>NC_133778.1:64170060-64190241 GCF_003597395.2 Chelonoidis abingdonii
CAGGGAGGGAAAGCCTAGGAGAGGCACTAGTGAGGGAAAGAGTTTACTTTCCTTGTATTAAGATCCAGGGGTTCTGGGTCTTGGGGGTCCCCAGGGAAGGTTTTGGGGAGACCAGAGTTTATCAGACACTCAGAGTCCTGATTGGTGGCAGCGTATCAAATCTAAGCTGGTAATTAAGCTTAGTGGAATTCATGCTAGTGCCTCATTTTTTGGACGCTAAGATTCAGATTTGGGAAAGAATACTATGACGCTCCCTCCTCCCTGTAACAACCTTTTATGAACTTGAAAAGTTATCATGTCCTCCTCTCAGTCTTCATATGGTGTCATGGGAAAACAGACATCCTTGTAATACTTTGGCACACCCAGTTTCTTAACCTGATCAGGAACATTTCAGAATTTGAAAATCTTAGGTTCTAAAAATAGGCAAAACTTTGAGGCAAGAACGAAGGGTTGGGAATATCTAATCTAGTTTCTATATAAACAGTCTGCTGTATCACCAAAGGGATAATATTGCTTGCTAAACTGAGAGGGTAGTACTAGTATGTAATTATTGCTGTTTTAATGCCTACATTTCTAGGTGCAACATCATACAGGGCACAGTATTCATTTTGAGTAACTGAATCCACTTAATCCCTTCTTAAAAGCAGATATATATCTAGCCGTATTATGAAAATTGTGTTTTTAGACACATAAAGCTCTATTCACTAGGCAGTCTTTTACCTTCCACATCATACAAGAATTCAAACCACCGATAATACAGCTCTCAGCTCCACAGCAAGCTATTTATTCATCAATAGCCATTTTGTCCAGATCTGCAGGTGTGAGCCATGCAGAGCTCATGCTAATAAGCTTTATTTCCCCTTAGGTAATTTATTTACAATTTAGAAGGGCCAAAAATATTCTGCTTGTCACAAAAAATTAAATATTTATGCAGAACGTTACTCCCCTATCCTAGAAATGGCATGCAAGTTTCTGGTTCTGTTGACAGTATCATCAAGCTACACATAATACCATATGTAGATTACTTTCACCTAAGTGTATATTGTTTTCTCATAAAATGATGAACAGATCAATAATTTCACAAATACTCCATATCAATGCAATTTTTCCTTGAGTCAGGGACTAGAGGGTTTCTTTATTATTTATCTTGAAAGTCTGATGGGGTTCCTTTGAGAAGGTCATTGTCTGCTACAGGAAAATAATCATGGGATTTCTGTTCAAGCAGGAAAAAGAAAAATGATTCATTATTTCAAAAATTATTTTACCATCAGTCTAGAAAATAGATGAAAGCTTCTGACAATATATAAGGGAGAACAAGGCTTAACTTATTATTTAAGGTTACACTTTAAAGAGAAAAGTTCAAACATTACATTTTTAGCTCTGCTGTAATATAACAGAGGTCATGCAGTTACAACTTTCACCTTTGTAGTTTCCTGGATGTGATTGTACTACTATTTTCACCGCAGAGCTTTACCTGTCCACCTAATGTTCTCATCCATTTGGCTAAATGAGATCTGGAGACTGTTCACTTTCTATTGAGAAACTACCACTGCATTCTGTCCCTTTCTGTCTGTCTAATGGAAAACTACTGTACCTCAGCTCAAAGCTAAACTGAATCTTTTCATACCACACCTGGCTATGCAACAGAAAATTCTATGGCCCTGAACCTGATCTCATTTACAATAGTGTTATAGTAGTGTGACTTCATTGATGTCAGTGGAGTTACTCCTGATTTACACCAGAGTAACTTTGACCAGAATCCAGCCCTGTGTCCTCAAAACACTTTTTTTTATAAGATATTGCATAGATATTAAAGGTGTCCTACTGAGCATGCAATATGGTAGTTTGTAATAAATACAAACTATGTGCATCTGTGTCTTTTACTGCTTAATCCTATTGTATAATAAATGCAAAGCAGTTATTGTAACAACTACAGGACATCTAGATTGATAAAACTCTGAATTTAAAATGATAAACAGTTACAGTCTGTGAGATCAATATGACCTTGGATACACACAGGCAAAGTAACTTATGGAATTAAAAAATGTAAAAAGCTAGAAAATTGTTTTGCCTTGTGGTGTAGTTTTAAATAATAATTTAAAAAAAATCAAAAGCAAGCATACTTGATATCTCCTATTAGGGATTAGATCTGAAATGAAAGACCTTCAGTTATACAATTAAGTATTGATTTTGTTGATCTATATTTAATTCTCATAGCAATTTAGTTGTTTTTACACAGGAGTGTTTTGCAGCTATACTTCACTTGGAGCAATGTTCCTTTTCCTTTTGGGGTGATCTAAAAACTAAATTGCTCAGTGCATGCAAGATAAAAGTAAGGTTTATTTTATTCTAGTGTGTAACTGACTCTGAGCCCCTTAAACTACTGTTTAACTAAACTTGGAAGGATGCAAAAATGCATTTACACTACAGTATTTTCCTTGCTAATTTGGGTCTCAGATGTACCTTACAGGCTCAGTCTGGCTAGGAAGCAGTACCTCACTACATGCAATGGTAGCTCCACCGGTATATGGTAGGAGTGGCCATGTGGCCACATTCCTTAATGCAGCCATAGCTGCTTCTCAGCAGCCATAGCTTTGCCATCACCCCACCCTTCCCTGTCCCAGTTTGCTAGCCCTAGTCCTGGTGCTGTTTACGTTAGCACTAGGACTGCAATTGTGGCTTGTCTCTGAGCATATCGGGCACAAGGAGAAGAGGCTCCTTGCACCACTGCCCAGCCGTAATCAGGCCCTATGACTTTTTTAATTAGAAAGTGCATCATAAATTCTTTGTTAGTAAAACAGAAATATTCAGTGTATATGTCCAATACTTAAATGTGCATGTAGGTTAGCTTTGTTTTCTTAATTTGTTGCACTAAGGTGTTTTATTACTTTAGTTTTGGGTCTTAGCTAAACCCATTAGAATGTAACCGAAATGAAAAAGTATTCTGATTCATGACTGCAGTGTATCTCCATGTAGACTCATAGACTTTAAGGTCAGAAGGGAGCATCACCATCATCTAATCTGACCTCCTGCACATCGCAGGCCCCAGAACCTCACCCACTCACTGCTGTAATAGACCTCTAACCTCTGGCTGAGTTACTGAAATCCTCAATCATGATTTATAGGCTTCTAGTTACAGAAAATTCACCATTTACACTAGTTAAAATCCGCAAGTGATCCATGCCCCATGATGCAGAGGGGCAATGTAAATTGCAATCAATGTAAATTGATTCCTAATTAATGTGTGTAGTATCTGGATTAGATTCTCTCCTCCTCCTCCTCTTCTGGCAACTGTACACCACTCT
The DNA here is from genome assembly GCF_003597395.2 of Chelonoidis abingdonii. NCBI lineage: Eukaryota > Metazoa > Chordata > Testudines > Testudinidae > Chelonoidis > Chelonoidis abingdonii. The sequence continues at coordinate 64,173,366 of NC_133778.1, forward strand.
CAGGGGGTGGCCGGCTGAGGATTCCTGTGGACATGGGGAGCTCTCAGCTGATGAAAGTGGAAAAGCCAGCTCCTGTGGCAGTTGCCCCCCCTACACACCTACACACTCTAATATGGGGTGTCCTGGGGTGGGGCACAGCATGCCTGCACAACACCAATTCACAATTGTAGTATGGACTCATTGAGCTCATAGCCAGTTGGTATCAATTAGAGGAGCCTTGATGCTGCAAAGGTACCATAAGAATCATGAAGGCTTAAGTTGCTTCCTGATGACACCTTCTGACTGGACTGTATCTTGGCTCAGGACACCATCTGTGCCTGTAGCTATTGAATTTTCATCTGGGTGAATTTAATGCTTGTGAAAAGGTGCTGGGTTGATCACCTTGGAGGGTAGACCAGTCCATCTACCTCAGAACAGGTACAGTGTGGTCAGCAGCAGTCCTCCCCACTGAACCTGCCTTGTGCCTTGCCCTCAACAGGGAACCATGTTTTAAGTGAGAATGCAGTTCAATTTCTATTTCCATTCCTCTACTCATATGCCAACTGTGGTGATAGGAATGCTTGTTCCCTGACAGTTAGGTTGACCACTGACTAATTTCACATAGTCCATTAGACATGTTTCTGATAGTACTGACTTTCAGTCACTACTGACCTGGACCAGATTTGATTTGAACTAATGAGCTACAGGTTCTGTTGGTGCCTGACTAATGATGGTTGACTGCTTGGGGTTGGCAATACAGAACACTGTTCAAAGGAGAAAGAAACCCAGAAAAGGGAGGCATTTTATATTAGACTAAGTGGAAACAGTGCATCAGCATCAGCTGAAAGGAAAGGTAAAAAAATACTTTGCATATCAGCCCACTCTAGCAGTAAATCACACATCTTTGCTCATACAGTATTGTAGTAATATGTTAGAGAAAAGAAAACCGAGTCCACCTTCTGTTTTTTATCAGATGAAACCATTGACCCTGGCATTAATACATATATAAAAAGGCAATCATATATCATAAAATATCTTTAACTTATTCCTGAAAACAAATGCCTTTGCCTCAGTTTCAGTAATAAACATTAAGTGAGAGAATGCTGACCTTCCATTCCTTTTGACCACGTGTTCCAACTGTCAGGAACACATGAAACATCTTTTCCACCCTCCTTTCAGCCCATCCAGAGTTTTTTTGTTATTTTAACTATGTACAATAGACTTTTGGAAATAGCCCGGTGCAGTCAGTCCATACATACATTCTAGCTCTTGCCAGTAAATAAAGGATGACATCCCCCATTAAAACTAATGGGAGTTTTGCCATTTACATAATAGATCCAGGATTTCACCCAAAACCTCATGTTTATCCATCCATGTCTATGCCCAAACATCCCCATTTAATTTATCCAAAGCAAAGCTGAAAGTTGGAAACAAAAAACAAAAAAAGGCCATGTAACTCAAATTTAGAAATCAATAGTTCATTTAATAAAATATTTAAGATTTAGCTAGTCTGTAGTACAAAAGGCACTATGTAAATGTTTTAAAGGTGGTATGCATACGGATCATTTCATTCAGCCTACACTGGAATATGGCATCTGTTCTGTGTCAGTAACACTATACAGCATTGTTTAAGGGAAGGGAAGAACTTTGAAAACTGAAATTACAGAGAATTTTCAGTGGGTGGACTGTCCACTGTAACTTCCAACATTTGAATTTGTCTGGAATACTGGGGATTACATCCCTCCTCTTTCAGAAAGTACTGTGAGATTAGTGGTAAGGACCACAGTTTTGTGTCTCATCCAAAAAAATGGCACTAACAGTAATACAATTCCCCCTTCAAATATGTCAGGGCACGCGTTCACTATTGGACCAAAAAGAAGAGTCCCACCTACTATGTCACCAACATTACTGCTAATGACAGGGTTCAGAGTAGCAGCCGTGTTAGTCTGTATCTGCAAAAAAGAACAGGAGTACTTGTGGCACCTTAGAAACATGCATCTGACGAAGCGGGTATTTACCCACGAAAGCTCATGCTCCAATAAGTCTGTTAGTCTATAAGGTGCCACAGGACTCTTTGCTGCTCTTAGAGACTAGCAAATTTATTTCAGCTTAAGCTTTCGTGAGCTACAGCTCACTTCTTCTGTGTGTTCCATTCTATGCATCTGAAGAAGTGAGCTGTAGCTCACGAAAACTCATGCTGAAATAAATTTGTTAGTCTCTAAGGTGCCACAAGTACTCCTGTTCTTATTACTGCTAATGTCATTTAAAGTTTTCTGAAAGGTCTCATCCAAGTTCTAACATGGGCAGCCACATTAAGCCTGTAAGATCTGACAAGTTCATAATCTAAGCTGGCGTGGCTTCGTGCCTTCCCCCCACCTTTTTTACATGTTTAGCCATGAAAAATAAGCACCCTCCTCTATCTAATCTGTCTTCCATTGCCCAAGATCTCTAGGGTTAAATAAAAATGGCAGGAAGAAAGCCTGATGTATTTTTTTAACCTTCATATTTTCTACCAACCCTGATGTCCAGTTAAAATTGTGTGTTTAATAACCCAGGATCTCCTCGTTCTGGTCGCGCCATACTCTTGGGTGAGCCTAAACTGTCCATCTCAACCAAGTAACACTGTTTGTTCTTGGATTGCCAATAGTATATTGATCCAGTCATTGCTGCCTAATACTATTACTGAAAATGAAAAATGACCCTAACTGGGAGACCACACCTCATTTAAAAATGGGTATTTAAAAAACTTCGCCCCCTAGGTCTCCAAGAGTCCCATGGGATGTGGAATGTTATTTTTTGATAATATTATCTGTAACATGAGTTGATAACATAAGATAAAGGAAGACTGTATGTGAAAGACAGGTCATTTGTATTGAACTGCTCCCTAAACAGCTGATAAACTAGTCTTGAAAAGATCTTTGAAAATACCTGTAGCCAACAAAGAGATGCAATTACACTTGTATAATACTACTGTGATTTTTTTTAATATAATGTGCTAATACATTGTCCAGTGTTTCATTTGGTGCAGTTTCAACAGAATTACAACACTTCCCAAAGTAGATCTAGCCAATATCTGATTGATTCTGGTCTGTGGGGACTGGATCAGTTCAGTGTAATATCCTCTCTTGTTGCTTTCATTTCTGTTAGGGAGGCTTTTGGTTCATGGAAATCGATAGCCTTACACATGCAAAATGTTAGGTTATTTTTTAGTAAGTTTCATTTGTGTCTGTATCATACAGAAAATGTATTTTCCCCCTCGGAATATCTGCACTGCATGTTAGTTATTTGGCAGGCTCCAAACTCAAATCATAGACAAATATTCATTTACACTTACAATAAATAAATAAATAAATTGTGATGAGGGAAAATGTAAATTACTATGAAGAGGCTGAAGATATTTTACACATACAAATTCCAGAATCTGCCACTTTAAATGTAAATTGGACTTAACTGTTTTGCAAATTGAGTCCTATTTGTCTCAGCAGAATCATTAAACCCCAAAATGGGTTTATTTAATGTGATTTAACCCAAAAATGGACTTTATTATTCCATTTAATTATACCAGAGGATTTAGGTACAAGCCTCGAACAGTCTATTCCCTTAACACTGTGAATGTTGGACAAACAAATAATTGACTGTGTACATAGGATAGCTTTATTTTTGTACGAAATATGTTTCTAATATTTTCCTTACTTATTACAGAAATTGAAACAAGCTGAAAAAACAAGGGAAGATTCTGAGAATAGATTATCTAAAATTTCCCTGGAGTGTCTCAATAAATTTAACAGCAATAATGTCATTTTATTAGAAAAAGAGAAGAATTGTCTGAACAAGGTTGAAGGACAAAAGGAAGAAAATGAAAGGAATGAAGAAGCTTCTTTAAATAGCTCTGATCGGCATGGTGTGGACAATTTAGAATCCTTGAGTGATTCTTTATATGATAGCTTCTCATCCTGTGCCAGCCAAGGCTCTAATGATGTATAAAGACACTTTCCAGTGGGCTGTGAATGGAGCACTTAAGGAACTGAGGGGAAAAAAAGAAAGGGACAACTGCTGAACAACTTTATCCTAAATTGTTGGATTCACAGAAGGGTATTTCCTGACTTATTTTCATGACACAGCAATAAGGAAAGATAAGACTGCATTTTTGTGATGCATGAGGCTGAAAACTGAACACAAATGCTGTTATACAAAATGTCTTAATTTTGCACTTTTATGAATATTTGTACAGAAGTTGTAAATTTTTTTGAAAAACTATATTTGTAGGAAAAAAAGCAATAAATATTAAATGGTGCCATGCTCCTGAAATGACAGATTACTAACTTTTAAAAGCTGATGTTAATATTAACAAGGAAAGTTAGTGGATTTTTTTAAAGAAAGATTTATAATTGTTCTAGTCTTAAAACTGTATGTAGAAACACTGCTTTAAAATAAACTTGAGCCTGCCAGATTGTCTGTAATAAACTTTCTTGGACCATATTTTACAATATACACTCTGTATTTTTTTTTATTTTAGTGCAATTTCACATAAGAATTCACATAAGAATCCCTATGGATATGTGCATTTTAGTTGTATAATTCCTTACCATGTATCTGTTACTTCAAGAGGGTTCTGATGTTTGAGACAGTATGAGAATGGTTTGAATCCAATACTCAGATCCTACTTCTACTTGTGCATCTGAGCAGCCCCACCGAGTTCATAAAGAATAAAGTTCCTCATGTGCATAAGTGTTTGGAAGATCAGGGTCAAAGTGATTTGCCATTTGACTTCAATGGGAGTTTTGCCTTAGTAAAGGATTGCAGGGTCTGGCCTTTATTTCTAACTGCAGTATTTACTTTTATAGTTTACCTATTTCTCTTTCCTCTGTAACCATTTAATACAAATTTCTGAATGTGGTATGTTGACCCCCCCCCCCCGACCACCTTGATTTTAACTCCATATAGGAATCCTGGAAAACTGAAATAAAATTCATATTTGCGATATAAACTTTTTTAAAACTAAAAAAAATGTTTTTGGTGCTAACAACTCTTAATTCAACATATCTTTTTCCTATAAAGACTTTATATGTAAGGGGAAGTCTATTTCAAAGGTTATGTGTATTTTTTCTAGTTGTGAAGTATTTATAACTGCTTTTGTACAGCAATCTCTCTGTAAACTAGGTATATTTGGGATATTTTTAGACTCTATTGTTTCTTTAGCAAATACCTGTTAATCTTTATGATATTGTATGATCAGTGTTATTTTGTTAAAATACATTGTGCAATTTGTTACGTTTTAATTTTGTTATTTTAAGTAATAATGTCAGATTTAAACCTGTGTTGTCTTTTTGAAACTTATTTCTAAATAAAGTTCGTATCACAGTTATAGGAATGGTTCAAGATATATATTTTCCCAGGGACAAGTAGTCCATGTTGGGGTTAATTTGTTTAATGAGCTGGACTCACGAATTAATTGTCTAAGAAAATATCATTGCTTCAAGCAAATCCAAAGAAGCAATGGGAAGCAAATGAAATAACGTAGAAATATTGTGAATAAAATAACCAATTCTATGATACCATATGCATGCAAAACATCGTGCAAACTATTTCCCTTCTCTAATCAACTACCCCTGGCTGCTACAGAAATAATACATGTGCAGGTGGAATTCAATCATTCAAATGAATTCTCGACATGGCAACTAAAAAGTAATTTAAACTTAATTCAAACCTCTCTGCTTGCAGACAAGATTGTGACTGATCAAAGGGAAGCATGTGGGTTGCCGAAGGATGAGGCTGGGGAGGAGGCATGATGCAAAGCGCAAGTGGTAATGGGCTGCACAATGAAAACCATCATTTTACTTCAGCTAGTTCTTCGCCGCACAAATGAAGTTCGCGGCGGATTGTAGAAAGGAAAGGCCCCGCCACCGGGGCGGGGGTGGCCCCAGTAGCGTCCACATTATGCCAGACGAGAGCTTGGAGGGGGCAGCCCCTGAATCGCTCCTCGCTGCGGCCCGTGTGGCGGCACTGCCCTGCCCCGGCTCCAGATCCGCCTGGCGGGTGGCTGAGCTGGGAAGGCGCTTTATCGCTGCAGGCAGCGCTTTCCAGGCCCGGGACCGCTGGCTGCTGAGCAGACCGGGCATGGGGCACGAGGCGCGCTCCGGAGCGCTGGGAACTACCGCACGCGGGCGCCGCGCAGGGTCCCAGCTCCCAGAGCCAGCAAGGCGCGCGCCCCCGCCTCCCCCCAGCCCGAGCCCGCTCGCTCGCTCCCACCTGGCCGAGGCCTCCCGCACGTTCTGGAGGGGCACGCGACTGTGTCCGCCTCTCCCGGCCGTTAGAGAGGGGTGTGAGGGAGAAAGTAACCCGGACCAAAGCTTTTTTTTTGGGGGGGGGGGCGGCGAATTACCCTGCAAGACAGAGCAGAGCGGACCCTTCCCTCCACACAGCGGTGGATGGATTATTGTCCGATTCCTCGCCCCCCCCACACACACACGTGGATGGCAGGAGAAACCCCCCCCCCCACCCGCTGAAACACAGGTGGGGAGGTTAAGGGCAGCGCCTCCTCTCCCCTCCCCACAATACACATGGGGGGGGATTAGGGTTAAACACCCCCCCCAACACACGCAGGTAGGTGGTTAGGGTGAGACCCACCACCCCACACGTATACACGGGGGGGGGGAAGTAAGGTCAGCGCCCCCCCCCAAACACACGGGTGGTTAAAGGTCAACGCCCCCGCCCCCGCCACACACACGCGCGCGCGAGAAGTGCAGAGTGGGAAACCCAGCACCCCTGCAAGGATCTCCCCAACCTCAGTGGTTTGGCGGGGGCTCCGTGCCCTTTCCAGACCGCGTGGGTCTCCAGCGCAGGGACCGCTCCACCGGTCAGTGTGGATCAGGGGCTCGCCTAGCTAGTGACCCCCCCCCCCCCACCTCATCTCCCACACTGGGGGCAGGCGAGGGAGCCTGTTCCCAGGTGCGAGAGGATTAACTAGGGAGCTCGTTCCTAGGGGCGGGGGGGGGGAGCCTCCCCCCGCCCCACAATAACTTTCTCCCGCCCCCTTTCCCGAGTGTACCGGGAGGGGGCCCTCCCCTGTCACATGGTGCGGGGGGAGGGGGGGCAGAGGGAGACTTTTCTCTCGCCGACTTCCCACCAGCTCCGGCCAGTCTCGGCTCCCAACTCCTGGCGGCAGCGCGGAGCCGGGCGGGCGATGCGGGCTCCCGGAACTGTTCTCCGCAGCGGCGCGGGGAAGAGGCTCGGCGGCACCGCGCCCCGGCTGCCCGGCTGCTTCTGATGCGCCGCGGCGGGTGCCGCGCAGCCCGGGGGCCCGGCTCCACGAGGATGTGGCTCCTCTTCGGCGCGGCAACTTTCTGGGGCTTGGTCCTGGCGCCAGGTAGGAGTCGCGGGGCAGCGCGCCCCTGGGGGTCGGGCCGGGGCAGGGCGTGGCGTGGGCAGCCGCCCACAGCAGCTCCCCACTGGTCTCGGCGCTGCCAGCCGCTCCCGCAACCCTGCGAAGTTCGCGCTGCCATTCAACAGCTGCTGGCGGCAACTCCGCTGGCAGGGCGGCCCCTTCCCCCGGCGCCCCGCGGGGAGCCTCTGCCCAGCCCGTGCCCCGCTGGCCGTCCGCCCTCCCCGGGGCAATGCACCCGCTCCGCTCCTCTCTGCCGCTGGAGCGCGAGGATCAGCTCCGCTGCGGGTCATCGCTCGCAGTCTCCAGCACTGAGGCCAGCTCCCTGCGCAGCGCTCAGAGCCCAGCCCCGCTGGGCGAGTGCATGAAGAACAGCAGCGCTCTTCCAGCAGCCCCTAGCACTGAGCCCAGCACCGCTGTGTGGTGCCTGGGAAGAGCTCGGTGCTGGGTCCTTTCTCCAGCCTCCGCTCTGGGAGCAGCGCCGGTGTGAACTGAATCGGCACTGTCAGCCAGGCTCGGGGTCCCCGCTGCCATTTTGCTGCCCCCTGTGAGATGCATGAGGGACCAGCTCTGCCAGGGGTCCCCAGCGAGTTGCAGCGGGACCAGCAGGGCTCTCTCTTCGTGCAGCGCCCTGACGTGCCCGGGGACAGCTCCTCTGGGTGACGATGTAGTGGAGAAGCGGCTCACCTCGAGCAGTCCTCCCCGTTCCGCCCAGCGTGGAGGGCTTGTGACAGTTCCCTGCACTTCGTGCTGGAGAAGGACCTAGTTTACATGATAAAAGAGGGAAGCGAAGTCTGCTTTGCAGCTGTAATTGTGCGTGGCAAAATAGTAATTAAATCATTTGTAATTAATTAGTAGTTAAGTAAACCCGACGGCACAGATAAGCGCTGAAGCGCATCTGTTAGCCCGGTTACTGTCCCCAGAAGCACGGATAGTTCTTATCCCACTGCTTTAAGGGAATTCCAGCGGGGTAGAGTGGGAGCTGAGCGTGCGGGGTCGGTGGTAAGCGGTATCAATTTCATTTTAGTCCTGTTCTTTGTACTCTGCCCCCTGCTGGCTGCAGCCTTTGCTGTTGCTCCCCAGGGAGTTTGGCTAATTAAAAAAAGTGAGTGGTTGGCTGGGGGTTGCTTCGCTCATGTAGACTGCCCGTTTGTACATAGTTAGCTGAATGTAAAAAGCTGGGTAATTATAAGGCATAGCCTCAGCTAAAGGGGCCAGGTTTGGAGACAAATCTTTTGGCAAAACCCATATTTTTGCTTTGAGGCTAAATAGATAGTGAAGAAAAAATAGATAGTGAAGAAAAAATAAAGTAGCATTTTTTTTTTGGCATATGCAGATCTACTCTGAGCAAAACTCTGTCTATTCCAGGATTTGGTCTGCAAATACAGTGTTACCAGTGTGAAGAATTCCAGCTAAATAATGACTGCTCTGCTCCAGAGTTCATTGTGAACTGCACAGTGAATGTTCAAGACATGTGCCAGAAAGAAGTCATGGAAAAAAGTTCTGGTAAGAACTTAATAATTACACTTTCCCTTGTTTGTTTGGTATTGTTTGGTGCTCTTAGCTGCATTTGTTCATTTTTCTCTAGTGTGAATTTTTAGCTTAAGGCATATTATGTTATTACTAAAAGGACTTTGTCTCAAATGTATTGTATTTCTCTGATGCTTTAGGATAATTTTATTTTAAAATTGAAAGTATTGAAACTTACAAGACAAATGTTAATAATGATGTTAAAATATGGTCTTAGTTTAGATTTAGTTTCAGAGCACTGGAAAATTGATAACAAATTAGTTTAATCTAATTATAATTAATTACATGGGCCTTTCCCAAGAGATAGCGGAAAAGTGCATTAAATTAGCAATTCCTTCTTTTCTTTATTTACTCCAGCAATTCACATAGAGTAAAGGTTGATCCTATGGAATAGGAAGCTGAGCTATGGGCTTTCATCCAGAAGACAGTGAGCAGAGAAAGACAGGCCAATAATAGAATTGAAGTGGGCATTGTTGAAAGAATGAATTAGGCATATGGATGTTATCTCTGAAAATTCTTTAGGGACTCTGTCACAGTTCTAATTAATTTTAGAATACAGTGCACTGCTTTTAGTTTTTATTCGAAGATCACTGATATTTTCAAGAGAAAGTCAACCATGTTTGTTCTCTCCGTAAATCATCTCTGGGTTGGGCTACAAGTCAATCTATCATATCAAATACTTCAAGATATTTTTAGAGATTGGGGGGGGCTGGTGTTTAGTTTGTGAAACTTTAGGACCTATCATAGTCATCTAACTGTGTTAAAAAGTTCCAGCTTTATAAGAGACTTTTGAGTTGGGCACTCTGATAGAGGAAAAGTGTTTGTCTGGTTGCTATTTCATATAGCTGCCTGCTGCTATCATAGCCTCCAGCTGTGATGTTTGTAGGGCCAGAGGGAGCTAGGATAGTACTGGCTCTCAGGAGTTCCTCTAATTAGATATGACATGCACACTGATGAGTGGTGGTTCAGGTTGAGAAACCCGTCTACAAAAGGCAGGAATCCAGAAGACGTATATAGATGGGAGTATATCGCTCATACAGGAGTTACAGGTAATCATAAATAAGTGGGCCGAGTAATGAGGTTAGGATGACCCTCATATGGTGGAGTTCAGTTCGGTTCGGTGGGTTCAGGGTATAAGGTCTGACAGAGTAAGTCTTCAGGTACAACTCATTTGGAGGGAAAGGATCTTGGATGGATATAGTGTCTCACCGCTGAGGGCAACAATTTATACATGCCTGTTGATTAAGAACATTACATAGGACTGTTTTGGTGTTTATGTAAATAAAGCTGCAGCCTGTCTCCTTCCAACAATACCCGATTCCCTCTGTTAATGGGAAATGTAAGTATAGCTACAGGTCTTGAAATGTAAAATAGTTTCCACATAAAAGGGATTAATATGCTTAAAATCTTCCACAGATCTAAGTGCTATTTACCAAGGTATGTATCAGCAACTCTGATCTTACAGCTAACCATAGATTAATGCCCCGCAAACCATGAGAAAGTGGTAAAATTGTCTCTTTAGTAAAAAGAGAATGCATTGTTGGCATTCTTCTCGATGCAGGTAACACCATACACATAGTACTGCACTTCTAGCTACTCTGTAAAGTTATTGGCATTTGTTCTGAACAGAAAGAAAAAGATACATACTCAAGGGAAGATTAGTTGCCATTCAATAAGAGAACTCAACTTGAAAATATGAACATATTTTGGGTAAAAACACATTTTTCTCTTTGCTTCAAACATGAGTATCTTCTTTCAAGAAAGAAGTATTTACTTAGAGAAAGTAGTAGAGGTTTGAGAAAGTTATGGATTGTGAGGTGCTTTGAACCTGTGCATAATTTTAGACAAATATTTGAAATGCAGTTGGAAAGCTTTGCCACATGCACACCAAATATTCTATAAGCTTTTAAATAGTTTTGAATGGATGATGTGGAGGAGTTTGAAGTGCTGTACAAATCCTATATAGTCAAATACAGATCCCTGCCAGTAAAACACGTAAACTATCTTCATTTACCTCTTGTCACTTTATTTCCTCTTCCCTTGCCACAACATTTTTATTCCAATTAGGCTGACCAGACAGCAAGTGTGAAAAATTGGGATGAGGGGGGCAATAGGAGCCTATATAAGAAAAAGCCCCAAATATTGGGACTGTCCCTATAAAATCGGGACATCTGGTCACCCTGATTCCAATGTACAATTTCAAACTATAACTGCCTCCAGACAGACATCTGTAATCTTGTCTTCAGCTGAATGTTAGACAAAGAAGTGTTTGCAGTCAGTACGCCTTACGCAAGGAATGGTTTACTTGAGTGTATAGGTATCCAAAAGATTTAAGTGGAAGCCATTCACATAGTAAGTACGGACAACTGACTTGTTCAGATTAAAAACATCAGATTAACAACTGAGTTTACAAACTGGCCGATTAAGCTTGTGTGACTACGTTAAATTGAAAATATGAATGATATGGCTGCATAAACTTGTCTTCACCAGTACAAAGAAAGTGGTTTGCAATAGGTTAAATAAAGGTAGAGAAATATTTTTATGAAATGTTCTTTCTATTCTTTTACCTGGGCAATATTACATTGCCTATAATGAAAGTCTCTGGACTGAGGTTTGAATTTTCCCATAGATACCTGTCTTTCAGTGTATAGCAGACCACAGTTCATTCTTATTTGGCTTTGTTCTGTAAATGTAGTTTCTATTCATTTTAAGTTAGAGAGTTATAAGTTCCTGTGAAGAAGTAAATTTAATTTTTAGCTTAATTATTTAAATTGAGTGAGATTTGCAGTACAGGTTAAGCTTCTCAGTCAGTTCTAGAAAAGACTAGGAGTAAAGCAAGGAGGATTCTGTTAATCATCTCTTATTGGTTTTTTTTTTCCTTGTTGATATTTAAATGTTTAAAATAAAATATCTCATTCTCACAAATTTCATTTAATAATTCAACATTTATTTTATCAGGTCATTTTAAAACTCAGTTTTAGGTGCTTATCATTGAAAACTGAAATGTATTTCAAATATTGATTTTCATTTTATAATAATATTTGAGTTTGAATATTTAACCCAGTATATAAAGAATGTGCATTTGCATTTACTTGTCAGCATAATCTTGTAATTAGTTTTTTCCTCTTGACTAGATACTGTAAAAGGAGTATAATTTAATTTTTATAGACTAGCCAATTTCTGCCTTTAGTAAAATATAGCTGTTAGTAAGCAAAATGTTGCATGTTCTCCTAAATCTTATTTAAAAGTTAAATGCAGTATATTGAGATAAAGTTCATGGTCTGAATTAGTAACCTAATAGACCTAGTCGCCCATCCTTTGCAACATACATTAATCTAGCTGTCTATTTTGCTATCAAGGGAGTCACTGATTTACAAGCTTGTATACATTTTAGTCATAAGCATGTAGGCAAGGGTTATTTTCTTACATATTTATTAATGCTCATTAAGTTTAACAATGACAGTTGAGTGGTTCAATTTTATTTCTATACTAATCTCTCTCATTGATAATACAAAGGAGAACTGCAATTTCTAAGAAGCTTTGTTCATTTATATTGTAAATACTTGCTTAAGCCTTACTTTAGTCAAGACAAACCACTCCTGTTTAATTAAGGTAAAATGAGGCTTAAGCTATGTTTAAAACCTTACTCTACTCAATCTAAGCATTCTCAGAATTTGGTTATAGAACCAGTTTTATGAAATGTATTTCATCCCTAGACAAGACATTCTAACAATCCTAAGTAAAATATAAAATTTTACAAAAATCCAAGTTAAAAAAGCACAGTTACGAATACCTTGGATTTTCAAAATATTGATGAATCCAGATATTGCAATCATTCATATTTAAATCAGATCAGCATAAGCACTACCAATCAGATGTGTCCACTAATGTTACAAGTTAGCTCTATTTTCTAATTAAAACAATAATAATAAAAGTGGAAAGTATTTGGGTGGGAGAAGCAGTTAAGCATGTACCTAGATGGGTGTCTATACTGAACGAATATACCTTCTCTCTCCCACCCCCCAACACACGTACTCTTATCAGTTTATATTGCAATAGAACCTAGAGAACCCATCCAAAATGTACAGATTTGGAGACTTCATGAAGTAAATGACAAAAATGTTCCATGTTTCAGTACTGTTATTTATGCATTTTGCAAGACTAAGTTTTAGGTGATCATGGGAGATGGCTTCCAGTGGGAGATGCAAAAGAGCCATATTTCTCTTCAGGGAAAGCACTTTGCCAGCTAATTAGTTAACCTAGTCTTTAAAAAGCATCAATACTTCTCTTCTTTATAGGGAAGAACTGTGAGCTCTGGAGGAGGCACTGAAGCCCATATCAAATACTTTTGGTGCCATAGAAACTAACATAAGGGATAGGTATTTAAGGTTAGTCTTCCAGCTGAAGAAGCAGCTGATGTTTGCAAGCAGATTACATTGATAAAAAGTTTGATGAATGAGAAGCATTCTTCACGATATTAATTCCATTTGCAACTATTTCAGGAAAACATTGGTAACTGATTTTTTTTTTTAACTGATTTTGAGCACTGAATCTTCAAAGCCACTGCTTTTCAAAGTGAAAGTGAATACAAGAACAAAGAAACCTAATGCACACTTCTCTCCTTTGGACAGAATGAAATGTTTCCGCTATTCATGTGTTTATTATATATAAATAAAAGAATTTCTAAGAAATACAACTTTTCTTCTATTGGTGAGGAGTGACCTGACCACATAGGGCTTGATGCAAAACCCACTGAATCCAAGGGGAGTTGATCTTTCCATTGACTTTGATGGGCTTTGGATCAGGCCCATAGTCTGCAAAGAGATACAGAAATGCAGCAAATACAGAACCCAGTCAATCTCCAAATGGAGAAAACAATACAACCAGCATCAAGATGTGGTACAAGGCAATTTCTTATCACTATAAATAATGATGTTTTTAAAAATAGAATAAATCCAGAAAATGAACAGTGCAGAAGGAAACCAACTGTGAGGGGAGAAAAATCAAAGGGAAGAGTTGAAAAATGTAAAATTCTTAGACCATCTCAATGTTCAGTACAGTAACTCCTCACTTAAAGTCGTCCCGGTTAACATTGTTTCGTTGTTACGTTGCTGATCAATTAGGGAACATGCTTATTTAAAATTGTGCAATGCTCCCTTCTAAGGTTTGGCAGCCACATGCTTTGTCCACTACTTGCAGGAAGAGCAGCCCGTTGCAGCTATCTGGTAGGAGCTTGTAACCAAGATGGACTGGCAGCCTCCCTACCAGCTCCCCTCTCCCTAAGTTCCCTGTGCTGCAGCTGCCCAGCAGGCTATCAATTGCCAGGCAGGTCAGTTGTCCCTCCTCATACTGCCATGTGCTGCTCCTGCCCTCTGCCTTGGAGCTGCTTCCAGAGACTCCTGTTTGCTGTGCAGAGGGGGAAGGGGGGGCCTAATGTCAAGGTGTCCCCCTCCCCCCTGCTCCTGCACCTCATTTACCCCTTCTCCATATAGAGGAGGGAGGGGTCATGGAGGGGGAGAGAGAGCGAGCGCCTGGGGCAGCAGCTGCTGTCTCAAATTCCTGATCTGCTTAAAAAGACAATGCACCTAAGAGTGGTTCAGCTTACTTAAAGGGGCAGTGTGCATCTCTCTGCCCCACACACAAGGTGTATGTCTGTCTCTGTCTGCTATGCTATCTCCCCTCCCTCCTGTTTGTGCTGCCTTGTGTGAGAGGCTACATTAACAACGTGTTAACCCTTGAGGGCTCAGCTGAGTGCTAGTTCGTCATTTAGCAGTAAGGCATTCCCTGGGAAATATCCCTCCCTCTTCCACCTTCTAACTTAGGGTGACCAGACAGCAAATGTGAAAAATCGGGACAGGAGGTGGAGGGTAATAGGAGCCTATATAAGAAAAAGACCCAAAAATCGGGACCGTCCCTATAAAATTGGAACATCTGGTCACCCTACTCTAACTTCACCACCTCAACCGAGCTTCACAATCGTCATAGCTGTGAACAGTATTAAATTGTTTGTTTAAAATGTATACTGTGTGTATATCTATATAATATATAGATTTTTGTCTGGTGAAAAAAATTTCCCTGGAACCTAACCCCCCCCATTTACATTAATTCTTATGGGGAAATTGGATTCGCTTAACATAGTTTTGCTTAAAGTCGCATTTTTCAGGAACATAACTACAACGTTAAGCGAGGAGTTACGGTCGCTATAGCAGGCTATTGAATTTTTAAACAAGGCTTCATGTTCTTGCTACCTCTCAGTTATGTAGCTTTTAAATCTAATTTTCACTGTTTCTGTTACACCATTCACCTAGTATCTGCATTAGAAATGCCACTTGGAAAAAGACAACAAGTGTTTTGCATAGGCCTTACAAAAAAAGTTTCTAAAATCCCATCTTGCTGTCTAGAGAAATTGAGGTTAGTTATAAAGTTTCCCTGTAAATTAAGTCACCTACAACCTCATCAATTCAGTACACCTGCAATAAAAGGTTCTCTTCTTTTAAAAAAAAAAAAATTACAGTGGCATTTTCCATGCATGCACTTGTATAGAATACTGCAATATAATTAAAGCAATTACTGTAATTGTACACTTAAAGTAGTGCCTAGAAACATGATAATCATTTCACTGGTGAATTTTAATTGCTGTTTCTAAGGCTCTTCATGATACTGATTTCCAAGTCCCTCCTTTTATCAAGCAGAGGGAATCTGATGTTAAAGTTCTACAACTAGTCCTACATTAACATCTTCACCTCTGATTTCTTTGCTGCCACATTCAAGTTGCACCATATGTGTTCTTAAGGGCTACACAAGTATATACTCCTGTCCTGCACATGCATAACTCCCATTGACTCAAGGAGCAGTTACACATTGGCATCAAGGGGAGAGTGTGCCACAAATAATAATAATAGCCAACAAAGTTTAACATCTTCAAAATCTCTCTAGGCATTAGGTTTTATAGGTAATAGCTATAATCTCTTTAACTTCATCTTTATCACTTAAAAATTTACAGAAAGGAATAAGTACCAATTCATACAGTGGTTTCAGGGTGTGTTTTTGTTCTTAAAAAAAATGTCAAAAGTGTTTATGGTCTTTTGTTTTAATAACTCAGTGGCATTGGAAATAAGGAGGGGAATGAAGAGATGCACATATTATCTATTTTGATCATTTTCAAAACTAATCTAACACTTAGCACAATATATTTTATTAGTATTTTTCAAATGTATAAATTAACTTAGTGCATGACATTGTTAGCAAATAGCATCTTGTTCTGCACTGTTTGATGCTCAGCAGAATCAAAGCATAGTAACCAGTATCCATGGCACCTAGATCCTTTTTGTGGGGGTGTGAATAAAAGTTTGCATATGAATAAAAGAATTATAGTGTATGTCATTAACTTTCACTATATGCTGTAAACTTTGAGATCTGGATATATTACCATTCAGAAACTGTTTTCAGATGCCAAAGCTGTAAGGCATGTTCTCTTATTAATAAATTGCTTTCTATTTTTCGGTTACCTACAACACTACAAAGCAAGCAGGAGATAAACTGAATTAAGTGCATTAGATAAGGTGAAACCATGGAGAGTATAATAAATTGCTTTTTGTATGTGTTTTAAATACAGTAAAGTAATGACTGAGCTAGTTGTGGACTTCAAGTAGTTTATGACTTGAAAACCATGAAAAGGATCCAAATGCAAATATGATGAAGTGTTGTATTATTTTAAGGAAGTTGTGATATCTGGTCCAGTTCTTCTTCGAGTGCTTGCTCATATCCATTCCAGTTAGGTGTGCGCGCGCCGCATGCACGTTCGTCGGAGAAACTTTTGCCCTAGCAACACTCGGTGGGCCGGCAGGACGCTCCCTGGAGTGGCACCACTATGGTGCCTGATATATAACCCTGCCGACCCAACCGCTCCTCAGTTCCTTCTTACTGCCCATGTCGGTCGTTGGAACAGTGGAGCGCAGCTTAGCTGACCTCCGCTTCCCTAGCTAC
>NC_133778.1:64199409-64233983 GCF_003597395.2 Chelonoidis abingdonii
CTCCTTCCCCACTGTCGGAGTAGCCGGCAAGAAGGAACTGAGGAGCGGTTGGGTCGGCAGGGTTATATATCAGGCACCATAGTGGCGCCACTCCAGGGGGCGACCTGCCGGCCCACCGAGTGTTGCTAGGGTAGAAGTTTCTCCGACGAACGTGCACGCGACGCGCACACACCTAACTGGAATGGATAAGAGCAACACATCTCGAAGAACAACAGTTACAAAGGTGAGTAACTGTCTTTTCATTTCATTTCTCACAGGTCATGGACAATAGCTTTTTATGTTTATCTATTTCTGGGCTTGTCTGAAAAATACGTACAATATGAAATGATATGGCTGGTATCTCTGAATTCTGTCTCTTCAGAAAACCATATTGTGCCCCACATTTCACATATAAATGAATCTGAATTTCAAAAACAATTTCCAGTGACCTGCCCAGATTTTTCTCTGACTCCCGGGGAGTCTAAACACAAGCAATTATATTTAATGACAACAGTGTAGTTATTTTCATTTTATAGCAGGGGCATCCACTGGCAAAATTGAGAGTAATCACAAATGCAGCATCCATAGTACGTAGCATTCTAATGGTAGTGTTACCAGTGACACTCTCAATGTGAACTAAAAATCATTTAAAACCCCCAAACCGTGGCCTTATCCTGCTCACATTGAAGTCCAGGATAGCAGGATCCAAAATCAATAGCAAAATATATATTTAGATTTAAACCATAAATACATATTTTAAACCACAAAATACTCATAAATTAGGTCCTTCTTTATTTATCCATCAACTCCTGAATGTAGGTTTCTGGGTTAAACTTGCAAGAGCTGACGACATTAGCCCCAGTCCTGCAAATATGTATATTGGCAAATAGCTGTACACATGCAAATACACACCAAACTCAATAAGGCTCTTGAAAAATATGTGGACTATTCACATGCATAAAGTTATTTATGTAAAAATGTTTCCACGATTGGAGCCATTTAACACTCAGAATAGCATAAGGACTATGGCTCCCTAATTTCCAGGGATTAGTACTATAAACAACACTTGCAAGTAAAATACTAAACTCTGATCCTGAAAGGTAAGAAGCCTGAGTTAATCTCTAATACTGGAAACTAGAGTACATTTTGATCTCAATATCCATGATGCTTCCCTCCATGTAGAAAGAAAGGACAGATGACGACTGCACAAGCCAACTGTACTTGAAAAGTTTTACAATTTACTACTTGGCTGCCAGTGTATAGTAAATTGTAAAGCAGAAATAGATACAACAGCAGAAAATAAAAGGTTAAGACTGGAAAATGAAAGCTGAGGTTTGACTGGAATGAAATTGTTTGTAATCTACTGAAAAAGTCTGTCTGGTAATACAGAAAAACCAGGTGCTGCTCTTAAACTTTGCTAATCAATGCATATTTTTTAGTAGTTTAATGCCTCACTTGTGCTTTGTGAAGCTGGAAGCAATAGGATGGATTTTCCTGGGTCATTATTTAACATAATATTAACAAGACGGTTTTGCTTTAGACTTCCAGTGCCATAATTGGAAGGCATGATTTGATGCCACGTTCTTCAATATTGTAAAATAAATAACAGTAATCTAGTCCCTCATTCACTGTATCCAGCAATTATCCTGTTTTCATCTAAGAACATTTTCAGTTCTACAAGACATGGTCATGGCAGAGAGGTCAGAAAGCAGGTAGTCAAACATCTTTTTTTAAAAAGACGTGTGTTGCTCAAAACCACCTGTTATTACTATATTTGCACAAACGATATAAAAATCAAGGCCCAGAATAAAACAATTTTTTAAAATAGTTGCTGCAATCATTCTAAGCATAAATTGAAATTGTATATGAAAAACTGTTTAGGCTTGTCTACACCAGGAGTCATTCAGACGCAGTAAAGAATAAGACTGAAATGAGTGTCCACACTTGGAGTTGTTCAGAAATAGCTATTGCACTTTAAATTCATAGCCTGCCTTAATCCAAACTAACACTCAAGTCATACAAGCCCTTAGGAAGAAAACACTAAGATAATGGATGTAGTTTTTATAACTACACTATGCTACCTAAGAATCTAATTTTAATGGATATACTTGCTTCTTAATAATTCATAGGGTCCAATTCTGGAATCCTTACTTACATCCCAAATGAGTGTCCTAATCACTTGGCTAATGAGCTTTCAACCCAGATTTAGGCATCTAGTTCCCTTTGAGGGGCAGGGCTCATGACACACCACTCTCCTTGGCATTTGCTACCACCAGTGGGCTCTCCCTCTCACTCTATTGGCTAGCTTAGGCAACTCCCAGCTCAGCATGCTGTGTTTTGGGGACCCCATTTTGAGGTGTCTAATTCTCCCCACACAGTGTAGAGGGCACGTGGACCCCTAACTCAGGGTTTGTGAATTCCACTGGTATCAGCGCACCTGAAAGTTAGGAATTGCTTTACTTAATCCCCTTTGTGAAGCTAACACTTCGTGTCTTGAAACCCTTCTCAATAATTGCTATTCAGTAGATTAAAATGAACACACGTTTGGGCCCAGTTGTGCTGTCAGACTGCTGTGCATTGGTGGATTGTTTTAAATTCAGTGTTATAACTGGTCATCTTCTATACTTGAATGGGTCTCAATTTTTGGTTTCCCTGTTGCTATTTTCTGTTGTTCTGTGTGAGCTTTTCTTTATGCTATGGCTGATCTGTTCTGCCATAAGCTCTTTAGGCAGGGGCCTTGCCATCTATTATGTATCGAAAGCACTAGCATATTTTGGGCAGTGCCAGACAAATAAATATAAGAAAGGTGCGTTAAAGACCCACAGAAACTAGTGATATAGCAAAGAACAAGACATAGAAACCTCCCTTCTGTGCGCCTGCAGATGCTAAGTACCTTTTGTTTTGCAGGCTTGTATTTGACAGTTTGTTTTTAATAGAATAGAGGTACTAAAAAAATGCCTTCACAGAGCTGGAATATACCATATTTTTTGCTCTGTGTTGCTTGTTGTGTGCTTCATCTGCAGCATATGCAGTAAAGAAGTCCTTAGGGTAGACATGCTTTGCTTACCTTACCTTATTTTGAGGGAAGAATAGTAGAATCTTTACTCATAGTCATAAAATATGATCGTGCAGCTACTGTGGTACAATAGGCATTCATTTATTTCAGTGATAGGGGAGACAGTCCAATTTATGCACTGTAGTTGTACAGGCTGAAATGTGTATTGGGCATGAAATAGCCTCCCTGTGGAAATTCCCATTGCTACATGAAAGGACAGGAATACCATGCACTAAGGACCGTAAGGAGATTGCATTACCACATGGGGCACACCATGATTGCCAAAACCCCCAACTAGCTCATAGGCTACTATATGAATGGTACATTGGTGTATGCAGAGGTTTGTTTGAATGGGTTTTCCCCTTCACAGTTTATTGTTTTGTTGGACCTGGAAAACGCTAAATGACTCATCTGCTGGCTAAGTCTACACTACAGCCGCTGTAGTGCTTGAGTATAAATGCTACCTACACTGATGAGGGGTAGCTGGGTTGATGGAAGAGTTCATCCATGAACCTAGTACAGTCTGCACTGATGGGTAGGTTGGCATACCACTGTAAGTTCCTAGTATAGACCAGCCCTTAGCTGTATGCAGCATTGTATAGTGTGGAACAAATAAGATTTCCTGTCTCAAAGCATTTATAGTTTAATGACCCAACTATAATCCTAAAGCAAAGCCAGAGACATACAGTGGTACCCACACTAAACAGTTTTGAACCCAGGGCTCCTGACACTGTTTTAGACATAAAGACAGACTCTGAGGGCCAGCGCCATGAAGGGCCCTTGAATCTCACTGCCATTTTTAGGCACCACTGTGCTCTCCCCCTATTCAACTGCCACCTAACCCTGTAGGACTCTACATTTTGCTGTAAAAGTCCCCATGGCTCCTAAATTCCTGTGTCTGCACATGCACAGTACCGCCTCAGACAGGCAGCTGAGTGCATATGTCATGCCTGTTCCCCAGCATGATCCCACTGCCTAGCTTTCCTGCAGGGTAAAGCGTATGCCTCCCTCCATACAAAACGCGGCGGGGGGAGGCAGTGGCAGCAGGCACCTCCCTTATAACCTTTAGCCCAGTGGTTAGAGTACTAGACAATGGGATATTCTGATGGGGCGCTCTCTCAATCTTCCTTATTGTAGCAATTCCACTTTACTTAAATACTAATTGGACCAGAGGGTGTATGAGAGTGACTGACTCTACAGTGCAGTGGTGAGGGCACTCATCTGAGATGTGGGGAAAACCCTGTTCAAAGCCCTTCGTCTCATCAGGCATAGAAGGGAATTGAACTATACTCTACTGCAGGGTTGGCAACCTTCAGCACGCGGACCATCCGGGTAATTCGCTAGCGGGCCGCAAGACATTTTGTTTACATTGACCCTCCCCACCCCTCACTCCCCCCCACACACAGCTCCCGGCCAATGGGAGCTGCGGGAAGCAGTGGCCAGCATGTCTCTGCGGCTTGCGCCGCAGCTCCCATGGGACAGGAATGGTGAACTGCAGCCTGGGAGCTGCAGGGGACCGTGCTTGCGGATGGTCAGTGTAAATAAAACGTCTCACGGCCCGTCAACAGATTACCCTTATGGGCTGCAGGCCGAAGGTTGCCAACCCCTGGTCTGTTGCATCCCGGCTAAGTCCCCTAACTCTTATAACCTTTATCCCAGTAGAGTCCACCTCCTTTCCTTTCTGTTTTATGTGGTGTCAGGCACCTACCTTTTTTTTTTTTTTTTTTTTTTTTTGTGAGCACTAGGCTTAGACACCTGCCTCAGTCTCCTGGTTCCAGGAGAGAGATCCCAGCTTTGCTTGCAAGCAGAGATAGGCGTGTAAGTCTGGGAGCTGTCTAGCACTGTGAGAGAATGGCTGCTTAGGCCACATGTTCTCATTTGCATTTAATATTGGCTACCATAAGCAGCTTTCCACCTAGCATGCTGGCTTTTGTGGATCCCATTATCAGGTGCCCGTCTCTCCCTGCACCCTCTGTTGGGCATCCAGACACCTAACATGGGCTTCAAGATCATGTGGTTTTCAAATGCTAAGCGTTGCAACGGTTAAATACTTATATAGCTGTGGGCCTAAGAGATGGGTAATATACAAGAATGCATCGGGGCAGGTGCTCCTTCCACATCTACCTTTGTATAAAGCAGGTGCATATTCAAAAGTGTGGAGGCGGAGTTAGGACAAGAGTAAAGGGACTTATTGAAAATTTATTAGGAATTTGTTCCAACCAAATATAAATGTGACTGGGCCTGTTATACATAGTCTGTTGATTAGGATCTTGGGAAATCACATGTACACATTATTATGAAACCTCAGTAATGCTGCATTCCTTGAAGTCTAGGTTTGATATATTTCATAGAATACAAGATGTACAGCAGTAGACACTCCACTCTTTCAACCTTGGTTGTTCAACCTAATGTACACCAGTTCAGTACACTTGTCAGCCTGGACCTGCTACTCTAAGCTTTGTTTATTGAAAACCTTACCAGGAGTTGTATGGTTTTGTAAATCAGGGGGTAGAATTTACCTTCCTCTATTTTTGGTAAAAACTCGCAGCAAATCCAGACGTGATAAGCGATTATGATAGGTAGGAGTGACTTTATATACATGTTATTGATGCTCGCAGGTGGATACTGGAACTGAGCTCATTAAGTGAACCCTGTTTATTCTGTGCACCAAGAGAGGCAGGTATCCTGTGGGGAAAAAAATAGTATGTGATCATGTAATTAGAGACTATATCATAACGTATAGGCACAAGGAGAGTGAATCAAGGTTGCGCAGGCAGCCTTAAATTTGCCATGTCAAGCATTCAACTGGGAAATGACAACCTTCATAAAGTTCTTTTTGTGTCATTTTTGTATGATATATAGTAGAGTCTTAGAGAAATGAATGTGTGGGGGTAGGGTATATTTTTCCTCAGTGAGTGATGGGGTGAGTATTGTTTTGGACCATCTAGCATGGTCTAAGTTTCTATCAAAACATTGTTTACATTGTAAAAATAGTTGACCACAAGAATTGCCTGAGACCTCTAAACTCAAGCAGCTTACATGACATGTCCTTCACAATAGGAAAAAAAACAAAACATGGGATAGGCATCTGCTTACCCACTATCATAATGTAAAAGGAGCCACACGGAGAGATGTGGCAACTCCATTTAGGTGGTGCATTAAATTGATGATTTATTTGTATCTGAACCAGTGGTCTCCATTACTGAGCAGTGAAATCTGTGATGGTAGAAGACAGCATTGTCTTCAACACCATTAACAAGGGGGTGAAATTGTTCAGGCAGATGTTTCCAGCAGTAATTTCAGAAGGGGTGAAGGAGGACAAAAGAGCATTTCCATCTCCAATCTTCACCACCTAAAAAGTGAAGTCAGAGGAAAGACTGCTTTGAGGTATACAAGCAATAAGGCTTCTAGAGGTGGAAAATCCAGAAAGGATGACAGTTATCTAGCCTCTAATCCACAATCTAATAATTTGTTCTGCATTCATTCTACTACCTCAAGAACTCAGGACCAAAGAGCTATGAGCTAGTCTTCTATAATAACCATCTCTAAGATTTCTATGATTCAGGCTTCATATCTTTTGCCCCAACTTGTACCAAAATGGTATGGGGAAATAAGAGTTGTAGTTGATTAGAAATTGAGCAAGAAGAACGTAAATTGCCTTGATTGGCAGCATTTTTTCCTATTTTTCAGCCTACTTGCTTATCTTTATTGTACCTTGGGAAGGATTACAGCTGCCAAGCACAGCAAAAACCTTTGTCCATATAAGTTGAGTTGCTACCTGACAGCTCCTAGAGTCATCTTGAAAATGCAGATACTTTCTATGTAACAACAGCTCCTTTGAACGCAGATCCATCTGTACTTTTTTATTTATAAAGATATCTTGGATGTGGAGAGTTCTAAGGAAGCCAAAGAGCTGCCACAAACCCAACTATAAGAATGCTGCACAGTTTTAATTATCTAAAGAAGAATATGAGTCTAATTCAAATTACTGCTACTGCAGCTGGAAATGGGAATAAACACTCATTGGGGAATGGAATTTCCTATTGGAAGAAACAATCACGAAGACGCCACAAGAGATGAATGTTGCAATGAGGTTTTATTGCCAGTCAGATCATGCATTCTACTTAAGCATGAATGTGTTCCATCTGTGCATGAAACTACAGTGCTAGAGTTTTAAAATGCCACCTGCCCTGCAGGAATTCAGTGTTTCTTTTTACAGGAACTCTATTATTCAATTGAATTCATGCTGGAGATAGAAAGCCCTTAATGGCAGTTGAAGTTAAGACTGTAGGTGTATATGATCTTCCTGACTGAGGTCTTCAGAGTTCCCTGGTGAAAATAAGGATGCTTACATTTGAGGCCATGAACAAACTGTTCACAGCAATGAACATAGTCTTTCAGTCAAAAGAACATGACTTGGAGGCTCCATCACATCAGATACCTAAACCATAAGTCACTGTGGATGCAAATCACGTGGAATGGGGAGAATCATCTGTCAAAGAAAAATGCTCAGCAGCAGAAAAACTACATATAAACAGAACAAAATCATGCACCGCTGTTACCAACATTCTAGAAGCTTAATAGTTAGGCAAGGAAAAAATCAAGATTCAATGTTGTTGACATGGATGACCTTCTAAATATAGATGATTGGATGAGCCAGAAGCCTGCAGATGAGGGAGAGGACTCATCACCAAGGTCTGATCTTCTAAAATAGAAATGGGAAACACTCAGCATACCTTTTCTCATTTAATGCTGATACAAAAGCAGTGATTTCTCAAGAACTAGAGAAAATTAGCTCTAGGAATGGCCATACAAGTAGCAAGGCTGGGACAGGGCTTTTTCCCGTCTAATGCTGGAGAATAAACATGGACAAAGCACCAGACATTTAAACAAAAAAGAGAGAGAATTTGGGATGTTAGTATAATGAACCTATCAGGGGTAACCCTGTTGGAGCTCCTGGACAGGAATAATCTATTTCCAGGGTCATCCACATGCAAACTTTGATATAAAATCATAGAATATCAGGGTTGGAAGGGACCCCAGGAGATCATCTAGTCCAACCCTGGGCTGAAAGCAGGACCAATCCCCAGACAGATTTTTGCCCCAGATCCCTAAATGGCGCCCTCAGTGATTGAGCTCACAACCCTGGGTTTAGCAGGCCAGTGCTCAAACCAGAGCTATCCCTCCCCTACCTCTGTATAGGAAAGGGGGAAAAAAGCCCTTTTAAACAACATTTACCCAAAATAAGGAGGAAGCACTTCTGTCCTTAAGGTGAGATACCATGGCAGCATCAGTATTCAAAGATTAATCCAACATAGTGGGTGAAATCTTGACTCCAAGCAGGTCATTGATTTAATTAAGATCAAGATAAGAATAAGATAAGAATTTTCTGTAGATAACTTTATATTGGCATTGATTCTGAAAGTTTCACTACACTAGAACAGTATCAGTCTGGGGGCAACATGCAGGGAATTAATTAAAATAAGACCAATAGCTGCTTTTGCTCTCCAAGCAATATTGCTGAGCATCGGAAATAATTTTCCCTGGGGCATAAACCAAATTGACTATACACTGGGTAGGTTGGGGAAGATGGCTTTGTTCTGCAGTAGCTCTTACTGTTTAAGGCCTCTACTAGACCGTAAAACTAGTGCACTGCTCTCTCTTCCCCATTCACATAGCATTTAGCCAGTGGACCTACATATCATAGCTGGCTATCCACAAGCCACACGGCCACCTCCTTGGCCTCCTCTCCAAACTCGTGCTCAGCCTCAAGGAGCCCTTGTTGGGCTGTGATTCATGGTGTACATGGGCACATAATTCTTCTAGTGACTCCTCCTAGCCTTATCTCAACCCACCTAAGAAGGAACTTGCCCACAACTATTAGTGACCACTCACAGGGGGCAGGATTTAGAGAGGGTTAAAGATATATGTATGTAATTTTAAAACTACACTTAATTCCTTTCAAGTCAGTGATAGTTAAGTACATACTTAACTTCAAGTATCACTTAAGTGCTTTCCTGTCAGTCAGCTAATTTGGTTATACATACATATACATAAAGGTTTATGCTTCAGAACTGCATATTATGGTTAGCACAAAAGCTTAATATTGAGCATTCTGTCATTATAGTATTACTGAGAGGGCCTTAGGTGGGCAAGGCTAAGCAACAACCCAGAGATACAGCTTTGAAATCTTTAGTTTCTGTGCTGGGAAGCAGCATGGTCAACTGCATAGGACTAAACGCTGGAGTTCGGAGACCTGAATTCTAACCCCGACAGTCACTGACCTGCTCTGTCGCTTCACTTCTCTGCGCATCATCTGGAAAGTGGGGATGCTGATACTTACTTGCCTTTATAAAGTGCTTTGAGTTGTACTGATTAATGCATAATTATAAAAAAAAAAAAAAACTTAGAAGTAGGGCTGTCAAGCAATTAAAAAATTGTGATTAATTGCACTGTTAAACAATAATAGAATACCATTTATATATAAGTATTTTTGAAAGTTTTCTACATTTTCAAATACACTGATTTCAATTACAACACAGAATACAAAGTGTACAGTGCTCACTTTATTTTTGATTACAAGTATTTGCACTGTAAAAAATATAGTATTTTTCAGTTCACCTAATACAAGTACTGTAGTGCAAGCTCTATCATGGAAGTTGAACTTACAGATGTAGAATTATGTACAAAAAAACTGCATTCAATGTAAAATTTTAGAGCCTGCAAGTCCACTCAGTCTTACTTCTTGTTCAGCCAGTTGCTAAGACAAACAAGTTTGTTTACATTTGCAGGAGATAATGCTGCCCACTTCTTGTTTACAGCATCACCTGAAAGGGAGAACAGGCATTTGCATGATATTTACATGCCAGATGCACTAAAGATTCATATGTCCCTTCATGCTTCAACCACCATTCCAGGGGACACCTGTCTGCGCTGATGACAGGTTAAGCTCAATAATCCAAAGCAGTGCTGACCGACAAATGTTCATTTTCATTATCTGAGTCAGATGCCACCAGCAGAAGGTTGATTTTCTTTTTTGATGGTTCGGGTTCTGTAGTTTCCGCATCAGAGTATTGCTCTTTTAAGACTTCTGAAAGCATGCTTCACACCTTGTCCTTCTCAGATTTTGGAAGGCACTTCAGATTCTAAAACCTTGGGTCAAGTGCTGTAGCTATCTTTAGATAGCTCAGGTTGGTACCTTCTTTGTGTTTTGTCAAATCTGCAGTGAACGTGTTCTTAAAACGAACAACGTGGTGGGTCGTCATCCAAGACCTGTTATAACAACGAAATATATGGCAGAATGTGGATAAAACAGAGCAGGGGACACTCCCCCAAGGAGTTCAGTCACAAATTTAATTAACACTTTTTTTTAATGAGTATTATTAGCATGGAGGCACATCCTCTGGAATGGTGGCCGAAGCACAAAGGGGCATATGGATGTTTATTGTATCTGACAGGAAAAGACCTTGCAATGCTGGCTACAGAACTGTCATGCAAATGTCTTTTCTCACTTTCTGATGGCGTAAATAAGAAGCGGGCAGCATTAACTCCTGTAAATGTAAACAAACTTGTTTGGCTTAGCTATTGGCTGAACAAGTAGTAGCACTGAGTGGACTTGTAGACTCTGAAGATTTACATTGTTTTGTTTTTGAGTGCAGTTATGTAACTATGTAAACTGCACTTTCACGACAAGATTGCACTACAGTACCTGTATGAGGTGAATTGAAAAATACTACTTCTTTTGTTTATCATTGTTCCAGTGCAAATATTTGTAATAATGTATACTTTGATTTCAATTACAACACAGAATACAATATATATGAAAATGTTGAAAAAATCAAAATATTTAATAAATTTTAGTTGGTATTTTATTGTTTAACAGTGCAATTAAAACTGCGATTAATTAAGATTAATTTTTTAATCGTGTTTACGAGTTAAACATGTGAGTTAACAGCGATTAATCAACAACCCTACTTAGAAGCCAACACACTATACTGGTTGGCATGTTATTTCAGAGTAAAGAAACTAAGAAGTAAGAAGCTGAATGTGCGTTCCGGGCATTTTTTTTTCTTTGGCTAGGGCATCCCCTTTCCTCTCAGGCTGACAGTGTTGGCCTATCAGCTTGGACAAAAAAATCAAAAGGTTATGGGTGGTATTTTAGAAAGCAGCCATCAGTGGCCTCACTTTGCTCCTACTGAGATGAGCACTTTTTAAAATCCTACTTAGATCTAGAGAGGAATGAGGTTTATTAATCTTGAATGCATGTAACACCTACTAAGCATTTACTACACTTCCACCCCTTCCTCTCCCTAACCTTCCCCCAGGTAAATTGGACAAAAAAACCCCAAGGATTCACGGCTGTATTGTGTGCCCTATCCAAATCCAAATTTCTGTCATATCACATAAAGGAAAGATCCTTGAAGTATTGAATTGTAGTAACTTTATTTTACAGCCTAATACAATTTTTAAAATACAGGATTGCATGCATCAGAATATAGAGTGTACTGCTTTTTATTCAGTTAAAAACAGTTCGAGATATTGGCTTTTAAAGGAACACTTTCAACTTTAAAAAAGATAGATAATTTCCCTTCAAATTGTGTTTACCCTCTCCTAAAATAACTAGAACTGAACAAAATTAGAGAAATCTCTTTGTTGGTTTTCCTTGTGCATTGAACAGTTCTTTGTGTTTAGTCATTTCCCCCTCCCAATGTCAGTCAGTTACCCATCTTCGTATACTTTTTTCCCCACAAAGCAACAAGCAAGAGCGACATTTTTAAAACATTGAAAAAAATGTAATTCTAAAGCTACAAAAATTGTGCCAGGGAACTCAGGCCGGTAAAGTGTCTGAAACTCAAGTGCCTTTTGAAATTGACTAGATTTCTGTTTCAAACCTTTTAAACAGGCATTCCAAGGGATTACATTTTTGGTTGTAAAATGTATGGCTTTAAAATGCATGTTGTAGAACATTAAAAAAAAGTCTAAAACAATGGTTTTATTTTCATAGCAGTGCAGGGATTTTAGTCACACATCTGTTATTCTAACTTATGGAAGTGATGAGGCTAAATCCTCATATTGACTTGAAAATTTTAACCAGTATTCCCAACTATCTGGTAGACTCTTCAAACAGGATTCTAGCATACAGCAAAAGCATGTTCATATCAAGCCTAAATAACTTTTGTTCTGTGTCACAGGAATCCTCTATCGCAAGTCCTGCGCATCCTCTGCAGCCTGTCTCATAGCCTCTGCTGGATACCAGTCTTTCTGTTCCCCAGGGAAAATGAACTCTGTCTGTATCAGCTGCTGCAATACTCCGCTCTGCAATGGACCCCGGCCCAAGAAGAGGGGGAATTCTGGCACAGTGCCCAAGCCAGGCATATTAACTACTATTTTGCTCTTAAAATTGGCTCTTTTATCGTCAGTGCATTGCTAAACTTAAAGGATTTTTTTTCCCCCTGCCATTATTTGTTCCATGTCCCACAAGACTCCGCTGTTCTTTTGTTGCCATCCTGCTAAAGAAAAGTTTGGTCGAAGAACCGCCTTCCTCATCCTGTTTTTTTTCTTTTGGTCAGCAACTAATAAATTCAGTTGTCTGATTGAATTTCTAGTGTGCACTTTAAAAAACAAATGGCACACAAACTCATGCTCCATTTGTGTAATTGGAAACAAGTCTATTAGAAACAGCACTTAAGGAAGATATAGTTGATTGTTCAGTTTCTAGATCCTCAGTTATTTTAATTTCCATGTTATGTTTATTGCTAGTCATCTAACTTTGCCTTACACGGAGTCACATTTCATGTTCATGAAAGCCATTCTGTGCAGCTGGACTGGACTCTAAATTAGTCTCTAGTGGCATTATTTCCAAGTTGGTCTCCGGTGATTGAAGATTCAATTTCTGTGGACTACAGTCAGGTTTGGTCTCATTCTGAAAAGTACTTAAGAAAACAGGGCCCTTTCTAGAAGAATTGCGCTTAGATGAAATGAAGATCAATGGACGCATAAAACGGCTACTGCTGGTTCGAGAATTCAAATTGGCTCTCAGAAGCTTCTGTTTGTTGGCATGTTCTATCGTCAGATGGCAACGGACGACCTGTAGAAATACAGTTCGGAACTGCTGAGAAGAGATGTTGTACAGGAGTGGGTTTACCACAGAACTGAAGTAAAAGAAGGTGTCTGCAATGGGAAGAAGGGTGATATATGCTCTGAAGTAGGGCACAGTCCAGTCCTGCTTAGGTTTAGCAGCAGCCATGATCCTTCGAATCTGATTCGGCATCCAACATATTGCCAGAGTGGCAACAATCAGTCCTGTGATCAAAGAGAGAGAGAGAGAACATGTGAAACAAATCAAAGTATTTAGTGTCTCAGTTTTGCACTTACTGGGTAGGAAATGGTACTGATTTTTCAGTGTTTTGCTTGACAGCTTTTTCTGCCAGTAGCAACTATTTTAACAAGTTCAAGGTCATTGCAGTATATGATTGGATAAAGATTGTGTAAGATTGTATTTATTTCTACCTATTGGCACTTGTTAATTTTCAGGTGTTCTTTCACTGATATTTGTATCTTTGGAAAGAATGGGATTTTTTTTTTTGTTCCTACATTTGTATTTTCCCTTTTGTTCCTTTTAAAAAAAAAATATAGCCATATTAGTGCAGGCAATACCCAGAAGAGATCAGACAGTTTGTATTTTACAAAAAAAATATGCATAATAGTATATTAGGCATTATTTTTGGTAACTTTCCTCTTACAGAAGATATTTTTAAGTAAAGTATGTATGCATCTTTTTAGGGTAATTAAGATGATATATGTTGGGAATTAAATTCATGAATGTAAATGGCACAGGAAAGACGGAAAATGTAAGCAGTTTGAGATAAAACAAAATGTGTTCCAAAAATGTGGCATTTGATCATTCTGTATTTACATATGTGTCACTGCATCACTGTACATTATCTACATTTTTAAAAAAGGGAAACCTTACCTAAGTAGACATCTAAGGATTCTGTCTTTATAGAGAAGCTTTCAACAAAGAAACAGCAATAATGCAGTCTCTCTTGTGACAGTAGCATTTGAACAAATCTATCAGAGTACTTTTCACACAGTGGTAGCACAAGGATATTGAGGCAGAGAAGGGAATGCAGTCTGAGTTTTGAAACTACTAACCTCTAGCTAATATGGAAACAAATGCTGGAAATCTTAACTTCTCATCTGAAGATAAAACAAATTCAAATATAAATACTCCAAGAAAACGTACTAAAAATTTGAAACTTTACAGTTTCCACTATGTTTTTCTGTTTTCATCAAAGGTGCCTTGTATAAAACACTTAATGGTAGCAGCAGAGTCTGCCTCCCCTACAGTTAGAATAGTCCTATAGAGCTCTGCAGTGCAGAGCAGCACATTTCACCAGATTTTTTCTACCTTTAACTTTATAGTTCTGAAATCCAACTTGCTTCTCAACAGAAACAAGCACTCTGCTGATTCCTTTCAGTAAATTTGGCTTCAGAGCTACAGCCCACCTCTTGTTAATTCTAAAACATATTATGGCCAGGTCTACACTACGAGATTAAATCGATTTTAGATACGCAATTTCAGCTACGAGAATAGTGTAGCTGAAATCGAATATCTAAAATCGATTTACTCACCCGTCTTCACCGCGTGGGATCGATCCGCGCGGCTCGCTGTGTTGAATCCGGAAGTCCAGTCGTCTAGCTGGAGTTCCGGAATTGATATAAGCACGCTCTGGGATCGAGAACGCGTCCAGACCAGACGCGATATTTCGATCCCCGAGCAATCGATTTTAACGCGCTGATCCGGCGCGTAGTCTAGACGTGGCCATAGAAAGCAAAAGAGAATAATTGAATGGAAAGGATGAGATCACTTTAGGGAGACATGGAATTCTAAAACAGTGTATTAGATAATATTTGCTGGCTTGAAAACCAGTATTTTATTGGAGTCAAAATTATGAATGTACAGGAAAAGATGCAAGTTTTTCACCACTTAGAAAGTTCCAGGACTCAAAAACAAGCAGTGCGCGTATTCAGTGTTCTAAGAACTGCAGTTTTCACATTTTAATTTTATTTTTTCCAGATTCTTTAATAAAAAGAGATTCATTTTCTTAATGGGAGACCAGTTTCCCTTCTCTTGTAAAAGAACTGCCACAAATTTCTTCTCTCATTGACCCACACTGATCAATTGAAAACCCTCTTTTCTGAGAATTTTTTCCCCCAGAAGATTTTAATGAAATTTCATTTTACATGACACTGCTGCCCTAAAGGATTGGGGGTGGACGGATGGTATCTCAGACATCAATATTACTGTATTTTTAGAGGCTGAGGAAAGGAGAAGTAGGAACCTGCTTGTCAGGTAAGTGACCAGAGGAGACCATGTGGCCTCATCTTTTGCTTCTCTGCACATCACCTTTCATTCTGTTCTCTGCTATCCCAGTACCCTACCCCTCCATCATCATTCTTTCTGTAGATGTCCTGTAACATTTTTGTACTACATGTCCCTCACCTCACATTTTTGTTTCACTACGTGTGTTGCATTTCTTTGCTAGAATATGAGCTTTGTGCAGAGTTCCAGACTTCAATGTTTTTCTTTGCTGCCAGCACTATAAATATCAAAGAGGCATGGCAGAGAGAAGCAAAACAAACATCCTGGATAAGAACTTTTCTGATGGATCATTTACTTAATTAGCACCTTTTATAGAATAGCAAAGGTAGGTTATTGGGCTGATTTTTGCACTCTACAATCTAGGTTCTTCTGTGGCCCTCATCACCATAGTATCTGCAACCAAATTCTTATCACACTACAAAAGCTTGTTTACTGTAGAACAAATCAATTTGTGGTTTTGATTTTTTTTTTTTTAAATTACAAGTCATTTTATCCTGCTAGAGTATATAAAGACCAAGGAAGGAGATTCTACTGTGAAGATCTAATCTTTTAAAACCAGGGTTTTAGTTCCATTTTTAAAGCTCTAACATAATGTCCTGAGTCTTCAAATTTTTATCTTGCATTCTTTGACATTGACCTTTATTTTGAGTCTAAACTGCCAAGTGTGTAAGATTCCTCCCTATATTCTTCAGACATGTTCTGTTCTGGGGGAATTGACTATTTGGGCACATGTACAGCAAGTGAAATGAGCTATTTATGCCCTTCTGCGGTGTCACAGAGGTTAGTCTTTTTGGAAGGAGGGGAGGAATTTCTCTGTAAACTTTGTCATTTTTAGAAGGACAAGTAATTATTCATTTTTACACTTGGGGAAAAAAAGGTCATTGTCTTAGCAGAGAAGCACCACGCAAATAAACATGCTGACAAAAAAAATCATGTTTTATTCTAGCTCTTTGCATTTGGTTCAGATACACTTAGAGTTACTTCATACCTCCAAGGAAAAGCTTTACATTCTCATTCAGGCCTTAATATAGTGTATTAAATATTTTGACTGAGTTATTGCTGCAATCAGTCTGAACTTGTATACAAGCTCAGGGTGAAGGAGGGGATAGTATTTGATATGTAATGTGAAGAATGCACTAACACATTTGTGTATGAACGTCAGTGAAGATCAGTGAAATGAACTCACATGTAAAACAAACTATTTTATACCAGAATTGATACATCTTTTCCCTATGACTTCTGCCTGCACAGATCAGTCACCTGCTGCATATTATAACCCTACATGTTTCACCTGCTCTGTGACTGCCCCCAAAAGTTTCATTTCTCTTCTAAATTACTGTACTAAAATGACAAAAGGCATTAGCTCAGGACACAGATTTATCCTTTGAGTATTATTTAAAAACAAAGTAATGCAGATGTCCAACAAACTGTAGCACTTGATGCTTGAAATTTCCAACATTAGAATCATTATGCATGGTTTAATCTTCAAAAGTGCATTAAGCCATGCAGTCAGAGGCTTGGGGGCCTTGCAGTAGCTGGTTGAACACATACTAGTGAATACATGCCAGCTTTTAAGTAAGAGTAACTGTCTGCACTTATAATTCATTTAACATTGAACTCCCGTTATTTCAGCTAACTTAACAAAACTCATGCAACTCAAGTGCTTTGAGATCCTTGGATGAAAAGCAAATAAATTTAAACATTAAGCAATCTACACAACACTTTGTCCCAACCAGAAGTGGCCCATTCTGCTAGTAATTTAGTTTTAAAATGTAACCCTCCTTTTTAAAAATTGTGCATTTCATTGTACGAATCTTGACAAATGTTTGCACGTTTAAATTAAAAATAATTGTTAGTATTAAAGCTTCTTTCGGGAAGCTACAATATCTAATTTTCATAAGTGGTAATGAATGGTCTTTGTAGTAAAGCAAACCTAATGCCTAAGAACTGATGACATAAATATGCATCATTGGCACAGAATAGAATGAGTTAGGCAGTCATTTCTCTTAACTATACTTTTTATGACTCAAAACATTCCCCTGAGCTATAGAATGCTAAATTAAATTCATTACTATCTTTACTGGGTGATTTTAAATACATTCTAGCTAGCAGGAGCCAAAGTCTGGGGGAGCAGACAGAGATTTTCTGCAGGTTTTGCTTGTTCCAGTGTTGAACAGACCAGAACATGTCTGATGGCTCTTTCCCCCTTTTCTTTGTTGTCAAAGTATGTTATTTCCACACTACAACTAGGCACTGCCAGCCAATCCACAGAACCTGGAGTCATCTAATGAAATTATAAAGAACAGTCACTAGGATGCTCCAATGCATATTTTTATTTTGATGCCATATTCTATTAATCACTTCCATGGTCATTGTCACATCACGTACATTCTCCTTGTCCATTCCAATTATCCTATTTGCCCTGATGATTAATATTGCATAGGAATCTGCTCCTAGGCTGACTCACAGTTGGCAGCAGCAGGGTTAAATACTAAAATTTATTTTTGTGTGATTAAATTAATGGTACAAAAGAGGGTTCTCAACATCTGCTTGTAAACTGACATTTAAATGGCAATTGTCAGTAGACTACAAGCATATGGTTAGTTGAGTTACGAGTCAAGTGCAGACAGAAATGCACTTGGTTCGATAGGACATTTTTAGCTTTCTATGTTTTATATTTTCATAGTAGGCCTGGTTTTATACTCCAGTTCAGGGTATAATGTGACATTAGTGCCCTACTCTGTACTGAGATGCAGATGCTCCCGACAACCTAGCAGATTTAAATCATCTTTTGTCAAGCTGGCTATATCAGATCCTACAAGAGGAAAATATTCAGTAAAACTTGTATCTTACAAATGTTAAATTCACTGTCATGGGCCCACAGGCTTGTAGATCACACTTCGAGTTTATCTTTGCCACTTTTGTCCACACTGGTCCTACTCTTTTGGTAGTGGAGTCAAGTTAACTGCCCAAGTTAATGTTAACTGGTCGTGAAACCTTTCACAGTTAACCTTGTGAAAAAAATCTCACATTTTTAAAACCACATACCTAGCAGGAACTTAATACAATGCCACCTTCAGTTTTTGTTTTTAAATGGATTTAATATGGGCTTGAAAATCTACTTGTTTTCCACTGCAAATATAGGAATCTAAGCCATCCGTTTTTTCAGAGTTTATGGTTTCATTTAGAAAAACAAAATATTGCTTTCTTGCCCGTATGATTGCCAAGGTGATCAATGTTTGGAAGGTTAATGCAGTGGTGTCTCCCAGAAAGTGCAGGTAGCTCCTGGGTCTCCTCTGCTGCCCATTACTTTCAAAGCAACCAACGGAGTGAAAATAATTAGACTGTGATAATTTTCATGGCTATTATTCAGAGTCTTGTCTGGAGAAGTGAAATTAACAAGGATGTCTCTGCTTGGAAAAGCTACAAGCATCAGAATAGGCAGACAATGCAGCAATTTATGGGAAGGATACCATCTCCTCCCAAAAGAGGCTGGAAGAAGGGTAGAATAGCACAGTCCCCACCTTGTGGAAGGCAGGAAGCTAAGGGAGGGATAGTGTTATAATGTTGAGGGAGACCCTTTTTCCCTTGTGGGGCCCAGGAGACATTGGAGAAGAAGCAGTAGCTATAGGGCCTGGTGCTTCAACTACAGACAACACTTAACTAACCAGAGACTCATACAAAAAGATGGCAGCCCCAAGCAAAATCCAAAGACATCACGCTAGTCAAAATTCCAACACTCTTCCTTTGTCAGCAGAAGTGGGAGAATGGATGGTTGCATTGCCTGTTACTACCTTTCTCAGGACCCTGCTGGACAGTAGGTGTAGAGGTTTAGTCTTCTGGCTGGCAAGTGTCTAATACATTTTCCAAGACCTGGGTTTAAGCAAAAAGTCAGAAGTTGCAGGCTTTTCTTTAAAAGCTACTAGGAGGGTACCACAAATACAGCTATTAGTTGTGGCAAACCTAGCTGGCCAACTATGCCAGTATGTCGTTAGATCCTGCCCCACTGAGCAGAATACCAGTTCCCTTGCTCCAGTCATGCTTTAGGGAAAGATATGATGGGATAGTTTAATTTGCGCAATTGATCTTGGATTATCTGCTCAATGGTCTGTGAGGGGATGTTGGATGGGATGGGATCTGAGTTACTGCAGAGAATTCTTTCTTGGGTGCTGTCTGGTGAGTCTTGCCCACATGCTCAGGGTTTAGCTGATCGCCATATTTAGGGTCGGGAAGGAATTTTCCTCCAGGGCAGATTGGCAGAGGCCCTGGAGGTTTTTCGCCTTCCTCTGCAGCGTGGGGCATGGGTCGCTTGCTGGTGGATTCTCTGCAGCTTGAGGTCTTCAAACCACAATTTTGAGGACTTCAATAACTCAGTCATGGGTTAGGGGTTGTTATAAAAGTGGATGGGTAGGGTTCTGTGGCCTACTTTGTGCAGGAAGTCAGACTAGATGATCATATTGGTCCCTTCTGACCTATGAGTCTATGAAGCATCATCTGAGTATCCTAAAGAATGGTCCGTGGCTCACAAGTTCACCAAGTGGCAATGTTCTCCTCCCAATTAACTTTTTCTTTAGGAGGAACGTAACTAAAAATGGTGTGTCTGTCTGTAAATAAGGGAGGGGTGACAAACATGCATGATGATGCAAGCTTCATGGTTAAGTCTAGGCACAGCAAAACCAATGCTGAGATGTTCCACAGCAAAATTTTGCTTCCATGCAAGTTGCATTGTGAATGGTAAGAACATCTCTTTCCCTGAGGCACAGGGCGGGGCAGTGATTAAATGTAATTACCTAGCTCTATGCTACCCTAAATGCTAATTTTGCATATTCTTTCCCCATCCTTCAGGGAGGGGAAACTGCAGTCTCTCATCCTTAGAGACAGATTAAATGTTTCAAATCACTGCACCATGTTCATGGCTGATTAATGCTCCTCTTTAAGTAGTGGAATGTCCACCACTTTGTGACACCACATAGAGACATTGAGCAAATGGAAACAGTGTAGGAGCTGCCAGATTCTGCCTGAGGAAAAAGAACTCTATCACGATGGTGAGCTGCAGTGTTTAGGACCATTGCCATAGAAACATTCTAATTCCAGGCCAGGAGAGGAATCAGAATAAGTCAGAGGAAGACAGAGAGCACATGTGGGCAACTGGAGGAAGCAGGCAGGAGACCGAGTAAAAGAGAGGCAAAAACATCAGGGCTCTGACAAGTGGGCAAACATGGCTCTGTTGTACATGAAGAGTAACCATTCCATGGTCATGAGTCACAGTCTGATCGGAGAATCAAATTCCTCTCTGAATTTGCATTCTGTAGTCAGCTCTGTGTCTAAGTTTCAGTGTACTGTCAAACACACACCTCTTACCACAAATGATAAGGCAACTGTAGACTGCACAGTGGAAAAGATGGATACTAAGCCCCTTTCTGCTAGTGGTAATTAACTTTATATTTCCCCAATAATCAATTGCCCAACCCTGAACTACTTAGTACAGAAAGTATCAGACATCAATAAGTTTTGTTGAATAAAGGACTGTAGGATTACACTCCAGGTATACAGTATCTAGTGAAATCAAAGCATGGGGAAGCATACAGATCATCTCTCCCATTTCCTCCCCTACATGGAAGCTTTCTTTGCAGAAGGACAAACACCATCATATATAGTAATAAGCAGATATTGATGTCTGTTGAGGTGAAAATAAAAGCTTGCTAATCCAAGAGATAATATATTGAGCTCTGCCTTGTCTGTGTCAATATTTAGTTCAAAGGACAGTATATTTTGATGTTCACTGAAACATGTAAATATATGCATTGCTATATACATAGAGCCCTGCGTGGATACAAAATTTATATCTGCGAACATAAAATGGATACCCGTGGATTTGCAGGTTCTAGCGACAAGGAGCGAGTGACCATCTCCTGTCAGGGAGCATGCGAACCACTTGCACATACTAGTGTGACCAGAGACAGCTGCTGGTGAGCCTGCTGCCCACTCCAGTGGGCAGGGCTGCAGGTGGTACAGCCACACTGGAGAAGCTGCCCGGGCTGAGCGCTGGCTCCTGCAAGTGGCGGCCAGACATGCTGATGCTTTCGCCACTGCCGTTCCTGGCCTGGTTGCTGGCTGTGGCCCTGCTGGTATCGCTTGTTGTTGCTAAAGCCCTGCAAATCCGCAGAGATCCACTTTATATCCATGGATATTCGCATCCGTAGATATAAATTCTGTGTCCGGGCAGGGCTCTATACATACAGTTTGAATGAGCTTATCAAGTTTGTAGGCAAATCTCTTCCAAGCCCTAAGTTTCATAAGCACTTTTTCCCCTTAAAACAGCATCAACAACAAAATAACCCTAATGTTCTAAAAGAGGCAGAAACTAGTATAATCTGGGCACTGACTGTGAAAGTGACATTGTAAGGGTGGGGTGACGGTGCTAATGATTTCCATATCAAAATGTGATCCATTCACACCAGCCAGCTCTGAAAACACAACATGGGAACTGAAAATCAGGTTAGGCTGGCTGCTAACAGTGCACCGTCTCCAGTAAACAAAAGATCCCGCAAGCCAGATCCTCCCCTCTCCACAGCCCAGTTATTTGTCACCATTGCCATCAGTGGGTTTGCACACTTGTAACATTGTAATTGGAATGGAACAAACAAGTCTGCTGATTACACGCAAGAGCGAATAGAATCCAGCTCTGCAGGGCTAATAGGACTTAAAAGATAGCAAAAGCATATTTTGGCACTAATGCAGGCAGGTATGTGTGAATACACACGTGGCTGCCCTGCTGAACAAGAAGCTGTCCTTTTTTACACAGCCATTCAGAGCAGAACTGAAGTCAATCAGTTATTTTCATATGCAGTCTATTGGTTAACATTTTTTCAGGCCACATGGTCAATTTTGGGGTAAACAATTATTATTGTTGGTGGGATCAGGCACATGTGAGCAAGCCTCCTGTGAAGTCCTGAGCACCGTTAACTTCTGGGAGTTCAGTACGTTTAGAACTTTGAAGGCTAATGTCCCATATGACTGTCTTCAGCTAATCATGGATTAGGATTTCTCTCATGTATGTAGCAATAGAATGTAGCCATTTGACATTTCAGTGTTTGATGTTCAAAGCAAAATAAATATGGCCTCAGCAAAGGGATCACAGTCCTGGTCAAGGAGTGCAGTAATTA
This sequence comes from Chelonoidis abingdonii, assembly GCF_003597395.2. Lineage (NCBI taxonomy): Eukaryota > Metazoa > Chordata > Testudines > Testudinidae > Chelonoidis > Chelonoidis abingdonii. Next base: position 64,221,995 of record NC_133778.1, read on the forward strand.
TATTGTGGTAGAACCATAGCAGCAGCTGAATCAGGATCATGGACCCAGTGGGCTAGGTTCAAGACCTTTAGGCAGAGTTTTGGCTCCAGAGAGCTTATTATTAAATATAACAGCTAAATAGAGTGTGTGCGCATTGTGCATGCTTGTGAGAGATGAATTACACACACACAACGTAGCTGTTTGCCTTGCTGTGCAACTGATGTGTTATCATGCATTTTAGGCAATCTCCTATAATTAAATTCACCTGTGATGTCAATCTTAAGAGCTCTAACAGTTTATAGGTGAATCGAAGCCTTCTTGCATGGTCAGGAGTATAGAAACCAGGAGGTGTTATGTTTTACAAATCTGTCAGGTGCACCTACCTGTTCTGTCACTGAGCACAGGAAATGGGAGACTCAGTTGAAAAGTTTTAACAACGAAATACCCGATTACACTCCTTTATAATCACTTGCCTTTTCTCTGTCAGAGAAGCTACTACTGTCTTAAGTAAATCACAGATGTTAATGGAGTTAGTGCAGTCTGCTTATAAATTACACATTTAGTGCTTCCGGCAGTTCCTCTCTCAAAGCTGCAGTATGTCTAGTGTGGAATTACTGGCAAACTTGGATTTATGTTTACCCCTTAAAAAAAAGGATCCTGGGTGATTTCGGTAGCAGTGTTCGTGAGAGAGATAAATGGCACTGATGAGCAACAGGCCTATGTACAAGATTCTCCACATCACACTGCCAATGTATCTCTAGTTCTGGTCACAGAAGGATTGCAAAAGCTTGAACTATTGGCCTCACACACACAGATGCGGCCACCTTCTCTTCTACTTCCGGGTGGTCATTTGTAGCAATATGGTGATCGGGGTTTGACAAGTTTGGATTAAACCAATGACGCAGGGTAACAGAATGCAGTTCCCTCCTCTCTCATTGAAAAGGCTGATTGCTCCCCCTTGTCTGCTCTACTGCATGCAGAGTTTCTCCCTTACTTGCTTGAAAGTGCTGCTACAAAATTCCATTAATTTGTAAGCACTGCATAAAACTTTATTTATAATCCCTTGGATACTATATGTTGCAGTTTCTTGTATAAGCTACAGGTAGAAGAAAGATGCACAGTAAAAGTATAGTTATTCAACAACAGCAGCTTTTTTCAACAAACAAGTGGTGGTCAGCTTCTAAATGAAGAACTACAGATATTATATAATGTAAGTCCCATTCATATCTCACCAGTGGAGAGAAGTGCTTATAATTTAACATTTTTTAAATGCCTAACTTTTAGAAATAACTATGAGGAATATTTTCAAAAGGCACAGGTTGGCAGTTAACTCCCATTTGGCCTTTGAAAATCTTCCCCAAATCTCTCCTATATAAATTCCTTCTAAAAGTTTTTTTAAAAAATTACTCCTCTTCACTTTTTCCTGTTAAGCTACCATAGAACTTTACATATCTATCTAGTACAAGTGATTCTACTTTGAAGTCTTAGATTGACTACCACTGACTGCAAACTTATTCATGATTCTCATCACTGGACCATATTCATTTTAATCATGCACATATCTATTGATGTTTTTCCCAACTGAAGGATGCACAAATACTTTGTGAACCAGGCCATAACTACGGAGTCTTGAGGGGAAAAAAATGACTGCTTAATCCTTGATGTTTTATTTTCACTACTGTGATGGGAATCCGGGGCTGCAACCTGGAACTAGGGTACAGCTGTACCCTTTTAACTCTCCAGCCTGGGCCATCTCTCACAATGCTTTGCCAGTGACAAGTAGCAACCACCTTCCAGGTGCTGTTATCACTTAGTACAACAGCATGTGGAGCTTCACACCCAGGTAGATTGCATGAATGATCCCTGAGCCACTCATGAATCACACAGAGAAAGACACCAGCAAACCTCCCAAGTCCCTAGCTCTGCACCCCTAGACTATACTGTCTTGCCCTAGTCAGAAGCCTGACCAGTGTAAGTTCATCACCCATACCCTGCTCCTACGATTTGGAGAGGAGACACAGTAGCCTTTGCAACCTGAGCTGAGATTTCCCAAGCACATCAACCAAAACACACTGTTTTAGGTAAAATATAAAACAGAGTTATTAACTATAGGAATATAGATTTTAAGTGATTATAGGTGGTAGGCATAATAGGCCAGAGATAGTTACCAAAAAAAAGGTAAGTCCATAGTCTAAATCCTAAACTCTATTACGTTAGGTAGTATTTGGATCAAGCAGTTTCTCACACCACTGGATGTTGCAGGTAAGTTATAGTTCTTAATATGCAGGCTTCCCCCTTAAGCCTGGGACCAGTCTCCTCAGTTCAAGTCTGTGTCTTCCTAGCATTCTTGTTACTTCCCAGTGTAGGTTGTGGAGGAGAAAGGCAAAGGCATGATGCCAGTGTCCCTTAGTTTATCCCCTCAGTCCATGTGCTTGGAAAGTACTAGCCCAGACACATCCTGGTGGGCTTTGTTGAGTCACAGAGTTGAGCAATTCCCCATTGTATGATGCTTATGCAGCTTTCTTACAGCATTGTAAATCCCTTGTTTACAACTCCCTTGCTGATTAATGGTCACTTGACACCCTCCTGGGAGTGGACCTCCACCTTTGTCGTCAGTAGGGAACTAGCAGTAGAGATTCTCAAACTTACAACATATTTCAGTAACAACCATACAGAAAAATCTCAAACTTCATACACATTAATGATATATGGATTTGTACAGAATAATGGGTTTCAGCAGATCATGATCTTTCATGTGATATCTTACATGCCATGCTTTGTATGAAATATATCATAATTCTATGACGGGGTGAATATGGGGGTTCCAGGGTGCTGCTTTGAGGTACAGCATGCCACAACTACATAATTCTCTTTCACAATCTAGAATCAGGCTAGTAGCACTGGACTGATGTCTTGTTTTCCACACAACAGGCAGCAGTTCAGCCTTCCTACAATGCTATGCCAATCTGCCTCAACACATCTCTGGAAGGGATCACACCTCTCTGGATGAGATGATAGTTCATTCTCCCTGACCATTCCACCCTCAACCCCCAAGCCTAAGGGGAGGATCCACAGGTTCGGGATTCCAAATGATTGCAGGGGACAGCTAAAGATATAACAGGAACGGGAATGAGGTCACAGGGCTAAATGAAGGGAGCCTGACAGTGCCAGAGTAATAGGCAGATAAAAGTTTACAATGCAAGTAATTCCCTAATCATTTACATATACCACGGCGGGGTTGGGGGAGCTGCTGTCAGCCCTGCCCCTTTACCCAGCCTGGTTCCCAGACAACCTGCTACTGGGATTCACCATCCCCTCTCCCCCAACTTTCCAATGAGAGTTAAGAGGGAGGCTGTAAAAAAAATGAGGGGTTGGATTCCAGACATACAAGTTATAGAAGCCCCAACCCTCCCATTTCTGCTTCTTTAAAAAAAGACCTTTAAATGCTTTCCCAATCCATTTTATCTGATCACTGTATCCCTTCCCTATGGCATCTCCATGCTCACTTGATCTGAATCTGCCACAGCAAGTCCCTCTGGCTCTTTAGCCCTTAAAAGAGCCACACACCTTTTCCTACAAGCCAGAGAATGATCCCCACACCACTTACTGTGCGGTGAGGTCATTATTAGATAGTAATGACATATAATACTGACATGAATCTCATTTGCACCAGAGATTGACAGTTTTTTGAGGTTCACATACTACTTAGCTTAAAGATGAAAAACTAGAAATATCATCAGTTTTCAGAGGTGTCCACTCCCAGTCAGTATAAAAAAGGCTGATAATATGTACTAATCAAATTTTTTAACAACATTGTACTTCCATAGTCAGCTAATATGAAAGAAGAACGGTCTAAAATTTATTAATTACATTTTTCACAGTGGTCTCATTTCAGATTATTTTATTATCACAGATGTCGAATAATATAGGCTTTTATAATGTACATATCACTCCCCCCCCCAAAATAAAAATGTCTTAATTTAAAAAGTGGTTTAAATGCCGGATTGTAAACAAACTTTGGGGGAGGAGGGGTAGAACAAGGAAGAAAAATCTCATCTTTTATTAATGTTTCTCCCTTCAGAACAATTTCTCTGGAATGGTTTGCCTTTGATTTCCTTTTACAAAGAATGAAGACTTGTTTTCTTTGTGTGTTAGAGAGCCAGTGAAAAATGCATTTTCCATATAACTCTCATTTAAATTCATGTTGCAACCAGCAAACACAATTTGGAATTTAGTTTTTTTTTAAAATTACAAAATTAGCCATTGCAGCTTTAGCCACCTATACCAGGAGTCTCATCTAGCACAAGCCCGCCGTGGAATTCATTGAACAGTTAACCGAATATAAATCCAGGGAGGCAAAATATTAGATCAGTAGATATGAGCAATATTGAAGAGCTGTGCTAGAAAAACAGGCCTGAGCTATATTTTATACAGAACCAATTGTCATAGTGGGAATCAGCAAAGCTCTTCCAAACTGGAGAGATATTATCAGGCTCCTAACATGGCTTTTGCATTTAAAACCATCAGATGAAGAAAACCTATTGCTCTGTAGCTAACTAGTTGAAAATGAAATTATAGCAAAATATATGACTGCCAGCTGATTTTCAAAGAGGCAAGAGGAGTTTATGTACAACAGACTCAGTGCAAAGAGAAACCAGAGCAAGCTCCATTAAAAAACGGGTGTGCAGCCATTTAAATCTTGTATCAAAGTGCACAGATGCAACAGTGTCCAAACAAAGAGGCAAAAGGAACAGAAATTCAATATGCCATTCACAAATTTGGTGGAAAAAAGTGGCTAATTTGGTTGTTTATGTGTGAGACTAGAAGCAGGCCCAGCTCAGGCTTTTTTGCCGCCACAAGCAGCGAAGGGGGAAAAAAAAAAGCCACACTGGTTCATTCCTTGGCAACAATTCGGCGGCGGGTCCTTCACTCCAAGAGGGACTTGCCGCTGAAGACCCAGACATGCCACCCCAAGCACCTGCCTCATTCGCTGGTGCCTGGAGCTGGCCCCGACTAGAAGTCTGACCTTAGTTCTAGTCCCAGCTCCGTCACTGACCCACTGTGACTTTAGGAAAGTAATTCAAAATATCAACAACAAGGAATATTATGAGGGTTAATTCAGTAATGTATGTAAGGTGCTTTGAGATTCAATGAAAATGAAATTAAATACCAAGTGCAAAATTCAGAACTATTTAGCTCAAGGAAGAAGTAATTCACACACAGTTGCTAAGAGATCTCCTTATTGCAAAGTTTATGAGAAGCCATACAATATGATAGCAGCAAGTTAAGGGAGAAATGAACTCTGTTTTGTTTTCAGATATTAATATTGCAAACACAAAAATCATGTGCCTGCTCCTCCTGCTCCCATTGTGTGGTGTCCACATTTAGAATGATAAGATGTTTGAAGTGAGACAGAAGGATTAATAACTCCTCTAGTGAGAAAGGAACCAGGGCATTCTGTGACTGTCTCTTGATAGGAGATGAAGTCCAATATACCTCAGCAGTTAGGCTCATGCAGAAGAGACTCATCCTTCCCAACACCTTAATGCAGGAATGGGCTCCTCCCCACCTAGTTAACCAAGTCAGTCAATTGCAGAAAAAATTTAAAAGAGAGTTCAGGCAGCCCAAACATTGCTTTTCATCCGCTGAGAACCTGAAGGGAAGGGAAGGAAAGATTCAATAGAGATGGGTAAATTCAACTCATCTCCACTGAGTTCTTCTCCTCTGTAGAGTCTAGAAACGTTGTACAGTCTAGAATTGGGTCAGGTGGAAGAATTCCTGTGAGTTCTTGCAGCAAGAGAGCTACAATAACTCGCCAGACATGCACCCCTATATGGAAAGGGTACTTGTCCAGAGAATATACAGTAGCAAGAATTCTCCACCTCTGACAGAAGGAGTTATAGAGCTGCATAGAAGTGAGGGGTTTGGGTATTTTGGATTCCACAACGTACCCAAGTTCTCCTGGAGACGTTACTTGATGCTGAGCTAGCTTCCTTAGGACTTTGGCCTGAAGAGAGTGGATATTCTTCTGTTAGATTAGTCGTTTTGAGGGGAAGGGAAACAATGTGATCAAAAAAATGTGAAAAAATTTACAAAGCTGGATGTTTCAGATTTTTCCTCCAGGACTCATTTTTAAGATCCAAAAGTTTATAACCCGTCTGGGAGTTTTCAGAAGAAAGAGTGCTTGCTTGGAAATACCATAATTAATCACAATCAGTCAAGATAAAGAAAGTGAAATATTTCATGTCACAGTTGCCTCCTTCCAGAAAGAAAGGTAGAATTTTCAATTCAGCCGCCTCTAATTGAGTTTGTTAGTTAAAGTAAAGTAATGAACCCAGAAAATTACAGGAGAATACAGACTCAAATCCACCCTCAAACCTCCTTGAAAAGGATTACTTTAAAAAGTGCGTTTGTGTAGGGGAAGATAGAAGAGATACAGAATACCCAAACTGTCTCATTAAAAACAGACCATTGATACAATTTTCTTCTTCTGGCACTGGCCAATACCCAGTACTTTAGAAGAAGGTGAAGAGACCTTTTAACACACTTAGCTAGTTTAAGAGATATATGCATGACATGCATGTATACATGGAATTAAATTTCCTATGCAACTGCTGCAAGTGATGTGTACTGAAGCATGAGGTTTGAATACCCTTGTGCCATACCCTTGATTTTCACTTCAATTACATTTTTACCTAATTGATGTTACCACAGTATTCAGTGAGTAAAATTTTCAAAATTACTTAGGCTCCAAAGTGCCTAAATCATTTTTGAAAGTGGGATTTCGGTGTTTTTGAAAATGTAATCCCATAATCCTTAATGTATATTTAACCAGGAATAGCATGGTAACATTACCTGCTTGCACACAGCAGCTGTAGACTTTATTGGCAATCACTAACAGTGTCCGCTTACACACAGACAGATGTGTCTTCATTATTTCCTGAGGAATTCAACAAAATCAGAGTGGGGCTTGCTGAGACATATGGAGATACCCAGAATCAGGAATGGACGTTATCCTGCCTGAAGACGGGCTGCCCACCACCTGTAACCCTACCCTTCACACCTGATGTGTTCCAGTAAAGATGTGCTGACCTCTGTGATAACTCAGATGAAAGTCTTATTCAAAGCAGTCCAGCTACCATATGCACATTTAAACAAGAACCATCTGACTAACCACTCCCCGTTTCCAGCTTCCCTTTCCTGGGCAAGGTCACTGAGAAAGTGGTGACATCTGAACTCCAGCAGAGTCTATCCTCTCTTAACATCCTGTATCCCTCATAATCAATGTTTCAGAGCTGAACTTTCCACAGAAGTGGCCCATGTGGTGCTAATGAATATCTCTTTTTTCAAGCCTTTCCTAAGGAATCACGCAAATAATGATGGGCACTGGTCTAACTGTGTTCCCGTTGCTGTTAACAGGAGTCTGATCACAGACAAAAGTGTGACCATTAGACCAATGCTTTGGAAGAACAGTACCTTAAAGAGACTTCATTATGGATGCACACTCCTTTCTAATACAAGAGAGAAGAGAGAGAGTAAACACCATTTGCTCTAAAGTCTTCTGCTTCTTCATAATACGTACATTCAGCAATGAGATAAAGTATTAGGTCCCTTATAAATATCTCAGCTAGCCTGTGTGCAGCAATATCTACAGATCAAATATACATCTCATAAATGAGCATTTTCTCTTGCTGTCGAGTATCAACCTCATACCATCAGATTAGGATCTAAAGGGAAGAGTCTGATCAATTTGACAATTTCCTTCATAATTTGTTTTTAAAAGAGTCAATCAAATCCCTTTTACTCTTTTACAAACTAAAACAACTGAAGCAATTTCATTCCTTTCTATGCAAATCTCACCAGGTTCAAACATTTGTTAGCCTTCTGCTTCTCAGTTATACCCTTGAGTAGAGACCAAAACTAACTACAGTATTCCAGGTGGAATTGGACCATGCAGTTTTCTCTATCTTTTGTTGCACCTTTCTGATGAATGCTAAGTGCAATGAAATGATAATAGAGACTTGAGAAAGGTAATTAAACCAGAGCCCCCGCTATCTGCCACGTTTCTCCACTCATGCACACAGTGTAACTAATTCCAGGCTAAGAAAGGCAGGAACCAGACAGTGATGTTCAGAACAAAATTATATTAATGAGCAAGAGAAGATCAGGATTGATTCTAGTTATATGATAGTGCATCTGATCTAATTATGCTAACATATTACAATTCTTAAGTGGAAAATCACGAATCCAGTGTCAGGCAAGATTTGGGGTTGGAGGGAGGAGTCGGGAGCACAGTGAGGTCATGCATGACTTCTGACATCTAAATGAGGTCACCTACCTTCTCCAGAACCTCTTCATTCTGAATCACTGTAAATGTTGCTACTTTCCTAAACATGTCTTCTCTCATAGCTGGGTGCAGCCCCTCCCCTTTGACTTGGCACAGAAGATACTGCAAATTAGAGAGGGGGAAGACCACCACCACATCTTCTCACCCAAATCACTGTCATAATAGTAATCCTAGCCAAGCATAAGAAACACACTTTATATCTAACCTAATAGGATGGCTTGTTGAATTTTTTGGTTATGGATCTGTGTTCTACAACATACATAACCAGCAACTTAAAATAAACAGATAAAAAGATGGAAGAGGGAATTGGACAAAGAAATTGACCCAGATGAGTGGGTCTCCATATTGGAAAGGGTATATACACATCTTCAATTTGTGTAGCTCAAATACCTTTTTAAAATCAATTATTGCATTTGACTCCAGTTAAGATCCATCATGTTTTTGCTACTGGATAGGCATTCCGTTGGAGGGATTGCAGGGAAAGGGGAACATACTTCCACATGTCATGGTTGTGTCCAGGAAAAAATTATACTTCCACATATAGTGGCTTTGGGAGGAAATTATTAAAGAGATTCATCTTGTGACAAAACTCTGGCTTCCTAGAGAACCTCTGACCTCTTATCGCTTCAGTAAAGGATCTGCATTTTAAACAGAACAACAAATTATTATTTTTTATTGTTAGCAGCTAGAGTGTGTATTGCACATTATTGGGAAAATGTGATGACGACTCCTATGGAATTGTGATACAGTAAAATATGGACTGTTCTTGTAATAGAAAAGCTTTCACAGCAAGTACGTACACAAGAGAAGCTCCACAACAAGGATGCACTATGAAACCAATATTACACCTGCGACACATCACTGATACTTTCATCCTCCGGACAGATGACCTAGAACTCCATCATAGATTTGCACCACAAGTTCAACCACGATCCATCCATGAAACTCTCTCTAGAACATTCCTACACCAGCATGAGCTTCCTGGACACCACGGTCAGCTTCAGCAATCAAACTCTACAGACAACCCCTGGATCACCACACATGGGCCTTCACAGATCCAGTAACCACACCAAACATCCCAACAAATCAGTTATTTACAGCCAGGCACTCAGATACCACAGAATATGCTGCAAGAAAAAAGTCTGCGATACACACCACCTTAAGCACACTTAAAGCTGCCTCCACCTATTTGTCACCTACTACCCTACACTAGAACCCCAAACAGGATCTCATTAAACAATTACAACCAATACTCTATGGGGGACCACATCCTAAAAGAAAATACTTTCTGGCCTTCAAACCACCGCCAACCTTACCATCAGAGCAAGCTCCCCACAGACCAGGAGAGCAGCACCAGACCTTGCTATAAGAGATGTAAAACCTGCACACATAGCTCCATTCCTACAATGATCAATACCCCAACTACACATCTTTCAAGATTCACAGGTCCTCCACATGTCTATCACAACATGCAGTGTACCTCATCCAGTACACTAAATGCCCCAACAATAAGTACGTGAGTGAAACCCAGACAATCTCTACGTTTTCAGATGAACTCACACGGATAAATGATAACATAAAAACATCATATCTCCTGTGGGTGAATACTTGTTGCAAAATGATCACTCAATAGCTAACTTCTAGTCCTGTGCTCAAAGGAAACAGGCTCAGCTTTGGAAGGCATTGGGCAAGAGAGCTTAAATTCATAACTTTGTTAGACACTAAAAATGACAGACTTAATAAAGACACTGGATTTGTGGCTCATTACAATCTATAACCTGCTAACCCTCCTTTGTCCTCAGACTGCAGAGGTGTTTAACTGCCCATTTCACCTTGAATGTTCTCTTATATGTTAGTTCCTTATGCTAAACAATCTGTTCCACCTTGAATTGAATGCACCGAGTACATTTCCCAGACCTGAAAAAGAGCTCTGTGTAAGCTCAAAAGCTTAGCTCTTTCATCAACAGAAGTTGTTTTAGAGAGACAAGGTGAGTGAGGTACTATCATTTATTGGCCCAAGGATAGGTATTTAGAAATTTGGTCACCCTACCTAGCATACTCAGAGGAGGAGAGTTCACCACCAGTCAGCAAGCCAGACTCTTTAGCCAGGTTCTTTGAACATTAAGCTGATGCTGAGTAAGTAATGTAACAAAGCAGTATGCTCACATTTAATTGTAACTTTGCCTTAATAAAAAGCTTTTAAAAACTGGAGAGACATCTGAAGAACACTGCTCTCCTTTGTCCGAAACTCACATTTTTGTGTATTCCTTTTCTCTCTTTGATTATCAAGTTTCTTAGGCAGGAACTGAGCCTCCATTGTGTTTGTACAGCTCCTAGCACAATAGGGGCTTTGTACTGAGTTGGGCATTACCGCAACAAAAATAATGCAGTTATAGATGGTAAATTAATATATTATTTATGCAATTACCTGCTCTTTTGCTCCAGGCTCGCTCTTCTAATCAACAGGTAGCTATCGACACTAGAATTTCATGCCTGGTCCCCTTTTCCTGAGTGCTTTCCTGCTTCTGATTTTTTCAATTCCCCACACCCCCACAATTGTGCCACACATAGATTAGGCAGGAATTAAGACATCCCTTAACTTTCTAAGGAGGAGTTCAAAGACTGTTGGGTTCCTCCATTTTCAACCTTTTAGCAGTTCTTTGATCGCTTATATTGGAAAGAAGAGCCATCATTCCTATTTTCAAAATTAAAAAGGCAGATCTTTCATTTTAAAAGACTAGGGGTCCTTTTCCTCTATCAGCCAGTTACTCCAGCCAATAAGGAATATAATAAAAAGCAAGGACCTATGCGCCAATTTTTCACATCAGCCTCCATATGCCTTGTTGGAGTTTTCACAGTCCCTAATCCCACACACACTCCCATCTACTTAACAGGGTGAAATGGCTCATGGTCTACAAGTAAGCCCTTCAAACAGGGGTATGTTTTTCTTTTCAGAAGTCACAATACAAGGAACTCCCACCTCCTTGTTCAGAGGAATTTGAAGTCTACAGGGGCATGTGCAAGGATGGGCAAGCAGAGGCATGGGCCTCCCCAATAATCAGAGAGAGAGACAGTACTTCCCCAGCCCTGGGACTACGGCGGTTAGAGAGCTGCAGCCCCGGAGCTAGGGGAGTCCTCTCTCCCCGGGAGGTGGGTGGGGAGTGGGGCAGTGAGCTCCTCCTGTGAATGGGGAGAGGGAGTACTCCTGGGGCTGGGAGTGGGAAGAGGGAGAGTGAGCTTCTGTGCCCCACTAGAAGGGATCAAATTTAAATTCTTGCACATGCCCCTGGAAGTCTACCATAGCCAATCTCTGGACACCGGACGTCATATGGCAAATACATTTCTTCAGAAAGATAAACACAATAGCAATATCAACCCAGCCATTTATCAGCATGCAGAATTGTTCTGCTTTTGGTAAGTGGGCTGCAAGAGACCTCTTAGGCCTGGTCTACACTACACATTTAAACCGATTTTAGCAGCATTAAACCAATTTAACGCTGTACCCGTCCACACTACGAGGCCCTTTATATCGATATAAAGGGCTCTTTAAATTGGTTTCTGTACTCCTCCCCAACGAGAGGAGTAGCGCTAAAATCGGTATTACCATATCGGATTAGGGTTAGTGTGGCCGCAAATCAACGGTATTGGCCTCCGGGCGGTATC
>NC_133778.1:64235612-64288208 GCF_003597395.2 Chelonoidis abingdonii
CCCATCAGCCACTGGGCTCTCAACCCAGAATTCTAAGGGGCGGGGGAGACTGCGGGAACTATGGATAGCTATGGAATAGCTACCCACAGTGCAACGCTCCGGAAATCGACACTAGCCTTGGACCATGGACACACACCACCGAATTAATGTGCTTAGTGTGGGCACATGCACTCAACTTTATACAATCTGTTTTATAAAACCGGTTTATGTAAAATCGGAATAATCACATAGTGTAGACGTACCCTAAGTTCAAGAGTCAGTAGAGCCTCCTCTTCAGCAATTGCAGCTCTGCAGTCCTGCTCCAGCCCCAGAAGGAAAGTGAGCCCTTCTTAAGGGGTCACAATTCTTACATTGGGAAGCCAAATGGAAGCCCTGGGTCCATAATTTGGCTGTTATGTACTAGGCAAATATCTTCCTCCCATTTGCCACAATGGTCCCCAGGGTTGGTTTATTTTTTAACCTTCAGAACATCTTACAAGTTCAGAGACAGCATCTTTGGAAAGCTTAGACTGTTTTCCCCATACTATCTTACATTTCTCCAAGTTAACTTTATATGACAGAAAACTTGTAAGTGGAACATAAAGTGGAAAACCTCTTGTACAACGGGCAGTAACAAATCAAAAGAACTTTTTTTAAAAATGCTGATTAGCATAATATTAAAATAGTGGCTCTCTGTTTTTATCTCATTCCCTTAGTTAATATAATAATCTCATAATAAATTAATTTAAAACATTATACCAGAGTCAGATTTTGTATGCTGTTAAAAAAAGACTTTACTTAATTAGTGGCTGATCAACAAGACCAAACATGTTTCTGATTACATCTCTTGTTCATATGAAATCTAGTTTCATTCCTCACTAACACCTGTATTTCTACAATATGTTGTATTGTTCTAAATGCAGTAAATCCTACACATCATAGGAGGTTCTTTACCAAAGGACTTTCTCTCTTAAATCCATGCAGTATACAGAGGCATCACAACATATTACTGAGTGTCAAAGTTAATTTTACATGTTTTATATTTGGTCAGAGTAGCAGTGGTTCTGTACTCAAACTCATACTTGTGATAAGACACACTCGCTCATACAGTAAAGAAGAAATTCATGACTGAATAATGTATCAATTCAAAAGCAATCTCTTAGCTACAGGAAGCCTCTTGAGTTGCTAGTCTGAACAAAAACAGCTTCAACAGAATGAACCACCTTGAAACTAAATGAAAATTGTGCAAGTTGAGCTAAAACAGGAAAATGTTATGTACAATGTAATATTTTAGCCACAATGGAGAACCTTGTTACAGATCAATTCAATAACAAAATCTCACCAATAAAACAAAAAGGTGGACTTAATTTTGTTTGTTCTTTTAAGGCAGAATACTTTATTTTTGTTATACTAAATACATATACATATCTGGATATGAGTCAACAGTGTGCCCTTGTTCCCAAGAAGGCTAATGGCATTTTGGGCTGTATAAGTAGGGGCACTGCCAGCAGATCGAGGGACATGATCATTCCCCTCTATTTGACATCGGTGAGGCCTCATCTGGAGTACTGTGTCCAATTTTGGGCCCCACAGCTAACAAGAACGATGTGACAAATTGGCAAGAGTCCAGCAGAGGGCAACGAAATATAGGAGGGGCTGGAGCCACATGACTTGAGGAGAAGGCTGAGGGAATTGGGATTGTTTAGTTCCTGCAGAAGGAGAAGAATGAGGGGGGGAATTGATAGCTGCTCAGCACTTTGAAAGGGGGTTCCAAAGAGGATGGATCTAGACTGTTCAGTGGTACCAGATGACAGAACGAGGAGTAATGGTCTCAAGTTGCGGTGGGGGAGGTTTAGGTCGGATATTAGGAAAAACATTTTCACTAGGAGGGTGGTGAAGAACTGGAATGGGTTACCTAGGGAGGTGGTGGAATCTTCTTCCTTACAGGTTTTTAAGGTCAGGCTTGACGAAGCCCTGGCTGAGATGATTTAGTTGGGAATTGGTCCTGCTTTGAGCAGGGGGTTGGACTAGATGACTGACAATTTTTAAACCAAGATTGGATGTGTTTTTAAAAGATATGATCTAGTAATTGTCCGAGACCAATACAGGTTCAAGTAAGTTTTAGATCGAGTGAGGAAAATCAAAACATGACAGATTGAAAGTTCAAAACCACATGGCCGTTTATTGATGGGATAAGTTACAACTTGGGCTGGGGAGGAGCACTTTTACTAATTAACAATACTATTAGAACGACATATTTACACAACTTGAAACAATCTATTTACAACCAACAACAGGAAACCAAATGATCTGTGATTAACTGCTCACCAGAAATTAGAGCAGATACACCAAACTGAGTAAACTATATACATTAACCAAATATTGTAAAGTACAACAATTAACCACAATAGCAATCAATACAACAATTTAACTTTCATATACTATATACATAACTTGGTACCAAGTAACAATAATATATACAGTTCTGTATCAAATAAAGGAGGGAAAAAGAGGAGAGACTAAGCAAACAGAATATTCACAAAAATTAGAAGAATACAAATATCACACTCCAGGCGCAGCTGACCAGCAGTACAGACACCAAGGGCATGATGAATTGGCAGGACACAACACGAGCCGGCAAGATACACAGGAGACCCTTCTGGCTGAAAGGGTGATCAGGCCTTCCAGCTAACATGTGGAGACTCCTGCAGATCTTGGCGCGACACATGATTTTATTCGAAAGCTCTCTTACTCGTGTCAGCATCTCATTGGTCCCTAGCTCCTTTGCCTTCCAGATTCCGAGCAGGAGCCCCCCACATAAACAGGATCTGCACACGGCACACTGTCCTTATGCACACGGCACGCTGGTATTTTTGCGCAAGGCACTAGCCTGATCCCTAGGTGACCAGGCAAAAAGAGGGAGAATGCACACGGCACTATAATGTTGCACACTGCACTACGGTGTTGCACACAGTACCAATGTGACCTTTTGACTGACAATTAGCCATTCAGATGCCATGTTTGAGCATAGGCTTAGGGCTGCGACAGTAATTATTTTGGGGGAGTTTCTGGCCTGTGTGGCCTGACAGGAGGTTAGACTAGATGATCATAATTGTCCCTTCTGGTCTTGGAATCTATGGAAGAGCAACTGATCAAAATGCAGAATTTTTTATTTTATTGTCATCATCATTATTATTTTGGAAAAAATCCCAAGAAAATAATATTCCTTTAAAAAGAATTTCATTACCATTCATTTTCTACTGAACTCTTCCATTTCATGCCTTGGTGTAAGTGGCAACGCAGGAAGCACAGTGTGCTCCAAAGATGCTGGAGGGCCAGATGGAGGATGTTACCTGTATTATAGCTCTGGAGCAAGTTTAGTACCAAAAAAGATTTCAGTTCAAAATTATGAAACTGTGGGAGAACTTTAGGCCACCACGAGGGAGACTGAGACAGAGAATAGGTTTCCAAAGGGTGCCAGAGGAGCAGCAGTTAATGCAAAATGATGAAGGTGCAGTCAGCTAGACAAGAGAACCAGGAGCAAAAGTGGAAGAGTAAGACTGAACAGCAGTGTTTAAGGTAGCAGATGCTTCAGCCTGAATTCTTTTCTATTTAATTAGGAGAAGGCCATTAGTGAAGTTGGGCCAGACAGTTTCAGTGGACTGGAGAGGGTCGATATCAGATTGGAGAAGGGTTAAGTAGAGAGCTGGAGAAAGGAAGACTGGGCACATGAAGGCAGTCCTAGACTGTGGAGAAAGTTCTGGGTCAGACAACGAGTTGGGTACTAGTTGGAGTAGAAACATACCCTGACTGTCACCTGCAGCTACTGTGATCGAACAGAAAAGAGGTAATTGCAGTAATAGAGGTGGAAAGTGAGTGCGATACAAATATTAGCAGAGCAGGGTCAAATTAAAGATGCGTTCTTGCAACTGTATGTTCTGACGGGGGCATCTATGAGGAACAAGTTAGTCTGGGATCTGAGAGGACTTAAATTTTGCTCCCCCGGGCAGAAATCAAACTAAATAATTTATCAGTTTAAAAACCAGAATCATAGTAGTGCAAGACACATGGGACCAAAAGGACATTTTACCCATAAGGTCTGAAGAATTCAGGAGAAAGATTTTGCATAGTATATTTACATGGGAATCTTTTTTAATTGAGTGGTATTGAAATATATAAAGTGTGCACTCTTCTCCTAATACTTGAGTTAGTGATTTACAATGACAGTTTACATTTAGTTCCACACATAGAAATAAGAGATTGATCAAGTGATTACACAAGAGTTAATTTCAGCTTGCTGAGCTGGCATTAAATTATAGCAGATCTGGCAAGATTATGAATTAATGACAGTGGCGAACGCTGGGCAAGACATTTTCCCAGATTTTGTTGGCATAAGCTCCAAGTCTATAAAAACTTTTAAAGAAGAAAAAAAACAATGTCTTTGGTTGGTAACACTAACAGCTTAGCAGTGGCATTGAGCACATCTTGCCTAAAGAGAAGCCTTCTTTAGACATGGAGAGCCACATGGCTATGGTAAATGCCAAAAGAATTCACAACAGGATAACAACCTTGCTCTTAACAGCTTAACTAAAACTGCAAAATGAACATAGCATATTGTCATAGAATAGAATATCAGGATTGGAAGGGACCTCAGGAGGCCATCTAGTCCGACCTCCTGCACAAAGCAGGACCAATCTCCAACTAAACTGTCCCAGCCAGGGCTGTGTCAAACCTGACCTTAAAGTCCTCTAAGGAAGGAAATTCCACCACGTCCTAAGGTAACCCATTCCAGTGCTTCACCACCCTCCTAGTGGAAAAGTTTTTCCTAATATCCAACCTAAACGTCTCCCACTGAAACTTGAGACCATTACTCCTTGTTCCGAAATCTGATACCAATGAAAACAGGCTAGATCCATCCTCTTTGGAACCCCCTTTCAGGTAGTTGAAAGCAGCTGTCAAATCCCCCCTCATTCTTCTCTTCTGGAGACTATATCCCAGTTCCCTAAACCTCTCCTCATAAATCATGTGCCCCAGCCCCCTAATTATTTTTGTTGCCCTCTGCTGGACTCTTTCCAATTTTTTCACACCCTTCTTGTAGTGTGAGGCCCAAAACTGGACACAGTACTCCAGATGAGGCCTCACCAATGTCGAATAGAGGGGAATGATCACGTTCATCTGCTGGCAATGCTCTTACTTATACAGCCCAAAATGCCATTGTCCTTGCCACTGAAGCCAGCTGAGAAGGTTTGAGCTTCGTATGCCCCTAGCCACCAGAGAGAAGACTCGAGAAGTAGCTTGAATGCCAACTTCTAAGGATGTGCAATGGAAAGGACAGCTGTGAAAAACTGAAAAAGACAATTAACAATTTAGATCCACAGTCAGTCGTTCACTGTAGTGCATCTTAAAGGCAAGACACAAAGCTGAGGAACTATAGAGATCATAGAAATGTAGGACTGGAAGGTGCTTTGATAGTCATCTAATCTGGTCTCCAACACTGCAGCAAGACAGAGTATTATCTAGACCGTCCCTGGCAGAGGTTTGTCTAATCTGCTCTTAAAAATCTCCTGTGACTGAGATTCCACAACCTCCCTAGATAATTTGTTCCAGTGCTTAACTACCCTGACAGTTAGAAAGTTTTTCCTTACTGCAATTTAAGCCCATACTACTTCTTATCCAGTCCTCAGTGGTTAAGGAGAACAATTTATCACCCTCCTCTTTATAACAGCCTCTTATGTACTTGAGAACTGTTATGTCCCCCTCAGTCTTCTCTTCTCCAGACTAACAAATCCAATCATTCCTTGAAGGTCATGTTTTCTAGACCTCTAATTATGTTTTGTTGCTCTTGACTGGACTTTCTCCAATTGGTCCAGATCTTTTCTGAAGTGTGGTGCCCAGAACTGGGAACAGATCATCCTCAGCAACCAGAGACATGTACAGAATAGACCACTCTTAATACAGACCTGACGAAGTACAAGTCTGCATGCAACATTTCTCCTTTTTATTGCTTTTGAGGCAGTGTTTTGACATGGCTAGCCCCAGCCCTGAACCATGTACTCCTGGAAATAGGGTGAGGAAGGAAGTGTTAGGAAAGGACTCTGCATTTTCCCCCTGCAGCTTATTGCCCCTCTCACTTTTGTCAGAGAGAGTACAAGACAGGTTTGTCAGCATGGTGGGTGCATATTATCAGACTTGGCATCGCATACTTCACCTTCCATATAGGTTCTAAAACAAAGCTCCAAGTTCCAAGCTTTGAATAAAAGGCCTCTAACGCTGCTTCAAATACAATTCATGTAAGTCACCAAAATATCATGTCGGACATTCCTGTGGTAAGAGCCATGGGCTGGGGTGCGGAAAAGAGGGAGAGGACTGAAGATACTTACGGTGAACTTTGTATATTTTCTGTTGCATGTTCTCTGGGACTGAGGGATGCAGGGGGGAGGAGAAGGGGAAAGAGGAGCTTGTGTCCTAATGGAGGAGATAAGAGCTCCAAATTGATTAATACACTCCATGTCACTGTCTCCTCCTCTTCCTAGCATGATGGCTCCCCTACCCACCTATGCACGCTACCTTGCACTAGAAGTTAGTGCTTCTTGTGGCAATATTAGCTTCTTCCCAAAAGCCCAGCAGAAATACCACCTGTTTCACAGGAGAAGATGCTATTCAGAAGAGCTGCTCCCCAGCTGAAGACTCTCAAGCCTACACTGCATGGTGTTTATGGGTACAGCAGGGTGCAGGGACTTTGCAGATGCAAGAAGGGAATGGTGATTGTATGGGTCTGCTGCCCTTTTCCTTAAGTATGAAACTGCTTTAAACCCTTTCCCCTCCTCTGTAGAGCAGAAGGGAATCAGAGCCAGAGGCTGTGGAAGACAGTTAAAATTTGAAAACCACCACAGGATAACCAGTCAAAGTAGCAAAGATTGAGCTCTGTCTCCTAGTAACGATTCCAGGAAAATGCCACAACTAGTATATGTCGATTTAATCTCCTTTCCCCCCAGTCAATTTGGCCAAGTGTTTTCACTATGTGCCATTGTTTTTCAAAGTAATGTGACTGGGAAATCTAATTGTGTTTTTTTTTTTTTAAAGGCTTTCTGGCTTCTGAAATCCTTCCAATCTGCAGCAATCCATAGCAATCAAAATGTCTAAAAAAATATATATATATTAAAGGTCTTCTCCAGCTAGAAAGCTTTCCATGTCACCAGACTATTTTCTCCATTTAGCAAAGTTCAGAGAAGTATACACTTAACATTTTTTTAAATAAGCCTGAATTCACTTAGATTTGAAACAGAACCATGTGAAGCTGTGTACATGAGTGGTATGTGAATTGCCTAAACTAAAGAAACAAAAATCAATTTTCTTTAGACTGGAAAAGAAGCCTCAAAGTGAGGTGGGAATCAGCATGGAAGGTTTGACTAACTGGGATTTAGAATGAAAACTGTTACGTAACCTGAAATAGAGAAGTCCCTGCCATGCCTGACACATTTAAAGGTCTGAGTGAACACTATATGATGAGATATGTAATTCTCTTTTACCATAAACTGGTCCTAGATCCATAAAGGAATGTGAGTTATGCCAGGGATAATGTGGTTTATTGTACAAAGTTTGTTAAAAATGTAATTAAAATATTTCAAGGTACAGCACTGGAGGCCTTGAATATTGGTCAGTTTCTCCAGTTCTAGGTTGCTAGTTCAAACCCAGTCCCTGTTAGTCTTTGGAAGTGGCACCAAATAGATGACTGTTTATATGCCCTGTGCAAAATGAGTTTGGTTGTGTCTGTCCAGTCCCACATTACAAAAACCACTGCCACAATTGGAACCTTTGGCAGAGGCACCAAAGGCAAATCATCATTAGTTATATTGTGCCTAAGTACATCAACTGAGATCACATACACACCCCCCCCGAAGAGCTTACCATGTAACTAGACAAAACAGAAAAGGGGGGCATTATGGTCTCCATTTTACAGATAAGGAACTGAAGCACTAGGTATATTAAAGTGACTTGCCCAAGGTCACACAGGAAGTGTGTGGCAGAGCAGAAAAATGAACCCAGGTCTTCTCAGTTACCCTTTTCCCCACCTAGAAGTTGTCCTTCAGCTCGGAGTTCAAGCACATTGGTGGGTCAGAGTGGGGAAAATAGGGCTATCATTGCCCAAGCTGTGCCTCCTCTGTAGTTAAAAAAAAATCAGGTTACCTAACTCTACTGTAATTGTTGTTCTTTGAAATGTGGGTGCTGATGTGCATGTCACTGAGGTGTGTGCACTCCCAGAGCATCAAAGCTGGAGAACTCTGCATAGCACTCGCACCTTCTGGCCCTTAGCCTCTCTCCTAGCTACTTAAGGGCAGCACCCTCAGTTCCCTTGCACCAAATGTTAAAAAGAGTACAGACTAATGCAGAGGGGACAGAGGGTGGGTCATGGAATACACATCTGGACACACATCTCAAAGAACAACAGTTACAGTACAGGTATGTAACAATTTTTTCTTCTTTGAGTGGTTGCAAATGAGTATCTCTCTCAGGTGGCTCTCAAGCAGTACTCAAAGGAGGTGGGACTCAGAGCCTACTTAGACTACAAAACTGCCTTCCTAATGTTTACATCTGACCTAGATGTAGCATCGTGGTAGCAGCATAGTGCTTGGTTAAAGTATGTACAAAAGACCAGGCAGCAGCCCTGTAAAATGTCCAGTATCAAAACATCAGCACTGTATGGGCCCTTTTCAAATGAGCAGGAGCGGCTCTAGGCATTTTGCCGCCCCAAGCACGGCAAGCAGGCTGCCTTGGCATGCTGGGGCCTGGAGCCACCCCTGCAAAATGAGCCTGTAATCTCTTCAAAGGTGAGGGCTGAGCTTCTTCATATGCAGTCATAATGCAGGAAGTATCAGAGGGGTAGCTGTGTTAGTCTGGATCTGTAAAAGCAGCAGAGAATCCTGTGGCACCTTATAGACTAACAGACCTTGTGGAGCAGAGCTTTCGTGCGGTAATGACCACTCTCTGTTCAGACGCAGGTGTGGATAATTTCCTCAAGGGCAGGTATATATTGCTAGCAAGCAGCTAGAGATTAACGAGGTTATTTCATCAGGGGATGAGGCCCTTTTGCTAGCAGTAGAGGTGTGAAACAAGGGAGGAGAAACTGGTTCGTGTATATTGCAAGCCATTCACAGTCTTTGTTTAGTCCAGATCGGATTTGGTGTGTTCAATTTCAGATTGAACTGAAGCTCCGCAGTTTCTCTTTGAAGTCTGCCCCTGACTTTTTTTTGCTGCAGGATGGCACCTTAGGTCTGCTATGTGTGGCCAGGGGAGTTTGAAGTTGCTTTCTACAGGTTTTTGTATATTGCCTATTCCTGATACTCGGCATTTGTGTCCTGGGAGTAGATGTGTCGTTTCTATGTATTCTCTCAGTGGGATCTGAGGGAAGTGGCCTGTAGATTTGGTATTGGAGAGTTGGTTTTTTTACTTGGCGGCCTCCTTTGGTAGTGCAGACCTGTTCATTGATGACACAAGCAGCTCGTTTATCAGCCTCTTCTGGATGATATTCAGAGCGGTTTCTTGAGTGTGTGATTGGCATTAGGCATTCCTGCAGCTCCCGTTAAGTTAGATCTACAGGCCTTCTCAGATCCACTGAAGAAAATACCACTACGGCAACTGCGCCATTCTTTCAGGTGGACACTCCTTTACAAACACCGGATAATCCAAATCAGTACCCTAGGCCCCGCCCAGGGTTATTTCTATTTACTTACCAAGTCCACAAACCGGAAATCTTGGACGCCCCATCATCTCGGGCAATTGCATCTCACTGAGGACTGTCTGGATTATGTGAGACTCTCTGGCTCAGACCCTATGCCACCAGCACTTCCCAGCTATCTCCGTGACACCACTGATTTCTTGAGGAACTACAATGCATGGTCTACCTCCCAGAAATACACCGTCCTAGCCACATGGATGTAAGGCTCTCTACTACAACATCCCACACATAGATGGAATTAACAAGCTGCAGGACAGTATCCCTGATGATGCCACAGCAAACACTGGGCTTGGCTGGAGCTCTGGTGCCTTTGTATTCTCACAACGAACTATTTCTTTGGATGACAATATATTCTCCAGTCTAGTGTCATGTTGGGCACCGCGCTGGCCCCATCATACGCCAATATTTTTATGCTGACCTGGACACGCTTCCTCAGCTCCATCCACTCACGCCCCTTTCTCTACCTACGCTATATTGATGACATTTCATCATCTGGACGCTCATGGAAGAGACTCATAGAAAATGTCCACCACGATTTCAACACACTTCACTCCCCATCAACCCTCAGCTGGACCATTTACCGGGGCCTTTCTAGACACCACGGTGCAAATAAGTGATGTCACATTAACACCACCCTATATCGATAACCTTACGACCGCTTGACTACCTTCATGCTCCAGTTCACCCCGGCACATCACACATCCATTGTCTACAGCAAGCACTGAGGTACAAACCGCATCTGCTCTAACCCCTCAACAGAGACCACAACACTACAAATCTCCACCACTTCTCAAACTCACAAACCCGCACGAGGAATTAGGAAACAGATCAACAAGCCAGACGTTACCCAGAAGCCTACTACGACAAACCCAAGAGAACACCAACGGAACTCCACCGGCCATCACATACAGCCCAGCTAAAACCCTCCAACGCATCATCAGGGATCTACAACCCATCCTGGACAAGATCCCACCTTTCATCGGTTGGGCAGGCCAATCCTTGCCCACAGACAACCTGCCAACTGAAACGTATTCTCACCAGCAACTGCACACGTACCATAGTAACTCTAGCTCAGGAACGAATCCATGCAACAAACCTCGATGCAACTCTGCCACATATTACGACAGCGACACCATCACAGGACCTAACCAGATCAAGCCATACCATCACTGGTTCATTCACCTGCACATCCTAATGTATTATACTTACATACCATCATATCCAGCAATGCCCCTGCTATGTACATCGGCCAAACTGGACAGTCTCTACGGAAAGGATAAATGGACACAAATCAGATATCAGGATAGGCAATATACAAAAACCTGTAGGAGAGCACTTCAACCTCCTGGCCACACTATAGCAGACCTTGGTGGCCATCCTGCAGCAAAAAAACTTCAGGACCAGACTTCAAAGAGAAACTGCTGAGCTTCAGTTCATCTGCAAATTTGACCCCATCGCTTCTGGACTAACAAAGACTGTGAATGGCTTGCCAATTACAGAACCAGTTTCTCCTCCCTTGGTTTTCACACCTCTACTGCTAGAACAGGGCCTCACCCTCCCTGATTGAACTAACCTCGTTATCTCTAGCTTGCTTGCTAGCATATATATACCTGCCCCTGGAAATTTCCACTACCTGCGTCTGACCAAGTGGGTATTCACCCATGAAAGCTCACGCTCCAAAACGTCTGTTAGTCTATAAGGTGCCACAGGATTCTCTGCTGATAATGCAGGAGTTATCCACCTGGAAATCATGCATGCAAAGACTGCCTGACCCATCATTCAATTTGCACAGAAGACAAAGGCTAAGCGATGAACAGAAAGGCTTAGTCCTCCCCAGGTAAAACATCAAGCATCATCTCACATCCAACGAATGAAGTGGCTGTTCATCTGCATTTGACTGCAGTTTAGGAAAGAACACTGGTAAGTATATTACTTGGTTCCGGTGCAATTGGGAAATCACTTTCGACAAGAGTTTTGAATGAGGTTGTAGGACCACGTTGTCTTTGGAAAAACTGCATATACAGGGGCTCAGCCATTAAGGCCTACAGCACTTACTCTCCTTGCAGATGTTATAGAAACAAGGGGAGGGACAGAACAGGTTCCCAGGGGCTCAAACACAGGGCTCCATAAGGGAAGCTAACAGTATCAAGGTCACACGAGGGAACCAGCTCTTTCACAGGTCGGTGGAAGTGAGTAATCCTCTTAGAAATCTTGCTATAATAGAGTTTGAGAAAAATTTACTTCCTTTGGATTAGAGGATGAAACTCTAATATCATCGCTAAGTGGACCCTCAAGGAGCTGAGAGACAGACAAGAGGATTGAAACTGTAGCAGTTTCTTGAATGCAGCTAGCCTGGGTTGAAGCCCCCAGACTAGTGACCAAATATAAAGCCGCTTCCACTTGGCTGCATAGGTAGCTCTGTTATTGAGTGGTATTTGCCTAACAGCTTCCAAATAGCATTCCTCCTCTTCAGCTAGCCATGCAGCATCCATGCCATGAGGTAGAGTGCTGAGCACTGGATGTAAAACTCAGCCATCATGCTGAGTCAGTACATCAAGATAGAGAGGAAGAGATATGGGTGTTCAAACTGATAGACTGAGCAGGTCAGAGAACAAACATTGTGTTGGCCACACTAGAGCAACAAGAATCAGTTTGGCGTGATCCAACTTCAACATGAGGTTGACCTGTGGGCTAACTGGGATCGGAGGGAAGCTGTATATTGTCAACAATCCCTAATTCACGTGGAAGGTGTTGGTTCAAGAGCCTGGACTGAGACCTACTTGAGAGCAAGACTGATGGAACTTCTTGCCATCTCTCATTACAAAACAAGTCTGTCATCAGGACGCCCCATTGTGGAAGATGGACCTTAGGACTTTGGTCTTGAGAGACTACCTGTGGTCCTAGGAGATGATTGGTCAAGTGATTTTGGACCCCAGGTAAATGAGCAACTGTGGGAACCATGTTCTCCTTAATGGAGAACTGCCAAAATTTTATTGCCTCTTGACAAAGCTGGTTGGAGCAGGCACCTCCCAGCCTATTCACAATACATGGAGGTGGTATTGTCAGGAAGTCTATGAACTACTGCACCAATCATGATCCCAAAAGACTTGTCAGGCTTTGAAAGTGGCTCAAAGCTCCAGAAAATTGATCTGAAAGGGAGTTGTCTGTTCTGATCACTGAATTTTCAGTGTCCCTAGATATGTTCCCCAACCTATTGAGGTGGCATTAGTGACTATAGTTTTGATCAGAGAAGGATGAGCAAAAGGAACACCCTGATATATATATAACTGTCCACAACTATAGGGAGTCCAGGATCGCTAGAGACACTCAGACAAACCTGCCTAATGATTGACAACTCGAGTGATTGACCAACTTCAACCCCATGCTTCAAGAGGATGAAGGAACAATCTCGTATGCTGGACTATGTAAGTGCATGTAGCCATATGGCCTAATAACTTCAGGCATACAAAGACCACAGCTGAAAGTTGAGATTGTGATGCCGGACATAGGTGACTAATAGTGTGAAATATTTGTTTTTAGCAGAAACAATCTTGAACACGATTTTTTGACTTGATATTAACGTCAACTTCCCTTTTTTCAAAATCAGGCCCAGATGACTGAAGACACGTAATGTGAATTGGACACAACAGAGGACTTGCTTCTCGCTAACCAATTGTCCAGATATTGGAAGATATTAATTCCTCTTTTCTCTGAGATATGCTGCTATTAGTCATGTTTGGTAAATACCCATGGAGCGCAAGACAGGCCAGAGGGAAGCACAGTGTACTGATAATGCTGACCTGCCACTACAAATTTCAGAAACTTCCTGGGACTTGGGAGAAATCACCACATGAAAGTAAGCATCCTGAAGATTGAGGGGAGCAAACCAGTCATGATTCAAAGCAGGGAGAATTGTTGCTAGTGTAACCATGTGAAATCTTATGTATTTGATGCCTTGTTGAGAATGTAGAGATTAAGGATAGGTTTCATCTTTCCCTTGGGCTTGAGAATCAGGAACTACCATGAATGAAATCCCGTTCCCCAATTCTGAAGAGGAACCTCCTCTATCACCTCGGAAGCCCAGAGAGTCTGCACCAATTGAAGGAGTATAGACTCATCAGAGGGTCCTTGGAAAGGGACAGAGTAGGAGGTTGGGAAGGGGGAAATAGATAGTAATTTAATGGCATAACCCTATCCCACAGTGCTTAGGACCCACTTGTCTGTAGTTGTTGACTCCCAAGACGTGTAGAAGTGGGATCTCTTCCATTCAGGGACAGGCTAAATGGCTTGAAGTGTGACGACTGGAATGCCAAACTCAGAGCGTCAGATTGGATGCTTGCCCAAAGCTGATGAAGGATGGGCTGACTGGTTGAAATTGGGACCAGAAGACTTTTCTTATGAGACTTATACCCCTTTCTAGAGAAGTCTGCTGTCTAGTGGGATAATTCAACCTAAAGAAGTGCTGAGGGCAATATTGCTGCTCTTGTCACCCCACAAAGTGAAGCCTCTTTATCACCAAGATAAAAATCTCCAAATCCAGCATAGCACAAGTCTTTACAGGCATGTAACGTTTTGTCAGTTTTCTCTGAAAACAAAAACTGACTGTCAAAGGGACCTCAGGAAATATACCAGAGTTCTGCAACCATGAAGCCCTTCTCATTGTTACGGCAGAAGCCATAATACCAGAGGAAGTGTCAGCCATGTCCTAATTTGACTGCAGTGACTTTTTGCTACTAGGCCTGTGTCTCTCAAATGCAGCCACCATGACTGCATGTGACCATCACCTTTTCTTGAGACCCCAGCCTCCTGGGTGGTGTTTTGTTTTTGTCTGTAATTGTGATTCAACTCCTTGTTCAGGCATTTAAGTTAGAACGATAGCATTTTTGTTTTGTTTTGTGTCTGTCTGGTGGTGGGCTCTGTCCGCAGGCTTACCCTCCCTCCCCATTACTCCTAGCCCCTGCTGCCTCCTCCGGCCCTGGGCTTCAGCCCCATGATCCAGCTCCCATCACCTCTGGCCCTCACTGTCTCCCCCAGCTCCCTATCAGTCCTCCTCATCTCCCCTGGTCCCCACTGCCTTCCTACCCACCTCCCCATCCAGGGCTTAATTTGTCCCCAGGCTTGCAGGGGCTGAGTAAGTCTGCTGTGAAAAGTGATATTTGTATGTTTGTTAATGTCACTTTTCACAGTAAACTTAGTAGCTAGTCTGGAGGCAGTGAAAAGTGATATTAACAAACAAGTATCACTTTTCACAGCAGCAGAGATACTAGCTAGCAAGTCTAAAAAAAAAAGCAACCAAAAAGGCAAAAGAAACAACAACAAAAAAAGACAAAAACATGCAAAGCGCCTTATTTATGTTTGTATTCTATTTAGGTCCAGTAAAGAAGAGAGACAACTGCATGTTTTTTTCTATTGAGTCTGCAAAAAACCCGTAATTAATAAATTACAATGATTTGGACCTATACATGTACATATTTATTTGTTTTTCCCAAAGTTAAATAAGTATTTTAGGAAAAACTGTCAGAGCAGCCACCAGCAAGAGTTGGTGGCCGCACTCTGAGGCCACCAAAAAAATTGTTGAGAGAGCCTCTGCACTAGATGGCCTTCCACAATGAAAAAGTCTTAAACTCTTCTCTGGAGGATTCTGGCAACTTATCTGTAAATTTTACAATTTCTTCCCAATTTGAAAAGTCTTACATTGATAAAAGCACCTGCTCACTGGCAATGTGCATTTGTAAGGATGAGGTAGAATAAATTTTCTTCCTAAACGAGTGAGCTGCATGACCTGCTTCAGAAGTTTCTGCTTCAAATGCACGTCCCTCGCCACCTGAGTTCTTTTCCTGAATGATTTGCAGTGAGAGCACCTTTCTCCCAGGCATATCACCGTGTGTGTGCATGGTGGGGTCAATGCTGGGGATAGCCCCTTCCCCACAAAGTTTAAACTCTGGATAGGGCATCACCCAGGATAACTTCAGATCTTAACTACTATAAACTAAACCTCTGAGTAATAATAAACTATACTAATTATTAATTATATAGTAAAATCCCAGAAAAAGACTGAGACAGAGAACTAGGAGGTCAAAATACCACATAGAATGCTCCATCTCTTGCTACAGGAGGCCAGGAGGAACTGAGGGGGGTCGGGCAGCACTGCCCTTAAACAGTCAGGGGAGGGACCAGAGGACTCAAAAGCTGACACACTTATGGGTACTGCTAGCCAAAGCTCTCTGGCTTTGGTGCGCTGGGCACCTGCACACCTAAGTGGAAAAGACGTCTGCAACCACTTGAAGAAGGTGGTGACTTACAGGGCTTCCAGGCACTCTTACCTAAATTCACACTAATATTTTTAAAAATAGTTCAACAATTCAAAACAGTGTTTCAAAATATTGAAGAATACCACTTTGCTAGTTAAATAAGTTAAATGCTTCACCATGACAATTAAGTGACTTAAAACTAAGTGACAGTTTTCCCCCTCCCCCAAGATCTGTTATCTTTCAACTGGGAGAAGAGGCGGGGAACCCAGATTCAATTCCATGAAGCTGCATATCATATTTCCCTTCTCTCTGAGATTTCATTATGGGCTTGAAACCAGAGAAGTGCATTGCCAATCATGCCTGCTCTTCCAGTTATTGCTGTTTTTTTAATAATTATTCATTAATTGCACACTATGATAAGATCCTCACTGTTCTGAAACATTTTCCCTCTGGCCCCCACACTATTAAAGACCCTGATTGCCTACCAAAAGCGTAAAATTAAAAATCAAAGTGCTACCTCTGAAAGGTTTAATATGTGCCACATTGAAAAAGTTTCTATAGCTCACAGCCCTGTAATTGCATCAACAGCTAACAGCGCCATCTCTCTCAGCATTTGAAATGCATTCCTTTGAAACACAAGCCAGCTGAGCATAGGATTTACACTCCATGCGCGCCAATGCTTTGTATGTCGTCTATGTCCTTCCCCTTTAATCTCTGCTTCTTTCCAGCAGGTGAGAGCCCCTGGTCATCTTGCTGTAGATTCTCTCATCCCACCCACCTCGAGGATGCAGCAGAGAAAGGAAGTGTTGCCAGTTCAAGCAGGAGGTTTGATAAATGCCTTTTCATTCCATTTAATCTTTTTCCCCTTCTTCCCTCGATGTTGTCTCATTTATTCCTACATCCCTTCCAGTATTACAGCTTTACCTGTTCTACCCAAAGAGGTGCACTTGCCCTACAACTGGAAAGCCAAACCAACCATCTCTTCCAGCCAGCCACTCACTAAATGGTATGAAGAGTCCCATGCATCTTGCACTTTGCTTCTATAGACTGCCACAGTCCTTCTAGCCAAGGGTTATTCTGATCCATTAACCGGTTGCATTCTATAGTGCACATTCAGAGCCTCAACTTTCTCCTCTACCCCCTAATCTCCCAATGCACAGCCTTCTTCATTCTGCTCTTTTACTGTTTAATTTTGGAAACTGGATGATGTTTTAGTATGATCAATTCTTGTGTAAGAGTAAGGTCCTGACAGCGCTGGTTAGAGTCTTCGCAGTCAATCCTAACCTGCTGCCTCCACCCACACATTCTTATGCTGCAGTTTCATGGTGAAGTCTCTGTCAAAAGGTCCACTGGTGTGGGGAAAGGGATTAGATCACAGTGCTTCAAATCTTTCTACTATGAGGCGGGTTAAAGAAATGCTGCAGTCCAGGTCCAAAACAGTTTAGAGAAAGAAATATAGTGACAACACAAATCTCTTGTGTTTATAAAGGTGAGCTACAAAACTTTATTTCCCTTTGTAGATCACATTTAAAATTAGATTCATTCACCATTTTCCCCCTTTAATCACGTTTTAAGGGTGCCCAGGTTCAACACCCCTCCTTCCCAAAAGATGGTTATTTTCCATCTTGTTTTTTTTTAAAACTTAGCTAATATCAGCAATGTCATGTCAAACTGAGCTGCTTTTTTGTTGGGCCCAGGCCTAGGAGCTCTGTCAGCCCTGAACTGAGGAGGCAGGGATGATTCATCTTTACAGACAAACACAAAACAAAACAAAAATGCTTTTGTTCTAACTCAAATGCCTGAACAAGGAGTTGAATCACTATTATAGACAAAAAAAAAAAAAAAAAATTAAATTGCCGTAATAAGGATCACTTCGCCTCCCAGCATGAAGAACAGGAATACTTGTGGCACCTGGTTTCTCTGAACTTAACAATTTTTTCAGCCATCCATATTCTATCCCTGGAAAACGGTGCAAAATACTTGAGTTCCAGAGTCTTTAAAAAGCTTTAAAACCTCACACTCGCGCTCCTCTGACATTTTCTATTACTCCCATTTTATTACTGAAGTTAATAGTTTTAAGTCCAGTAAGTATATCCCCTTGTAAGGGCTTAAGGGAGTCTTTAAAAATAATCTGGCTTCCACTTGGGTTTCTAAAATAGATATTTAAGAGTCATAATATAATAGACGTACTCCATTCGGGAATTCAAGGTCTTGCAGGCCCCAGAGCCTTGTTGCCTAGATTTAAAATGGGAATAATGGTAGAACCGGTGATCTCTCTAGAACCTGTAAGCCCGCCCACTACAAGTGACCTGACTTTCAAGATTAATGAGCACCCATCTGCTGTTACTAAAGTCAGTGGGAGCTGAAAATATTTAGAATTCTAAATAAGGATTTAGGAGCCTAACTTTAGGCATCCATATTTTAAAACCTTGGCTTGATACTGCTCTTGAGTTTAAGGGAGAAAAGTAAAAGTAAATCCTATTGGTAGGTGTCTTTGGAAAGAAACAAAATACATCCAGCTGCTGACTCTCCCAAAGGGGTATACCACCACAGTATGTTTCTAGCTAATACTTATAGGGTTTCTGTGCAAACAGATCCTCCATAAAGAGTTGTAACAACCAAGTTGAAGATGATGAAGCAAAACTGAGCAGTTCCATGCCAATTGCAAATTAGAAATGAGAAATCCTCTAACAGATACAGAAGACTCATAATCCCATCATCATCTTGCATTTGTAATAAATGCAACTATGTACAATATAAATTTAAGCTTTTAGAAAAAATGCCCCCAGTGCAAAAACCTGGCTTTCACACAACTCACTGCAATGCACCAGTACACTTTTTGATTAAAATGTGAGTATGGATTAAAAAAAAAAAAAAAAGGTCATGCAAAGTTGCAAGAAAATGTTTGAGGTCCTTTCCTTGGGTTCATCACTTGGGATCTTTTCCTAGAGTACACCAATGGCCAATTCTTCTCTTAATGCCTCCCTAGTGCTTCACTTCCCTCACTACCTGTCAAATTATACACTCACATTTTGCACCATTATCCCTCTTGGAACAATGCCGTACACTGCTTACCCCCTACCTGCGGGCTGAAAAGATTCCCTGATCCTGTATGCCAGGCAACACCCATCCAAGCTCTCCTCAGGACATATTTCTTGTGACTGTGCTGGACCACTAACCCATGTCAACCTAGTATATTTAGAAAGACATCCACTTCTAAGACTACATATACAATGCAAACAACAAGTTGCTTTATCTTATATAAGGCTCCTTCTAGTTCCCACCCCAACCCATTCTCTCTCCGTGTCCTCACATCATACATAACTTAGATCCTCAAACCTCCAACTAGATCCACACAAGCACACATCTGCATTCATGTGATCCTCCAGGAAGTCCTAGGGCTTTGCATGGTCAGAAGAATTCATACCCACAGCCATCCAGCTGTAGGACAAGGGTCCTAGACTGGAAGCTTCTCAGGGAAGGGGGCCGTGATCATCCATGGTGCTGTATAAATACCATATATATATTGAACATGAACAAGTATGAATTGTCAAGGAGCAGCAATTTTTGTATTTCCTCCTGGAGCCATAGTCAGTTCTTTATTTGAAAAGATTAACAAAACAGGATTTTGCGGTTCACAGGGCTCTAGCACTTCAACTACCCACAAAAAAGTTCCCTTGGTCCTCTCTGGCCTGGGCTATGCACAGCACCCTTCTTTGTTTGGAATTTAGTGGCTAACAGTTATATAAAATGTTCTCAAATCTCTGAGTCACATTTCATTCATTCACTGCTGTCAGTGCTGGTTTGAGAAGCTGGTTTGCAGCCAGGAAAGCTCTGTCTTACCTCTTCCCACAGCCTGCATTTGTGACCCAGCTTCCTTTCCTTGGGCTCGAGTCTCTGTTGCCCTGTACTTTGTGTGGTCCATCCAACTCACACCACAATTCATCCAACAACTCTGTCATGTTGCTCAATTGAAAATCCTACTAGTTGGGTAGTTGAGAATAAAGTGCTGCTTAAAGTTTCTAGCTTACAGTATGCTTATTTCACAGCAAGATATTCAGAATGCATTAACCACATTTCCCTCTCTCCCTCCCCCCCCCAAAATAAAAAAAAACACAACACACACACCACGATCACGGTAACAGCCAAATTTTCTTCCAAGGTATTCTGGGAATCAAAGAAGCTTTGAGCTGTTGGACAACCAAATTTATCCTGATCATTTCAAAGGGAGCAGAGCACTCCAATGCCTTTCACCATCTTGTTACTGGAATTCCAGAAGTGAAAAGGGTTTTCACCTCAGGCCTCATAGTTTCTGAGTTTACATCACTGGAGTTCCAAGTTCTTGGAAGTCCTTAGACTATCTTTTGACTCTGGGGTATCACTGGAACCCAATCAAAGTGCTTTCCTTCCCTCTTACAAACACACCCCTTAATGTAACAAAGGGGAATGAGGCCTTAGTCCAATTTGTAAAGTTGACTTTTCTTTACTGCAGCCTGGTGTTACGCGCACAGAGAAACTGGAGTTACAGCAACAAAGCCAAGGAGAGAAAATGGAAGCTCACAGGAGGTGTCTGAGTTCAGGTTAAACTTTAAAGGCGTGTTGTACCTGCGGGACAGGCTTAAGAAGTACCCAGGAATCTTATACTTTCCACTTTCAAGAAGGGTAATTGCTTTTTGGGGCGATTTTAAAATAAGACCATGGGCCTTCGTTAGGCCTCCCACACAGGAGCTCTCTTTTAAAGTCAATTGTGAAGAATATCTACCAACTTTTTAGTGATATAGTAATGGGGAAGCCTCTCACCTTCCCATAAACCAGCAGTCTCGGGAAGTTTGGGCTGCCTTTCAAGTTTTACAGAAGTTATATATTGAGGAACACAGACTTAGTTCTAAAGCACGACATTCAAGTGAGTGCTTTTCTGAACAGAATGGTTCTCATTTATAGAACGTCAATGCTTCTGAAGTATTTATTTGGATTTCTACAGTAATAAAAAGGGACACTTGTCCAAAAGTTTTTACGTGTTCCCAGCACCAGTTACACAGATGAAACTAAAACCAGCAGCTTTCACATCAACAGCACTAGACTGCCTACAAATCTTCACACACACCTCACCACCACCACCCTCTGCAGCACCCTGTGCAAATAAATGTCTTTCAGAATTCCCATGTGGGGAACTAGTTCAGATTAAACTTCTTTTGCTCACACAGAAAAAACACTATTTTGCCAGCTGCCTCTCTTTTATATTGAGAGGTACCCAGCTTGAGTGCCTCTGCTGACCACAGTGTGGCATTAGGGCACGAAGAGGGTGGTGGTCTCTCCAGTGACTTAGGAATGCTGAGGGCATTATATCAAAAGCTAACACCTTAGATTTAATCCAGAAACCAATAAGCAGCCAGTCTCATGCTACCATAAAAAAGAACTGATTGATAGGTAGGCTGCCACATTATCATCTTAAATTTCTGGATTGACTTCAGGCATAGCCTCAAGTAGAGATACTATAATGGAAGTTAAGGCCATGTCTTACTACTGGATAAATTGGCACTGCTGCGATCAATGCAGTGGTCTCAATTTAGCAGGTCGGGTAAAGACATTGTAAGTTAATGGGACAGCAGTCTATTGACATCTGTATTCCACCTACCCGAGAGGCAGAAGCTATGTTGACGGGAGAATGTCTCCTGTTGACATAGCACGTTGCAGAAACCCCTATAAATCAACCTAAGTTACGTCGACTTGAGTTACATAACTTATATAACAACTAGTGTAACTTAGATCGACTTACACTATTAGTGCAGACCAGGCCTAATGCAGTATCTCATTTTCTTAAAAAGAAGCATGTGAGTAAGCAGTTGCAGGACCAGGGACTAAGAGACTATGCAAACAAAGGGGGAGGGAGAAAAGAGCACAGTAGTTGTTGCCCCAGTAATCAGAGAACTCCATGCGTAGCACAGAAACAGAGCTCATTCAATATCCTGTGTGTGTTATCTGACTAGTGGTTTATAAAAGCTCTAATGTAGTATGGCAACATCAAAGTGGATACAATATTTTACATTAAACAAAACTGTCCCCTTCTTATACGGAACAAAGTAAAAGTGCTCTTCTTTTGCCAAAATCCTTCTTTCCTCTTTATAAGTTGAAGGGCTATTTATTCTTCTCTGACCACATCTCCAGTTAGTGCTAATGAGATTTTGATGAACCCAGAAAATACAAGCTATTGTAACAGTTTTGATCACATGCGAAACCCAGGTTGCGTTTTGTTTTGGTTTTTTACTCCTGAAAGAGAAGAGTAAAAGATGTCACTATCTCGGTGGAAAAGATCTAAGGGGATGTGTATGCTCAGGGACTCGACTAGCATAGTTATAATTAACATTTCATTATAATTTTCCTTAGAAACTGGTTTCTAAGGGATTTGACTCAATAGTAAATATTGGTTCTGCACTAACATTTTCCATGCAATAGCTCCGTAGGTGTCAAAAATAGCTTTGACGTCAAACCAAAGCTAGGCAATTCATAATGCTGTACAATTGCTGTTGGTTTTTATTAACAATGCAAGCAAAAGTATACATGTATTAAGAACTTGATTCAGAAAAAAATAAAGGCATTTGGCATCTAGAATACTCAGTAGTGGGTATTGTATAATGTTAAGGTTCTAACAGGAACCAGAACTATTGTTTCCAGTTCTTGTAGTTTTGACATGATGTACAGGTCTGGGACCTCTGAATAGCACAGGTCAATGTACACTGTACAAACCACCACATCAATGTAGTTACAATGCTGGTATCTCCAACATGGTTAATCTAGCATGTGGAGAGTGGATGGGCCTGAACCATCTTTTGACTTAGAGCCAGAGAAAGGAAATTAAATCAGTGGTTTATAAGAGAAAGAACTGATGCAGTGATTTTATATCCAGCCAAATGTGAACATCTATAAAAAGGGCAGAGCATCTATTCTGGCATGTAAATACTACTTCCAAAATAAGGCACAGTGGGAAGATGTCAGAATAAGTCTGAGGAGGAAGAATGCCACTTAGAGACACTGGGTAGCAGTCTCTAAAGCACCCAAGGGATCATGTCACAGTATTGCCTGCGATAGCAGGGGACTGGACTCAATGACCCAGGAAGTCCCTTCCAATCCCATGTTCTAAATCCCAGTGGGGCTTCATTTGGGGGTCATAGTTACTTTTGAAAGTTGCACCAAGTAGCCTTACATGTTGATACAGACATTTAGAATTGCTTGATTTGTACTACTTCAGGTTGCAGTTATTAATTATCCACGTTACCACTGAATGGAAATTGATCATCACCTAGGAGTAACCTATTAATCACTAGATTCTAATACATTCAAAACAATGGGAGCTTTGCCATTGACTTAATTGGAGAAGACACTGTCCTAATTTCTCCATAAAGATTAAAACCAGAATGTATCCATACTGTAAAATATTTACAGCATACAGAATGGGTTTATCATCGTTCCTCATAGTAAACACCTGTTATCCTGTGGCAGGAAAGTGGTGGAGAGGAACCTCAAAACAATTATTCTCTCCCCATTACAGCCAAGTTTTGCTCCTTTTGTTGGCTCTCATTATGGCTTTTACTTGTATATTACTGTCTGCAAACAATGATCTCCTTTATAGCCCTTCCTCTTGTGATATATGCAAAATCCTTCTGAAAAAATTAATGTTATTTGAATAAGTAATTCCAAATATCTTTGTATGTAAAATGTTGACACTAAACAGAATAGGGATTTTGTTAATTATATTTTCTACTTTTCCCAATAATTAAGAATATGAGTTATACTACAAAAATGTTAGTCTTTAACATTCCGCCTGCTCTCTCCTGTAGAGGCAGAATAAATGAAAGTTATCAAAGGATCACGTTTAAGTATTTGGAGTAACTTAAGAACAGACTTTACAAGAGCTTTTTTTTTTTTTAAATGTATAAATCAATGGAGTCAAGTTGCCAAAATAGCTGGGATGAAGGTAACAAGAGAGTAAGTGAATGAGTTAAGGAAACCTGGAATGGCACATACTTGTCTGGTCTTTTTACGTGGCACTATTTTCCCAGCATAAAGATCCTGCTATGTAAGTAAAAATAACATGGTTGGAGATGTCACATTTTGTAGCATTCAAAGTAATAAAGGAATGCTCTTCTTGCCTGGAACCAATCTTTATATACAGAGCTGCGATCTTGTCCAAATTTTGATCACACTAGTTCACATCCTGGATTTTTATGGTCTATCTTTATTTCTCATTTTTATCATGGTGTGTGGGGGGGACGGGAGCGTATGAGAAGTAATATATGGCCCATGTGCTTTTTGTTCAGATAAAGGGCAAGCTTTTCTTACCTTGATTAGTTTATTCTGTCTAAAAAG
Organism: Chelonoidis abingdonii; assembly: GCF_003597395.2. Classification (NCBI taxonomy): domain Eukaryota; kingdom Metazoa; phylum Chordata; order Testudines; family Testudinidae; genus Chelonoidis; species Chelonoidis abingdonii. The sequence continues at coordinate 64,259,943 of NC_133778.1, forward strand.
TAAGAATAAATCAAGTGCTTAGAGTGGAGTGTGAGAAAACGCCTTACAATACACAGGCAATATCTATGAAATTAAAATATAAAGATATTGCCAGAAAAAGAACCACTCAGTGTTGGGCCAATTTTTTTTTAAATTTGCAAATATGAGTTGCTATAGCATGTTCTGCACTAGTTCACTGTGCAGAACTTCTGTTGATGTGCAGAATAGAGAGTGCCCAGTGAAGACATGAACTCCAGATAAAAGTTCTGAAATACAGATTAGAGGGACTGGTCACTTATTAGCTCAAGTGAAATTAGCTGCAACCTAGATCAGATTTAAAAAAAAGTAATTGAAATTGCATCACCACTTAGCAGATGTTATGTGCAGGAAAACAAAATTCAGATAGAAAATGTGACAATTTCACAAATCCAATGAGCTGCCAAGGGCAGGATTTGCCATCCTTACTCACGTCAAATGGAATTGGATTCAGTGAGGAAGGCACTACTCTGTGTGAATACAGAGGAGATAATTGGGCTCCAGGATCAGAAGGGGAACCAGATGGCAGAGCTGGGGGGGACCCAACTAGAGTATGGCACCGCTTGGCTAGGAGTAGTGAAAAAACCTTTACTTTGACTTTAAGGAGCCCATGAGGAATTATTTTGTGGTCTCTTCGGGAAGTTTCACATTAACAGGGTTCCGGCTGTGGTGGATTTTGCAAAGAGATCACACACTGAGGCTGCCTTATCACAAGAGATGGCTCTTCCACATCAGGACTGAGGTACCTTAGTGGGACAGTGTGTGGTAGATGCCTGGACTGTATCTATGATTAATTACAAAGATAGGACTTTTCCTTTCCCATCCCTGTTGAGCCAGTACCTTTCATAAGAAGCCCCTATCAGCATCTGCATCACTATTGACGATCCTCTCCAACACTGTACAATTGCATACATGGTACTCTAACATAGTATCGACGTCTTGTAGCTAACTACGGTGTTACTAAGAGAAAGGAAAAAATGAAGATACCAGCAGCAGTCCCTGACACCAAAAATGTAGACTCTTCATGACATTTTCAAGAGCATAGACAAGGGATGCAAATCAAAATGCATGGCACACAAATGCTAATCAGAGAATAGAGTCACTGTCGCTTTTGCTTTCGCTTTGACCCTTTCGGCATCACTCATGCTAGAAATACTGAAGTTCATGGCACACAAAACCTAAATAGGCACAAATTAGATACCTGAAATTCGTTATCTTGAACTGTCTAATTAGTAGCTTGAGGAGTACTGCAGTGCTGCTGAAATATGGACCATGTTGCTCATTTTACTTAATTCAACTATTCATTGTGTGGAGCAGGGGTCGGCAACCTATGGCACGCGAGCCAATTTTTAACGGCACGTTGCTGCCTGCCGGAGTCCCGAGGACACACAGCCAGTGAGGTGCAGAGTCCATGCTCCCCCAAGAGAAGATCCACCTCAGCGGCCTGCCCTTGGGCTCCCGCGTCCCCTTACCCGGCGAGGAGACCTGCCCGGGGGCGTGGAGGGGCCCGCTCACCTGGGCCGCTCTGGCATAGGTGGCCATGGCAGACTGGCGGCGTGCTGGGGGAGTGGGTTCACTGCGGGACCCTGTCCCAACTCCCGGCGGTAGGACACGGGGGCGGTGGAGGCAGGAGAGGCCGGTGGCAGCAGCAGCACCGGCTGCTGAGTGTCCCCAGGAGGAGGCACCTGGCCACGGCCAGGGACCGGTACCTGCTGTTCCTGAGTTGGGAGGAGTGGAGAGCTCCACAGCATGGCAGCACTGAGCACGTAGAAGGTGCAGGCGAGTGGGAATCGGTGGTGGCCAGAGAGCCCTGGGCTGAGGAGCTCACATACTGCAGGGTCATGCGCCGCCCGGAACAGCTCCTCCAGACACAGCCAGAGGGGACTCTCTTGCTGGGGAGCGCTAGTTGCGCTTGTGCAGTGTGCCGCGGGGCCCCGAGTGGGTGAGCCAGCTGGGGGCCGCAGGAGTGGGGAGGGCTCTGCCCTGACTCCCCCCCACACACACACACACACACACACCCAGCCTCTGCCCTGACTCCCCCACACACACACCCAGCCCTCTGCCCTCAGCCCTGCACACACAGAGCTCTGCCTGAGCCCTGACTCCCCCCACACCACACACACAACCCAGCCCTCAGCCCTGACTCCCCCCCACACACACCCAGCCCTCTGCGCTGAGCCCTGACTCCCCCCTGCACACACCTCCCCAGCCTCTGCCCTAACTCTTGCACTCCTCACATACCCAGACCCCCACCCCCATGCACCCCCACATCCCCACCCCTCGCACCAAATGGGAGCTCTTGCACATACACCTCCTGCATATTCCCACCTGCACCCTCGCACCAGATGGGAGCTGCCCATTAAGTGCCCCACCCCAACCTCCGCCCCCAGCCCTGAGCCCCCTCCCTCATTCTAGCTCCTGGCCAGACTCTTCACCCCCAGCCCTGTGCTTGGTCCACTTCCACCCTCAGCTCAGTGCAGAGAGAGGAAGAGAATGGGCCAGAACCAGGGAGAAGGTAGGTAGCCACTGTATGTGGGCAGGGCCGGGACCCCAGACTGACAGCGGGCTGAGCGAGTCTGGCAGCCAGGATCCCAGCTGGCAGGAGCTTGCGGATGGAACCCCTGAGCAGCCGTGGGCTGAGCAGTGGTCTGGGGTCCTAGCCACTGGCCCTGCATGGCCCGCTGCTGGTCTGGGATTCTGGCTGCCGGACCCTTGCCAGCCAGGGTCCCGACCACAGGCCCCGCTCAGCCCGCTGCTGGCCTAGGTGAACAGAACCCCAGACCAGCAGCTGAGCAGGTCGGCGGCATAAGATCAACATTTTAAATTTAATTTTAAAAGAAGCTTCTTAAACATTTTGAAAACCTTGTTTATTTTACAATACAAAAATAGTTTAGTTATATAATATATAGACTTAGAGAGAGACCTAAAAAACGTTAAAATGTATTACCGGCACACGAAACCTTAAATTAGAGTGAATAAATGAAGACCCGGCACACCACTTCTGAAAGGTTGCCGACCCATGGTGTAGAGCAAACTGACTAATTTCTATCCTTGAAGCAACAAAGTGAAGTTGCTAATTTGTTTAATTATACTCAAGACTTCCACTGAAACCCCAAAGTGTAACTTGAAACAGGAGCATTCTGTGTGCCACTAAAAACGATGAACATAAAGCAGATGGAGTACTAAGTTTATGCTGGCAGAGGTCTATTGACTATGCAGAGCTGGACGGTCATAGGTGGCAGACTCATTTCAACTTACTGAAACATTAGTTTGTTTTCCTTGTCAGTAGATGAGTTTACAATAGATCTTGCTGAATAATTCATTGCATGGGTCTTCATGTGGGTATTTTACTGTCGGAATATCTAACATACTGCACTAATCTATAAATACTGTAAATGTTCCTAGCAGATAGCTTTATTTTATGCTGCACTAGTCTTTTTTAAGTGTAGGGGACAGCATAGATATTTTACTGTCTCTCTTTTAGCAACACCAAATGCTACAACATTAGTGTTATTAACATATGCATTAGCTCAAGCTGATTTGCTCTTCCAGCTGCTGTTCCAAACTCCCAAGGAGAGGCTACAGCAGTGAATCAGATAACACTAATGAGTGTGTTAATGAAGTTCCTGCAGCGGAATGTGTAGCTTGGAGACCGGCATTAAAAGCATATTCCTCTACCCTTGAAAACTAAGATGGTTCATAGCTGTTGATTTTTATTTATTTATTTATTTATGTACTCGCTCACTGCTCAGCGTAAATTCCTGCTCAGGAGGAGGATTCAGCAAGAGGAATGCCCAGGATGGAGAAATGAAAACACAGCAATCTATTCTGAATCCAAAAGCAGAGAATTAGAGTTAATTAGGAAACATATTCCAGCTGGACTTTTGCCAGCTTCACTCTGCCCTGTAAAGTGCTGCCAAGCCCTGGTTTGCCTTTCATTAACTGTGTGTCTGCTCTCGCTTTCCTGAGTTTGTCCTCAATAAATTGTTTCTTTCCCTTTTATTACTTTAATAATGTAGTCTCTCTCTGTTAGTACCAGAGCCGAGATTCTGTTTCTGCAATTTAATTAAACTAAATTTCATAAATCAAATGCTGTCTCTTTTGGTGCAGGGGAGAATATATATATAAAAGCAAACTGACTGGGGATGAAGAGGGAAAATCATTTTAAAAATTCCTCTGGTTGCAGCAGGAAACACGAACTCATCAAACACAAACTCAAAATACAAACCCACCTGGAGTCCTGGAAACCAAGCTAGTTACGGCTTCATTTGTGTTTTGAAAATATATGTAATAAGTGGTATCACACATACGCACACCAAAAAAAAAAAATCAATCAAAATATCATAAATAAATATGATAGCTAGCATCACTATAGAAGCCCACTAATAGAAAAACCCTGCAGGCTTTCAGCACTACAACCCTCAGGTTAATAAACACAGGTTTCCCCCTATTCCTTGATGCAGCGTCTTCCAACAGAGAAGTCATTGCTTTTCACAGTTATTTCTCCCGTCCCTCCCTGGGAAACCAAATGGTGTGGAGTTAGTTTGGCAGCACTTAGTCAGTACTGCACTTCAGTCTGATTATATGGGATCATATATTGGATGAAACTGTGGCGGCGGCAAGGGAGACCAACCTCGGGAGGGACCAGCGGCTTGCAGCCAATCCAAAAGAGCATGCTAGAATAAAAGAATGGGGCAGAGGGAGAACCTTAACCAATATTTTATTTCCTGTTGATTTTCTCTGGCAAGATGATTTGCATGCAGACATCTGGGTTGCTAGGACTTGTTCACTTCTCAGAAATAGCTCTGAAAAGGTTGTTACAAGGAGGAGGGAGAAAAATTATTGTTCTTAACCTCTGAGGATAGGACAAGAAGCAATGGGCTTAAATTGCAGCAAGGGCGGTTTAGGTTGGACATTAGGAAAAAGTTCTTAACTGTCAGGATGGTTAAACACTGGAATAAATTGCCTAAGGAGGTGGTGGAATCTCCATCATTGGGGATTTTTAAGAGCAAGTTGGACAAACACCTGTCAGAGATGGTCTAGGTAATAATTAGTCCTGTCATAAGGCAGAGGACTGGACTAAATAATCTCTCGAGATGCCTTCCAGTCCTATGATTCTATGCATCTCAGCTTATAACAGATGATCTGCTTAGAGCTGAAGTTCCAGGGAGATCTGTTGCTTTAAAGAGGAACTTACATGAGGCTGACATTTAGCCTGGGTCTACATTAGAGAGAGTTAGCTTGACGTATGCTACCTTATGTCGACCTAACCGTGTAAGCATCTACACTAAAGTCTTGCTCCCACCAATGTAACTTGCCCACTACCCTGATTTAACTGCACTTCCATGAGAGACGCAGTGCTTAGGTCGATATAGTTTGGTCGACACAGTGTCCACGTAGGCACTGCATTGCTTACATTGACTGTTGCTGCCTTTCAGTAGCCATCTCACAATGCCCCACAGTGACAGTTAAATCGGTGCAAGCGCACCACTGACACAAGGGGCATAGTGTGGACTTGCAAAAACAAGTTAATTACCGTGATGGCTGCACGTTGATGTAACTTAGGTCGATTCAATTTTGTAGGATCGACTTGCCCTCAGAGTGGGATGCATGAAGGGACTTCAGCATTGCAGCGCTAACTTTTAGCCACCACTGAAAAAACCAAAACACACAAAGACCACTGGGATCCACGAAGCCAAGTTGGACACCTAAGCTCTTTATACAATGAATGGGGAGAGATAGGCACCTATGAATGCGATGCACAAAAGCCAGCATGCTAGGCAAAGAGAGTAATGGGAGATGCCAATGAGAGGAGTGTCTGGTAATCCCCATTCCTTTCTCGTACATAAGAAACTCCGTGCAGCCCAGACATATGCCCCTATCTATGTTTGCAATCCATGAATGGGAACCTGTCTTGTGAAGTCAAGTGGATTAGGCACCCAAGTAGTTTCTTAAAGGGATGAATCAGGTGCCTGCCTCATTCCACACAAAGTGGCTGGCAGAGGAAGTGGTGATGGTCGTAACTTTTAGCCCAGTGGTTAGAACATTTGCCTAGGATATGGGACACCCAGATTCATCTCCCCATCTGCTACACCAGAGAAAGGACTTGACCAGGGATCTGCCACCTCTTTGGAGAGGGCTCCAACCACTAAGCTATGGGAGATTCTGGTGGGGGGCTCCCTCAGTCGGTCCTGTTGAGCTGTGCCACTGTGGATACATAACGAAAGAGCGACTGGAGCAAGGGAACTGGACAACTGGTCTCCCACCTCTCTGGCAGGTGCCCTGAACACCAGGCTACATCCTTACATTTCCTCTGGCCTAATAGTTGTTCCACGGTGAGTAAATATTTAAATAGTCATTTGGTTGGAGGGGCCAGGGTGGGGGAGGGAGGCAGAGAGAGAGATTCTGTAGCACCACCACCAGTAGCCAGATTTGAATAGGGCCCAATCCAGTAGGCCAGCTCACAGGCCACTGACCCTTGCATGCAACATTGATTGATGCATACCCATCTTCCCCCAGTTTGTGAATTGCTCTGGGGCTTAGGCAGGAGATAGGCATCATCTAGATGCCTAGGAGGAGGCAGCAGTGCACATACCCTAGGGTCTAAAATTTAGGTGCCTAGGGGACTTTTACAGAGGAAACTTCGGTGACAAGCGAGTTTAAACACCTGCAGGGTTAGGCGACAGCCAAGTGGGCATTTCAGGGATTGCAATGGTGCCACACATGGGGACTTAGGAGTTTAACTCACTTTGTGGATCCCATCCTCAGTCTCTGGTGGGAAAAAAAGACCACAGGAGAGAGCACCTATCACTTATGAACTGTGCGGCAGTCCAACAGCCTGGTCTAGAAATTCATCTCAGCCTCCGCTTACTTTTCTCAGTCTCCAATACTCAACATTTAGTCTGTAGCAGCGAGTGCCACCATGCAGTCTCAATGAAAGACAAAGGACAATATCTTATATCCATTTAGCTCTGTTTTTTCCCCGCCCCCATGATCATAAATGGTTTGGGGTCTGCGCCAACATTTAAGCCCTACAGCAGCTATCCTTGCTGCAGAAAGACAAAAAGAAAAGAGTGATTTAGCCAGTGCCCATTATGCCCTTAAGATTTCAGGCTTCTCACATCCATAATACACCTGTCACTTAATCACCACTGGCTCAGGGAGCACCATCAAGTCTGCTGCCAGACCCATGTGTTCTGCAAAGCAAAGCACCCAACTGCCTTCTGGCCAGCAGGCCATCTGCATTAAGCTGATTTAATCATTTTTTTAGTAATTTATCACAGCTGTATAAAAGTAAAAAAAAAAAATACAAAAAAAAATGGAGTTTGCACAATGCAGGCTTTCACTGGCCTTTGGGGAACACATGTGAACAAAATGAAATCCTCTCTCACCAGGGAAACCCAGCCACTATTCAGTTCCATTGCTTGGGGATTTTCTGCCCAGCAACAGGGCAGTGAATATTTCTTTGAATTCCTACTCAAGCCATCCTATGAATTGGGGCATTATGACTCTCACTGTAGGAAGGGTTCTCAGAGCCACAGAATTAAAAAAAGCAAACACCCATGATCAGTATCCAGTCAATATGAAGGCCCAGACTTGAGAGCATGTTGTTGGTTCACGTACTTTGCTCCACCCATCGAACAGATTAGGCCTCTTAGATATTTGCCTATTGAATTTACACAGAATTGTAGCAGCTGAATATTACACAAAACACGAATGCTGCAAGGCTACCTTATCCTCTCCCCATTTGTCTGCCTCCTACTATCATAATAAAAAGGTCCTTCCCAATTTTATTTGTGTTGAGAGCCCAGCATGGCATCACTGAGTCCTGATTTGGCCTTCTGGGGCTACCAAGGGTATGTCTACAATGCAGTAAAAAAAACAAAAAAAAACAACAACAAAACATGACACCAAGTCTCAGAGCCTAGGTCAGCTGACTGAGGCTCAGAGGACTTTGGCTGGGGACTGAGGGTATAAAATTGCAATATAGACTTTAGAGCCAGGGCCCCACCCTGAACCCAACACTGCTATTAGATAACCCTGCAGCCAGAGCCCACGCCAGCTGACTTGGGCCAGCCCCGCCCATACCATGGCTCTTTCATCGGAGTGTAGACATACCCTAAAAAACAAATAAGTGATAATCGTATCCTGACTGGGACTAACCAGATATGAAGCATATTTATGCTGCTTTCTGGAAGGTCAATGTTACATTAGTTAATACTATAGCAACAAGATTATATGAATGAACAAGGCACTCTCCCAATTCTCATGTACCTCAGGATATTTGGTGCAGTTTTTTAAAGCCTGAGCTCCTGGAAGCATGTGAGTAGGTGAGAACCTCAGCTTCCCTTCCATAAGGGGAGAAAGTTTCTAGCCCTCGTGGTTGTGGGGAAAATTTTGAGAACATGAATTGAATGAACAGTAAAGTGTCAGAAACCAGGAGGCCAATAAAACCCCCAAATTATTTTTTTTAAATCTCATAATTTTGGGGGCCCTGACTCATGATTTTTGAGCACTCAGGTGGCAATATTAACAAGACCAGACCACAACACACTTTTCCAGCAGTCAAAACCACCACCACCAGTACCTTTTTCCCCTAAAGCTGACTACGCCAGCTGCACCACATGCCAGAACACTTTCAAATCCCCTGTCTCTCTCCAATTGCACCTACCTACAATCCAGATTGTGGGGAAGGGGAAATCCAATACAATGTAAGAGACTGTTTTTGGAGATTATCATCCACCCTGGAGCATTTTCTTGCATCAAAATTCCTTTGCTGGATCCTTTTACAATGCCAGTTCACTATCATCAAGCAGTGACCGTGAGGCTTCAAAGAGCACAAAGTAGATATTAAAGAATTGAGAGCCCGCTACCAGCATTGCCAACCCAAATCACAAATCATGAGTTGGGCTCCAAAAAAAGTGATGAAATTGGCTTAAAAATCATGGGATTTAAGAGAAAAAGATGCATTTTGAGGGTTTATTTGCCTCTTGCATTCAAAGCTTTTCACGTACACTGGGATAAAAATTCCATTTTTTCTTCACAGCCAGGAAAACTAGAAATATTTTGCCCTAGTCCTCCTGACAACGGATAAAACAGAAAATAAAACCACATTAATAACAATAGATAACACAAAGTACTTGGAGATCATCAGATGGAGGGCAGTTTACACAAGTGCAAAGTACTCTACTAACATTGATGAATTAAACCTCTACAGACTTAACCACATGATTAGTGTGTTTTCTTCAGTTCAGATGTGGAAACAGATAAAAGTTAAGTGACTTGCCCAATGTCACCTGAGTGAAGGGTGAGGAGTCAGGAATACCACACAGATATCCTGACTCCCAGCCCTCTCCTCTAGCCACTAGACCCAGCTTCCTTCCTGTATGCTAACTTGAGTAATTCAAAATACAGAATCTCGTGCTCAAGATACAGAAACAAACAAATCACATTCAGTATTGTGAAACATATCATTAATGTGAACCTGCACCTTGTTAAAACTCATTTCATTTCTGCAGACAGCACTTTCAAAGTTCTGTTTTATTTATTTATTCAACGTTTCCCTCTCCTCCCTCCCTCCACTCAATATGCTTTTTCATTTAATATGCCCTTTTGATTAAAACACCTTGGAAATAAATAAATAGTATGAAGCCAAATGTGCACAGATCAGATTCTGTCCTCTTTTAAATTAATGGAACTTCGTTTACTGCTGTTGCTTTATTTAAATTGAAGGAAGGAAGAATCTGGCTCAGTGTTTGCATAGCGTCCAGCTACACTGGAACTATTCACCCACAGCTGGCCCGTGCCAGCTGACTCAGGCTTGCAGGGCTTGAGCTAAGGGGCTGTTTAATTGTGGTGTAGATGTTCAGGCTGGGACCCTGTAAGGTGGGAGCATCACAAAGCTCAGGCTGCATCCTGAACCCAAACGTCTACCCCGCAGTTAAACAGCTCCTTAGCCTGAGCCCCAGGAGTGAGTCAGCTGGCATGTGCCAGCTGGGGGGTTTTAATTGCACCGTAGACAAACGTATACTGACCACTAGGAAGTCTTGGTTTTATTAAGTTTATAACGGATTTAATTTCCTGAGTGCTCTCGACTTGGAAAGAACAGGTTGTTTATGTACTTTTTAGATTTTCAAATGGCCAAGAGAGAATCAGACCTTGTTTTCCATTATCTGACTATTGTTGTGCACTCTAAAAGATGATGAATGAGGAGAAAAGAGTAGCTTTTTACCAGATATTGGTTTTCTCTAAGCATTGATATCCACCAGTCCAGAATGTCGGTCTTTTCCTCTTTTCACTGTATCAGTGGCAGATGCCAATCGTGTTCAATTAGTCTCTCAGAATTCCTTTTACAAAGCTCACATTCTCAGGTATAAAACTAGAGTGTTTCTTTACCAGTCAACTGCTTTTTCCATTGAAACTGTCAATCAGTCAATAAGAAAGGAGGGACCTTAGACTGATGGGTCTTGATGTTCAAAGGAAAAGAGAAAAACAATTTATAAGTAAGAAATTGCTTTCTCTACTGCTTCAAGCGTCTACCACTATGGGAAGTGGGAAACAGCAATGATTAGCTTCTTGTCACTTTGTGGGGAAGGGTATGCTAGCCAGCAGACCCGCTATGTGTAATATGCTGTCTTTAAACATACAGCTGTCTTGAATATTCTTCCAACACCCCCAACATTTCAAATTGTGTCTCTTGAAACAAAAGATTAGAAGGGGTGGGGTGGGATGAGTGATGTGTTAGTACAAGTCCTCTTGGAGACTAACTCGTTTTAGCCCTAAGGTGTTGGGTTTTTTTTAAGCATGTTAAAATAAAAGGGCGCCTAGCACTAAACTGGCCTCATTGACGTCTGCTTAAGACCTGACATGTTGTTTGAAGTATGACTTAAAAATTGCTCTCTCTCCATCCTCATAGTACTTCAAAGAGTTAATCGATGATAAACAGAACACACTGAAAACCAAGCTAAATATCCCAAATGGAACAGATTGCAGGCTTCCTAAAAAAAAAGATTCACTGAAATCTAAAAGGGTTCTCTCTTTTTTCCTAGTTCTTATTCAGAAAGTCCAAAAATTGTAACTCTCACATGTCCTTATACAAAAGGATGAGGACAATAAAACTTTTAAGAAATTCAGCTTTGCTTTGAAGCAATTGGGCAATAAAAGTACAGAGATAAAATAGGAAGAAAACAGACCTTCAGTACTGCACAGATCTACAAAACCTTTAGCATCTTGTCAGTTTCCCACTTTTCTAATCCCTTAACCTCTATATTCAGAAACAGCAGAGCAAGACCCAGGTCAGATAAGACCAATCAAGACAAAAGATAATACGCAGTTTAGAATCACTCTTATCCTCCTCCAGATAGCAATAGTTTAGGAGCCCGGCAGCGGACTTAAAAACCCTTACTACAGTCTCACTACCAGATACTTCAACAAAAGAGACTGACTGAACAGCTTTATGGGTTCTGGGTTCAAGAAGTCAACTTTGCACACTGGGAAATATTGGCTAAACTCTACTTGGACTGACCAAAGCATGTATTGCTGACCTCTGAGGTGCACGGTGACAAACAGTCTGTACAACTCTATACCTAGATAGCAGAGCCACCTGCTGGCACAAAGAATTCCTTAATACCCTCAACTCTCCTTCTTGCCTCTGTTGGTTACTTATGGCATTAGTTATACAGCTCCATAAAACGTGCCTGGCACAAGGAGTCCTATTTTGCCCAGCTCTGCAGACTATGTTTCCTTTTCTTCATTTTTCCTGCATTTAAGCTTTTCCTCCCTTTATCTGTCAGAAAAACTTAAATCACCCCATGACAGAGCACTATTAGCAAAACCTCTGGTTACTGAGGGCTTCTACACTGCAATTAGGCAGTAGGGTTGCCAACTTTCTAACTGCACAAAACTGAACACACTTGCCCCATCATCATCCTCCTCCCCCCTGCTCACTTCATCGCCCCTTCCTCCGTTGCTCGTTCTCCCCCAACTTCACTCATCTCAACAGGCTGGGGCAGGGGATTGGGGTGCAGGAGGGGCTGAGGTCTCCAGGTGGGGGTACAGGCTTTGGGGTGGAGCCAGGTATGAGAGATTTGGGGTGCCAGAGGGGGCTCTGGGTTGGGGCAGGAGGTTGGGCTGTGGGAGAAGGTGAGGGCTCTGAGGTGCAAGGGGGGGCTCTGGGCTGAGGCCAAGGGATTGGGATAGAAGGGGCTCAGAGCTGGGGCAGGGGATTGAGATGCAGGCTCTGGCTGGGGGTTTGGGCTCTGGAGTGGGTCCAGGGATGAAAGGTTTGGGTGCAGGCTCTGGCTGTGGGTGTGGGCTCTAGCGTGGGGCCAGGGCTGAAGGGGCTTGTGGTGCAAGAGGGGGCTCAGAGCTGGGGATTGGGGTGCAAGCTCTAGCTGGGATAGGGGGCTTGGAGTGCATGCTCCGGCTGGGTGGCGTTTAACTCATGCGGTTCCCACAAGTGGCCAGCATGTCCAACTCCTAGGCATGGGGCAGTCAGGTGGTTCTGCGCACTGCCCATGCCCACAGGTGCTGCCCCCACAGCTCCAGCCAACGGAAGCTGTGGAGCCAGCGCTCAGAGCAGGGCAGCACATGGAGCCCCTGTGCATAGGAGCCAGACATGCTGGCCGCTTCTGGGAGCCACATGGAGCCAGGGAACCTGCCTTAGCCCCACCAGGCTGCCAATCAGATTTTTAGCAGCCCACTCGGGTCACTTTTCAACCAAAAACCAAACACCTGGCAACCCTATTAGCCACGTCTGGCCTGTGCCAGTTGACTTGGGCTCATGGCGTTGGGCTAAGGGGATGTTTATTTGCAGTGTAGATGTTTGTAGTTGGGCTAGAACTCGAGCTCTAGGACTCTGTGACGTGGGAGGGTCCCAGAGCTTAGGCTGCAGCCAAACCCCAGAACAAATATGCTGCAATTAAACAGCTGCTTAACTCAAGCCCAGTGAGCCCATGTCAGCCGACATGGGCCAACTGTGGGTTTTTAATTGCAGTGCAGACACACCCTCGGGTTGTTGCAGCACTGGGAAAAGTGCAGGGTTAACTGAAGTCAAGTCAATTTATCAGCCTCTGCTGAGGACTACTGACACAGGTGGCAATTGCTAGGCTAATGAGAAAATTGGGACAATGCAAGTGGGGGGAACAGGAAGCAGGAGAGAAGCTCAGAAAATGAGTCTGGGCTGAGGATAGAAGGCTACATGGAAGTCATCTGCTGTTGTAAGCCTGCAACACATTCCATTATACTTTGCATATACTTCTAAAATAGTGGATTCTTCATATACTTGTTCCCTTAATAAGAAAAAGTGGGTGAACACAGCACTGATCTGATGGCTAAAAAAGCAACACAACAGTCAGCGGCAGAGTCTGTTTGTCCACCACTTTGAGACACAACTCAGGGTGTCTCAATGGGATCAGAGTCCAAGAGAATCTTACATTGTGAATTGTTCTCCCGGCCAAAGCTGTCTTGTGATGAAGATTCTTCTTGGCATTGCATACTTTTATGCTCTTTAGATCTTTCATCTTCTAAGCTAGAAAGAACATTTGCTGGATTTAAAATAAATCATGTGTCTTGTCTGCTAATCAGGTATCACTCACTACAGTTTTATTGACATCAGATGTATCATGCTGCAATGCAGCTAGCTAGATCTGTCTGTAGAAGTCTTCTGCTTGGAATGATCATCTCTCTCTTCCTGAGGTTAGCTGTTGCCTCTGAATACTAATTACCTAACTATAGAATTCTCTTTACTTTTGAATAAAGTAATGTACAGCCCTTGCTTTCTATTTTGTCCTCCACTTCACTGAAACCTCTTGTATCATTTGCAGAGACGGGACAACCTTAGCATCTAATTCATACCCTGATTTTTAGAATATTCTTGTTTTATGGGCAACAAATGTCACTTTTAACGTATTTTGTTTCAGAGGCTCAATTCTAGCATTAATTTCATGTGCCCCCCTCCTCCAAGCTATGCAGATTCTCCATTCAGTCAGCTTGCACTTTGCAATGCAAGGGAGGTGGGTTAAGCACCAGAACTGCAGCTAGGGCAAACCCTTAGACATGTCCATATTGGGATCATTAAGACAGAGATAAATATTTTCATGAATCAATGTTGTTTCTAGGTATTTAAGAGACCGTTCTAAACATCTCCAGATTAAAGCCAACAAGCCATCCATTTTCATAAAAACAGCAGAAGTTGCTAAACTGGGTCTGGACTTAAATCAGAATGTTGGCCTTATCATACGAAAGCTGAAATGCTCTTCTGAAGGGTTTAAAGCTGTTGAAGAATCCACATTAGCAGCAATTCCACATGTAGATTTTAATACTAGATACACATTAAAAAACAGTTGAAAGCTTGCTCCTTTTCTTACATTATTACCTGAGCCACCTCTAGGGGAAGACAATCAAGTCATCAGCAAAGCACTTAAGTTACATACATAGCATTGCACATTGGAATAATGGAACTACTCTCATGCTTAATTGTACATGCTTATGTGTTTGGGAGATTGGAGAGCAAGGGTGAGGAACCTTGCATGGTCACTAGCTTTGCTACCCCTACCACAAACGAGATACTTGATTATTTTGTGCTCCATTCTCTTCAAAGCTTGGTCCACTAAGTTCTTCAGTATGTGTCTGTAGTTTCAGCAACTCATGCTCAGATTCCACCCCCCAACTAGGTTCTGAAACCAGAACAGAAAGTATTTTACAGGCTGACCTAGAGTTGCCAGGTGTCCAGTTTTCGACTGGAATGTCTGATCGAAAAGGGATCCTGGCAGCTCCAGTCAGCACTTGAGTGGGGCTCCCAGCCTGCCGTGGCTCTGCATGCCTCCCAGAAGCAACGGCATGTCCCCCCACCGGCTCCTACATGTAGGGGCCGCCAGGAGGCTTTGCATGCTTCCCCCACCTCAAGCACAAGCTCTGCAGCTCCTACTGGCTGGGAACCATAGCCAATGGGAGCTGCAGGGGTGATGCCTGTGGACTGGGCAGCATGCAGAGCCACCTGGCCGCAGCTCCATGTAGGAGCCGGAGGGGGGACATGCTGCTGCTTCCGGGAGCTGCTTGAGGTAAGCTTTGCCTGGAGCCTGCCCTCCTGCACTTTTCTCGGGGACCAACCCCCTGCCCCAGCCCTCATCCCCCTCCTGCCCTCCAAACCCCTTGGTCCCAGCCTCCTGCACCCAAACTCCTCATCCCCAGCTCCACACCAGAGACCACACCCCTAGCCAGATCCTTCATGCTCCCGCACCCCAACCTCCTGCCCCAGCCCACTCCCGCACCCTGGCCCCATCATTTCTGGCGCCACCGCAGAACCCACACACAAAGCCCATACTCCCTTCCACACCCCAACCCCCTGCCTCAGCCCGGAGCCCCCTCCCATATTCTGAACCCCTTTGCTCCATCCCCTAGCTCAGAGCCCCCTCCTGCACTCCAACCCTTCATCCCTAGCCCCATCCCAGAGCCCAGAGCCCACACCCCCAGCCAGAACCCTCACCCCCTCCCGCACCCCAAACCCCCTCCCCCAGCCCAGTGAAAATGAGAGAGCGAGTGAGGGTGGAGGGATGGAATGAGCGAGCACAGGGCCTTGGAGAAGGGGAGGGGTGGGAGGTGTTTGGTTTTCTGCATATAGAAAGTTGGCAACCCTAGGCTGGCCCTGCCCTATATCTACACAAAGCCCTCCAGCCATGCATTTAAGATCATAGTCCAAAAATTCAGTTTCATGTGTCTGCATCTGAAATCCAAATCTCAACCCCACAGTGCTTATTTCGGACCTTCAAGACAGGCAGCTTCAGTTTTCATACTTCCAAATCAGCACCTTTCACAAAGTACTACATTAAATTTAAAAAAAGCATTTGCCACAGACAAAAACCCTAATGTGCTAGCATTTTTTTTAAATACCCCTAATTGGCCTAAAATGCCTTTGATGGCTCAACAAAAACAATTGCAACCCTTGCTAGATCTACATTGTCAGCTCTATTGTCCAAATGAACCCATTGATATAAATGCTCGGATTTGGAGGTTTTGTTTGGTTTTTTTTTCCCATTTTTAAATCCTAACTCTCTCCATCAAGCAATTAAAGCCATTTGTAAATGTGAAAAGTTAATTTAGAAATTATAAAATTAAGGCTAATGGACTCAATTATAATAAATGTATGGGTCAGTGCCTGTGGCAATTTCTCTACCCCTTCTTTATTTCAAGGATCAACATAATAATGAGCTCCATTTGACGTTACTATTAGCAATGTAAATCCTGAGTTTATATTTCCTGCTTCTTTATCAACTGCTATTAGGAGGAGAGGCTCCTTCATCCAGTGGGAGTGATACATTTCTGTTTTAAGTTTCACACCAAAATAGGTTCCTTTACATGTTCCATAACAGAAGGTGTCCCTTACCTAAAACACTCCACCTTGTTAGCAGTTGGTGTTTTGGCTGAGAAAGGATTAAGTGCATTCTCCTCACAGTGAGGCAGATGGCTCATTATCCCACCCATGACACACGTGGGAGTGACATACACAAAATAATCTAGAGTCTTGAGGGAGGAACCCACAATTGAAAAAACAGCTATTCTTCCCCTAAAAACATACACTCTGGTGATCTTCATGGAAAAAAGACAAGGAGGAGGAAGAGAGATTGGATTACCCATCCCCCCCAGACCCAGCCAAGTAGCTTTCCATAAATCATAGAATCACAGAACTGGAAGGGACCTTGAGAAGTCATCTGATCCAGTCCCCTGCACTCATGGCAGGATTAATTCTCTAGACCAGTGCTTCTCAAAAGTCGGGCCGCCACTTGTTCAGGGAAAGCCCCTGGTGGGCTGGGCCAGTTTGTTTACCTGCCACGTCCACAGGTTTGGCTGATCGTGGCTCCCACTGGCCATGGTTTGTTGCTCCAGGCCAATGGGGGCTGCAGGAAGCGGCGCGGGCCAAGGGATGTGCTGGCTGCCCTTCCCACAGTCCCCATTGGCCTGGAGCAGCGAATTGTGGCCAGTGGGAGCCGCGATTGGCCGAATCTGCAGACTTGGCAGATAAACTGGCCCAGCCCGCCAGGGGCTTTCCCTGAACAAGCAGAGGACCAGCTTTGAGAACCACTGATCTAGACCATACCTGACAGGTGTTTGTCCAACCTGCTCTTAAAAATCTTCAATGATGGAGATTCCACAACCTCCCAAGGCAATTTATTCCAGTGCTTAACCACCATGACAGTTAGGAAGTTTTTCCTAATGTCCAATCTAAACCTCCCTGGCTGCAATTTAAGCCCATTGCTTCTTGTCCTATCCTCAGAGGTTAAGAAAAACAAATTTTTCTTCCTCCTCCTTGTACAAACCTTTTACATTCTTGAAAACTATTACGTCCGCTCTCAGTCATCTCTTTTCTAGACTAAACAAACCCAATTTTTTCAATCTTCCCTCATAGATCATGTTTTCTAGACCTTTAATTATTTTTGTTGCTCTTCTCTGGACTCTTCAATTTATCCACATCCGTCCTGAAATGTGGTGCCCAGAACTGGACACAATACTCCAGTTGAGGCCTAATCAGAGCGAGTAGAGCGAAAGAATTACTTCTTGTGAATATCTAGGGAAATAAAAAACAGTGGGTTAAATACTGGCTCCATTGAAGCCAATGGCATGTACTTCAATGGAGCCAGATTTTACCCACTATTTCAAGCCTTATAACAGAGTCTTTGTTCCCTAGGGAATTTAGAGAGCTACAAATGTCTGACCATTGAGCGTAGTACAAGCAGTGCAGCATGTTTTAGATAGAAAGATCTTCTGTTCCCCAACTGCCCCCTTGGCATTGCTCAATACAGGAATTCCAGCACCCAATTCCCCACCCCATCCCTTGATTAGACAAAGGGTATGGCTACACTCACACTTTACAGCGCTGCAACTTTCACGCTCAGGGGTGCACGCTACGGCTCCCAGCGCTGCACGCTACACCCGTAGAGGATGTGGTTTATGTGCAGCGCTGGGAGAGCTCTCTCCCAGCGCTGCCGCTCCAACCACACTCACACTTCAAAGCGCTGCTGTGGCAGCACTCCCGCAGCGCTGCTGCGGCAGCGCTTTGAAATTCCAAGTGTAGCCATACCCAAAGATAAAGCCATCCAGTGAGCCAGCTGCAGGACCACTCTTGGGCTGACCCCTAGTAGGGCTGAGTCTCTCTCTTTTGGACAGTGATGAAATATTTTAATTGATATCCAACACGATGCACTTTGGCCTTGTATGAATGTATTTCACATTTGCTCACTCTTACACCGTCTCTGATTAAATCAGCAACACTTTGAATAGTAGCAATCACACCAGTTTCTTAAATGACAGTTATTAAGTCACCTTGAATGGATGTCTGTCAACTAGCCAGTCCCTGTGCGGAAGCATTATTTCAATGTTTATCTAGTTCCTCACCCTTCCCATCCATGTGTAACCCTTTTTTCTTTTTCTGATTTCACTGGGTTCAGCCAAATCCACTTAAATTACACAGGTACTTCCTTAAGATACAGTCAGATGACCCAATTCTCTCTGTATGCAAAAGGCTCACCCCTATCAACTGCAATATCAGCAAACTAGTCTGTTGTGTCCTCAGTAGGAGTACTGCAATAGCTGACCAACTGTAATATAATCCAACTACATGAAATCAATCACATTTTACCCTGGAAAGAAGAACATAAGAGTGGCCATACTGGGTTAGACCAAAGGTCCATCTAGCCACATATCCTGTCTTCCGACAGTGGCCAATGCCAAGTGCCCCAGAGGGAATGAACAGAACAGGTAATCATCAAGTGATTCATTCTCTGTCACTCATTCCCAGCTTCTGGCAAACAGAGGCTAGGGACACCATCTCTGCCTATCCTGGCTGATAGTCCTTGATGGACCTATCCTCCATGAATGGATCTAGTTGTTGCTTTTTAATCCTGTTACAATCTTAGCCTTCACAACATCCTCTGACAAAGAGTTCCACAGGTTGACTGTGCACTGTGTAAAGAAATACTTCCTTTTGTTTGTTCGTTTTAAACCTGCTGCCTACTAATTTCATTTGATGACATCTAGTTCTTGTATTATGAGAAGTAAATAACACTTCCTTATTTACTTTCTCCATACCAGTCATGATTTTATACACCTTTATCATATTCCCCCTTAGCTGTCTCTTTTCCAAGCTGAAGAGTCCCAGTCTTATTAATCTCTCCTCATATGGAAGCTGTTCTATACCCTTAAATCATTTTTGTTGCCCTTTTCTAAACCTTTTCCAATTCCAGTTGGAATATAGGACCAATGCCCCAATTATTTGAGATGGGCAACCACATCTGCATGCAGTTTTCAAGATGTGGGTGTACCATGGATTTATACAGAGGCAATATGGTATTTTCTGTCTTATTATCTATCCCTTTCTTCATGATTCCTAACATTCTGTTAACTTTTTTGACTGCCGCTGAACATTGAGTGGATCTTTTCCGAGAACTATCCACTATGACACCCAGATCTGTTGCTTGAGTGGTAACAGTTAATTTATGTTGGGATTATGTTTCCCAATGTGCATTACTTTGCATTTATCAACATTGAATATTATCTGCCATTTTGTTGCCCAGTCACCCAGTTTTGAGAGATCCTTTTGTAGCTCTTCGCAGTCTGCCTGGGACTTAACTATCCTGAGTATAGTTTTGTATCATCTGTAAATTTTGCCACCTTATTGTTTCCCTTTTTCCAGATCATTTTATGAATATGTTGAATAGGACTGGTCCCAGTACAGACCAATGGGGACGACCACTATTTAGCTCCCTCCATTCTGAAAACTGACCCATTTTTATCCCTACCCTTTGTTTCCTATCTCTTAACCAGTTTACCGATCCATGAAAGGATGTTGTCGGGGGGGGGGGGGGAGGAGGGTAAATAAGAAATATTTGCTTGGTTCATATTAGAGATTTTGACTCAGTCGCCACCCTGGAATCAAACTTAAGTTGCTACAGGTGAAATTAGTATAAAGAAACATAGAAAAGAGGACATTATTAAATGCTTGCTCCAATCATTCAAATATAGGACCAAAACTCAACACCTGAAAAGCATCCTTTCAGTAAGAAAAGAGCAGAAAAGGGATGTAACCTCAGACTGATGCTCGGATCCCAGACTACCAGTGAACAACTCAGACAAGGTACCTACATATATGCTGATGGTCTGGGCATAAGACAATATGTTCTATGCAAGAGGGACTCCAAAGAAACTGATACCTGCTAGAAATCTAGTGTTATAAAAATCAGCCTAGAGCCAAATTAAAAATGATATCTCGGAAAGGCAAAACTCAGCACAGATTAACACTGTAGTATGGTAATATAGAAACTGAGCACACAAACACCCTTGGGTTCACAAGATGACAATCTGGGTGCTTCATAAAGCACTACAAGAAAAAGCTAAGAATCTTCTACACCATATAAAGCCACTAGGATAGATTCACCCATCTAGCTTAAAGTAGTGAAGCGTGCAAGATTAAGTGAGACTGTCACCAAAGAGACAGAATCAATGACCACAGAGTAAAAGTAGAAGGTGGGAGATAAAAAGCAAGGTCTAATCCAGAGAGAAGAAGTGACTGTGTAACCAATATGATCTAGAAGAGAAGGCAAGATGGAGATAGAGATGTACTTCCTTCTATGAAAATGTCCAAAAATCCATGAAAGGCCAAGAAATATTTTCCCAGGTTATCAGGAATGAGAAAACACTCTTTTTTTTTTTTTTTATTAAAAGAAAGTGAGGAAAAACTATGCCTAATCCTATGAGAAAAGTCAGATATGGGGTCATACTATTTAGTAGCCAGCAATTGGCTCAGGAATGGAAGAGGATGTACAGACATACTGAGTAAAACTTCACACACGCTAAAACCCCGTCTGGGTAGACTGTCCCTACCTCTGACAAAGAGCTGAAGTATTTGTCATGTCTACACTTTGGCAACATCTATACAGTTTCACATGTCAAACTATCATTAAACTCTTAACTCCTTTCTCTTTCCCAGCTATCTAGTCTTTTCTGCAGCACAAGAATGTACTTGCCTATCCCAATAGCTTAATTTGTCCAGGTCAAGGTTGATGGTCATTGGCTGGCAGATTTGAAATTAATTTTAATAGGCCAAACTTTTCATTATGAAGCTTGCTTAGCCTTAAGACATGGAAAGGAGAGCAACAGTACAAATAGCAGAGCTCTCCTCCCCATGTCTACATATTCTTTAGACTGTAGTACAGACACTGCCAGATAAAAGAGAATGTGCTGGGTAGCTTTTGAAAAGGAAGGAAGCATGTACAATTCTTAATAAGGCTCTTCAGGTCTAGGTTGAATAGGTATCTGTCATGCCAAAAAACCTGTGTGTAGCCATGTCAGTCTCAGGGTATTAGAGAGACAAGGTGGGTGAGGTAATATCTTTCATTGGACCAGCTTCTCTTGGTGAGAGAGACAAGCTTTCAAGCTTAAACACAACTCTGTCTCTCTCACCAACAGAAGCTGGTCCAGTAAAAGATATTACCTCACCCACCTTGTCTCAAAGAACCTTCAGACTATTTTTGTTTCTCCTTCTGCAGAACTCAAATACTCCAATACTTCATATAATCATCGCAGCTAAACACTTTCACAAGATAACTCATGAGCGCAGACTCCCAGGACATTCTGACTCCCAGGACATTCTGCTCTTATATGAGGCATCACAACAGGGACAAGAAACCAAGCAGCTGTTGCTGTACAGTTCCCTTTTTTATTATTCAACTGTAAACATATATTTAGTATTGAAACAACAACAACAACAACATTTTTTGAAACCCTTCAAGCTTCATGATCAAGAAACAACTCCTGAAACCTGCCAGGAAGCATTCAGGGCACCCACCCGCAAGCATGTATCATTAATTTCTATTTAAAATGATGCCTAGCGCTCAAATGTGAATGCGATGGGGGTAGGGGCTTAACATTTATAGTATGGAATGTAAGTGACATACAACATAGCATATACATACTAATTGTAAATCATAGCACAACAAACTATTCCTATCTTTTCAACTGTATCAATTGCTTAGTTACTCCTGTACAGATATATCATAGGTCTGTTATCCAGGGGGAAATCAAGGTTAAGATGATTAAGTGTAAGTAATTTAATTAATGATGATTAATATACAATGGAGAGGGACTTCGGATATATTTGCATAGAAGTAGGGTATGCTAACCAAGTAATACACCCTGCATTAATAAAACTATAGAACTTACAAGGAGTTCTAGAGATATTGGTCTTGCATGCTATATTGATGCAACACAATCTAGTGTAAAAGGCAAAATTTAAGAGAGATCATATCACTAAACCACTCAAATGCAGCAACCTGCAGGACAGAACAGTGCAACAGTTTCACAGTGCACAGAAGCTTAGGGATGACAAGTGAAGAATTCTATATCCAATTGATACTACAGCAGGAACATATGGAGTTCACATACATTGTAGTCAAACAAAGGCATGCATACAGCATACAAAAAAATTCAACGTGGTCCTCCAAGAAATGCCATGTGTGTTGGACGGTTTTATTTGCTTTCTTCCCCTCACTCTCCTTATTGCCCCTCCCCCAGCTCTAAAAATGAAAAACTCTAATAAGCAGTTTTGGTAAGCCCAAGCATTGAAAAAATCATGATTTAGGTCCATATCATCAAGATTGGGTTAAAAAAAATCCATTAGATTAAAAATAAATTTGGGTTCTTCTCCTTCTGAGCCATTAGGGTACACTTATGTCATGTTTTCTAGCATTCTGCTGCATTCATGAGTGCTAGAAACACACTTTTTAAAAATGAAAGCAGAGACTCTTACTTAATCACATGCATCCAGGAGCTGGGTCTTTAAGAATCATGACAGTCTGGTTAAAATACTGAGCATTGGCAACACTAGGTAAACTGAGTACAAAATCATACTGACAGAAGGTTACAACTGCACAATTCAAGTTCAAAAGACAGAAGAAACAAACAAAAGAAATCCTGAAATTAAGGTTTCTGGAGTAACTTGGCCATGCTGCAGCTATTCTGTATTTTCTGATACTTGGTAAAGGAATCTTCACACATTAAAAAGATTTCACAAGGATATTGGAGTAGAAAATAGTATATATACACATATCATGACATGCAGCTGAATTGCCATAATGTTGTGTTAGGAATCTAAGAGCCATAATTCTAAAAATTAAGTATTTGATTTCTCAATCTTAATTTTGCATTAAATACTAGTCTTGCATTATTTAAGATTCCCTGTTGTATTTTGGTTCATGTGTTTGTTTAAAAGGAAAAAATGCTGTTTCATACTTAAGATTCATCTGTGTATGATGAAAATACTTTAGCAGAGCAACCTTAACTGAAAGAAAGGCTCCTCAGCCAATGCATCCTTAAATCCCATATGCTGATCTAGGTTAAAAGCACTGGAAAAAAAAAATTCTAGCATGCATGCATGAAAATGCTGACTTTCTAAACATTCAGAACTTAAAACACTGAACCTATTTTTTCCAAACTTGGAACTCCCCAGTGAGGACTATAAACAAGCTAATTTGACATAGCTAGCTTCAGCCAGCTTTGAGTTATGTGTGTGCAAATTTTGACTCTGAAGATATGGGAGAAGTGTATTTTCCCCATGCTTGCATAAATCAAAAAACAGCTGAACCAATTTTGTTTAAATTAGAGAGACAGACAGACCGAGCCACCGACCAACCAACCAAGCATGGGGAACTACAGCACACAAAGAATGAGAAACACTTGAGCAGCTAGGAAAAAATTAGAACAGAAACTCTCTCTCAGCCTTAACCAGAGTCTCCACTACCAGTGAATATTATCCATATACACGATTTTAACATGGTTTTGATTTAGGAATTAATCTAAAGACTCAAAGTCAATGTAAAGGTTCCCAATGACTCCAATGGGAATTGAAGTGGTGCCTGAAACTGATGGGGCACGTTCTGCAGCAATTAGTTAGTTGGAATACAGAAGGAAATGGGAACACCTTCTAGTTCTATTTATTTCTTTTTCTCCTTTATGCTCTCCTCCTACTTCCCCTATGTTCTTCCAATCTTGCTTCCCTTTCCCTCCAGACCTCTTCATCTTCATAAATTCCTCCCTCCTTTCTTCTCCCTCCCCATCCCCAATTCCCTTTCTACTTGCCTAGCCCTCAGCCTTCTGTTCTCCTAGCAACCAGGAAATGGCTATGAGGAAAAATTAACCAACGAAAGATGAGGCAGAGAAAAAGCAACTGGAAAGGGTTTTAAGCAGAAGCCCCTCCCAGCCCGATTTATTTATTTAAATCTGGGCTGAACAAAATGTTGAAAATAGACTACAAGGCATTTTGGGCAAGGGCTCAAATAAGCTTAGATGGTATAGAGCAATTGACCCCAGGGCAGTGAACAGAAAAATTGACAGTGCCAACACACACTCTCTTTTCCCAACTCCCACTTACTGGAGGAGCTCTCCATGAGAGTCTGCAAGGCCAGTCCATTACCCTCCTCCTAACCTTACCTTAAAATCTCTCCCCTGTGCTTCGAAGTCACATGACAATGGGTATGCTGATGGTATTCTGTGACCATTGTTCATGACACTTATAATTCGCCTTAGTTTTATAACCTGGCACTCCTGCTGCTGTTTGTCCTATCCACCTGTAGTGTCTCACCTTATATAGAGATCATAATTTGTGGAGCAAAGATGTGTATGTGTACAGTGTTTAGCACAGAGTCTAGATGGCCCAGCCCCAATAGGAGTACAAACAACAGACGACCTAGTAGGTTTTTCAGGATCTCTAATTAATATGGTTATGTCTAGATGTATATTTCTTGATATTTGTTTTGCAAATGAATTCAAAATGTCTAAGAAGTTACAATATCTGGCTGGATTTCAAGCACTAAAAAGCCCAACTAATTTTATTAAAACTTAAGTGAAAGGAAAACTAACCAAATGACAATTAAAAATAGTCTACCGTCAAAAGCCAGTTTTCATAATGAGGATCATAATCCTAGTTTTTATATAATTTTCTGCAGGGCTGTGTAATTTACAAGTTACACAAAGCAACAGAGAGATTAAAGAACTCAGCATATCTCAACAGTAATCATTTATTATATCTGTGGTAGCATTTAGGATGCTGAAGAAGGGATGCATGCAGGGAACAGTAAGTGGCATTTCCAATATATTTCCTTTGAGAAGTCCCAGGTAAAGATTATAAAACCTTCCCAGCCTATAATATTTCTTTGCCACCTCTAAATTTGTGTTTCACAAGAACCTTGCTCCTTTTGTACATTGCTGCCCCCTTCTGGTTGAAGAAATTTCTAACCTTCAAAGAGTCTAGAAATAAACTTCAGTCCTTCTCATTTCTAAATTACATCCCACCCAGCCTCAGTTGTAGTCCATGCTATCTTAGGAGAGGAGCTGACTAAGTATCCCTTGGAGTACATGTATTTTATCATCCTTTCTAACAACTCTCAAGCTACTAAACACACCAAAATGTGGCATACTGAAAACAGCTATATAAATAAAACAAAGTCATGGCCATTAAGTGAAAGCATAAAAAACATGCACCAGAGGCCCAATTTAATAACCTACTCCTACCACAGACCACTAAATCTTCAGGGAAAGCTGCTCTCAAAAAATGAAGCATCTGCCAAAATACTAGCATGCTACGGACTTTTGCAGTTCACAAAACTATCCCTCTTGCATGCCTATTACCTGCATACACAGCTCGGCTTCAAAGATGCTAAACAAATCTATGAGTCAACTATAAATAGTCATGGTCTCATCGCAAATATTAATACAGTATTTTCTGATACTGGAAAGGCGAGTAAAAGGCATTCACTCAGGCTTATACAATTTCTATGGGATGGCAACTCTTAATTTGATTAATACTTCACACACAAGCGCACACACACCTCAAACATAAATAATAAAGCGATACAGACGGCAAACAAAACCACAAACATACAAGTGACAACACTGAAAATACGAAGGGAAGTAAAACATCAAGTGGTTGGTTACGGGTATTTTAAATGAGTGTTTAGGACCCGCACTATGCAAGTGCAACAGAGCTCTATACAAAACAGGCAATTCTCCTGGTTTCATATTGTGTCACCAACTCAAAAACTCAGAGTAGCTTCATTACGTTTCTACAAGCCCCTTAAGTAAACAGAACAGGTCAACAGATAGCTTCAGAGCTTGCAGACACATCCCTGTTTCAAAAGGTCTTGCAAACAGGGTCTTCATGCTACAAAATGCCTAGCACCAAATCTAGGTATATGAGAGTCAATGGGAGTACTCTGAGGAGCCAGAACTATACCAGATGGCAAAGATCTGGCCTTAATGGTTTCAACTAGGAATCCAGACGAGTGATTTCCATTAATTTTAGAATTTGTTCTAACCCAAAACCCAAAAAAAATACAGGGATTTGGGGGTGAAGAGGCACAAACTCACCAACCAAAAATCTACGCAGGGAAGCCATTGAGTTTTGTACAGCCCTACTTAGGAATAATCTTTTAGTTCCTTTAAATAGGATTTCTGGTTCTTGTTGCCACAAGTGTACACAAGACCCACTACTGGAAGCACTAGGAATGGATGTGCTATACTCAATAAATTTTAAAGGCCAGAAGGGACCGTGTGATATCTACTTTGATATCCTGCAGAAATACAGACCATAAGGTTTCCCTGTATTGATCCCTGCTTCAGGTTAATAGCTGTACTTGAGCTAGGGCATCTCTTTCAGAAAAATCAGAAAAACAGCCAATTTTAAAGTTTCCAGCGGTGGAGAATCTACCACAACCCTTGGTAAATGGTTCCACTGGTTAATTAACCTCAGTGTTCAAAAATGTTTGCCTTATTTCTAGTCTAAAATTTGCACAGCTTCAGCTTCCAGCCACTGGTTCCTGTTTTATGCATGCAGTACATTCTCACACAAAGTACAAGGCTGAATATATATATGCCATTTTATTCTTCCATTATTATATGGTTTGCCAGGAGTAATTGGCATAGGAACCTGTGCAACAAATGGTCGTTAGGTGACAAAAGTCAGGTTTTTTCCTATCTATGCCACTTTAAAGAACTCTCCATTACAATACACACACAATCAATATTTAACAACATTGCCACTTAATCAAAACACGATTTGCTTTTACAGCAACATTCTCTCTAAAATTTAGCAAGTTTGGGGGAAGTCTCAGAAAACAGAAGTCTATACAGCACCCTCCCTTACAATGTGTGTTATTAGACGGGTGTGGAAAATTGCATTTAAACATGGTGTGAGCTGACAATCAGACAGCTCTCCGCAGACATTTTTCTACCTTGAGAGCACAGCAAAACTTCAATGATGGCTTAATGCACAGTGGGTAGTAAAATAATGTGCAGATGCATTATGTTGACTGCACAAACTAGACCTAACACATGTAATGGTAAGGTTTCCCTGGTGCTTTTTTAAAATCTAGTTTGAACTGTACAGCTGTGCATTCCTGTGCTGGGGTGTGTACCCCGGCCACTGGCTCTGAATCGGTAAATGTCGCCAGGAGAGGCCAATTAACATATCAGGCCACACCCGGAGGAAGAGCCAGGCTAGCCCAGTTGGACTGGAGCCGGTAAGTTAGTGCAAAGTCTGTGGCAGAAAGGTGCAGCCAAAATAGAGGACAAGGTGCTAGCCCAAATTTATGGCAGGATCAGTGAAGTGGTTCATATTTAGATTGTTAACTGGCTACTGCAGTTTGAAAATAATAATTTATATTTAATGACTAGACAAAGCTGGGTTATGTAACACACACGAGGTTAAGCGTGTTGAGCACCTGATACAGAGATACAGGGAGTGCTCTTTGGAAAAAACAGACTTTTATGAAGAAATTAGACACTCTACGGTGACAGAAGATACACTGGGAGGATTAGTTACAATTCCACTCTGCCCTAAGCCAGGTTTGACTAAATGTTTGGAGTCCAGAGACAGAACAAAGTTATCAGAGGTCTGCAAGTCAGTCATGCTATTTGAAGTTTGCATTACATTAGCCTGTCTGACTGAACGTAGCACTTCAAATAAAAGTGGACGATCTTCCCTGAATGTAACATACCAGTAGTAACAAGAAGAATTGCCAATTTTGAGTCAAGCCTATGTTCCCTCTCTCTTACTCAGCTACCTGTACACACCTCTCTAGTCACCTTCCAACTTCCCTTCCCATCAGCCTTGCATTCAGGGCTTCCTGCTCTGACTTTATAAACAAATCAGATTCAATCATGCAAGGGGTTGGGGAGGAGGAAGAAGAGGAGGACGACCTTGCAGCGAGC
>NC_133778.1:64291447-64486772 GCF_003597395.2 Chelonoidis abingdonii
CGAATTAATGTTCTTAGTGTGGACGCGCACAATCGACTTTATAATATCTGTTTTATAAAATCGGTTTAAGCTAATTCGAATTTAGCCCATAGTGTAGACGTAGCCCTACTTTCAGTAACATGGTCCACAACACTATCAGCTCTTACTGGGTGCCCCAAGTCTTCCACAGTATTAGTGCATGGTCTTTTCACTGAGAGTCCCAAGTGGTACAGGCTCCATCCATCCTTATCTCCCACATAATTCCAGTGATTACTGAGGAATGGTCTAGCCAAACCCAGTATTGTTGCTGCTGCAGTCTGACCTAGCCGTATTCCATTGTCTCAGTGTCTACAACTCAGGAACTATGATTCTAACTAATACTCTGCACTGCAGGATGCATGGCAACTTTAAAAACTTCCTCCTAAAGCTAAAATCTGTATAGAAATACTTCTGCCGCTGCATTCCATGAAAGCTTGACCCCCCTTCTGTTCAGAAAAAAGAACTGAAATGCCCAGGACATGCAATAGTCCATAAAACTTATTTTTCCATATTTTGTACTGGTTACTTGTAGCATTTGGAATACAAGTTTGTGTACTTTTACCACATTTCTCTGTTATTAGTCCATAAATTGTAATTAATTTACTATCAGTACAATTGCCATTTCACTACTGCAGAGCTGAATGTAACCCTAGAAAAAACAACAAATAATATTTTAATGGAAGAGCATGCTACAATTTAAATTCTGCTTATTGCATGTCACATCTGCTTCTTCCTTTGGAAACCTGTGATGAATTTCCACTTGAAATAGCTGGTTACTTCAGGAATTGAAAAAGGGGGGGGGGGGGGGAGGGAGGACGACGACCCAAGCCTTGAAGCAGGATTTCCATGACCCGGTGGTCTCTTTCTCTAGCTCTACAGAGATATTGTTGGTACCTCCTTCAGCATCTCTGAGAAAGATCTAGACCATCCCTGACAGGTGTTTGTCTAACCTGCTCTTAAAAATCTCCATTGTGGAATCTCCATCATTCTCCCTAGGCAATTTATTCCAGTGTTTAACTACCCTGACAGTTGGGAAGTTTTTCCTAAATGTTCAACCTAAACCACCCTTACTGTAATTTAAGCCCTTTACTACTTGAGAGACTTGATGATTACTTTTCAGGAACTCCCATAGAAAGGGTCTGAGCAAAGAGTAAACTCCAGCCAATACTTCTGGTCTCAATTTGTATGTCTAAGAAGTAGCTGAGCTTCACAGTGAGGTATAGGAGTTTGACCCCTTCAGAATCTGAGAAGCCCTTTCCAAATCTCCCACAGGCCACTATTCAAGGAGTGGTTATGAAGGTTTGTGAGCATAGTTCAATTGTAACACTTAGACTGGAGTACCAGGGTGCCATGTGCAGGTACAGAATGGAAGTATACTCGGAGCAGGATAGCTGCTGCAGATAAACTGCACCGTTGGGGTCTACTCCAGTGAAGTCCCACCAGTTCCTTTGTCTAGCGCTGATGGAGTCAGAGATCTGGTTATAAAAAAGTTTGACTGGGCACAATCGTTTTAAAACATGGCTTGGTCACAGCATTGTTAATCCTCTATATTCTTAGCATTGACAGACATTTTCATGGTTTAAAAACAAAACAAAATATTAAAACATTTCAGGAAGGCTGCTTCTCAGGTTTCTATCATTTAGCTATACAATGGCAAAAATGTGTAATAATGGGAAATGAACAGATTTTCTTGTGGTAACCAGAACACTTGAGGTATTTATTTAAAAAAACCCTTTTGGAAAATACATAATAGCAGAAAACCTATCCTAAGACAGAAACCATAAGAGACATTCCTTGATTTAAACACACACTTCTTAGTATTCATAATTTTCAAGAAAAAAATCCATTCTATTATACATGTACACAGAGGAGTAAAACCTGTAATGTGAATGAGGACACAGGACATTAAAGATGTAAATTAAGAATTAAATAGCAAAATAATGGAATTCTGCCAATATTTTTATAACCATACAAATTGCTCATCAGTATCCACTGTCATGTTGGCAGATTTGTTCAACAGGGAGTACAAAGCAGGAGACAAGATGACAGACTACCCTTTCTAAAGGATGTAAGCTCAGCTCTACATGCCGCGAGTTGCACATTTATATCCTTTTGAATAGAGAAGCTTACATGCATTCAACACTTCAGTATTGTTACCAAAAGAAGTTTTAGAAATTTGTGAGTTGTGCATAACCAGAGATCAATTTTTCACATTAATCTGTAAGCTTTTTATCATCAAAAAAGGCAGCAGTCCCTCCCTGCTATGAACTGCCCCAGAAAGCACTACAGAGCCAGAAATTGTTCAGTCCTTGTTTATTTCAGACAGCATGGAAATTAATGGAGACAATATTTCTATTGTATCACCATAGGATAGATGAATCAAGGATCCTACATCAAAAGATAAGTTAGCCATCACCACACACATGTAAAGCCTGTGTACTTCCAGGTCTCTCAGAGAAGTCCATGTAGCCTAAGACTCTGGCACATGAAATGCTCTCAAAAATTTCCACCATGACTGTGACCTGAACAGGACTAAAAATTACTCTATTTCAATCTATGTGGAAAGCAAGTCAACAGTCCAATTATATCTGCTTAGACTTCTCACTGATAAATGCTACTAGTTTATCCAAAGCTAAGATATAAAGTCTTTGAAACTGGCACCTTCAAAGAAACAGAGAAAAATTGAGATATACTTATCTCCTAGAACTGGAAGGTACCTTGAAAGGTCATCGAGTCCAGCCCCCTGCCTTCACTAGCAGCACCAGGTACTGATTTTGCCCCAGATCTCTAAGTGGCCCCCTCAAGATTTAAAGATTCCTGTAATTGATCTCTCCCCCTGAAATCATGTTCCCTGCATTGATGATATTAAAATCCAATCTCTAGGACAAGAGAGTATATAATACGGAGCTGTATGAATAAGCCTCTGAATGTTTTCCTTCTGCATATACGTATCCTTCTTCCTTCCCCAACATTGTATCCTCAAAAGCATCTATTATGTCAACTTTGTGCCTCACCTTCCTGATCCGTTAGAACAGAAATAACACTGGTCTACAATTTTTGAGAAGTCGTCTGCTTCAGAGATAAAATGTGGTATTTATTATGTATTTTGATGTGCTGAATTCAAATACGACAATTAAAACAACTGATTGGCTACTGTTTCTAAGATTTTAATTGTTACATTATTTATGTCTATGTATTTGTGTAGAATGATAGAGTTTACATCATAAATTGTAAACCTAAGTCTTTTCATGTGTTTATGGTTGCTTTATATGAAATATTTCACCTGTCCTGTTATGTAACACTTTAAAATCAGCAAAAGGTTATATAAATTAAAATTTATTATGAAACAAAAGGCAAAAAACTATTATGTACATAGTTTAGTCCTATTCAGTGTCTACTCGGTGCTTCTTGGCTTGTCTCTTGTAAACTTGCATTAAATGAGGCACTCTCTTTTACTGTCCAACATTAGTCTGCAAGCATTGATGGGGTCCATTTGCCCTGATAGCGTTTCTCCATTGTTGCAATGTCCTAGTGAATCGTTTGCCGTGCCTCGTCCTCATGCTCCGCCGGAGTCGCCGTGGAAAAAATCTAGATGAGAGCTGCAAAAAATGTTATCTTTAGTGACTGTTGGCAACCAATGGCTTTGTATGCCTTGGGAGGTTTTCCACCAACAACCTGTAGTTTCTGCCTTGTTTCGAGAATTTATTTGCCACTAACTGGGAAGGGCTTTCCATGCCTCTTTCCCTTGCAACGCAGTGCCATGGTAAATGCATTGCATCTCCAAGAATCAGCGAATCTAAGGACCAACAAGACACCTTCCTTTATCTTAGGCTTCACTTAACCTTTGGAAATTTTCCACGGAGGTACTTGAAAGCTGCTTGTGTTTTGTCAATGGCCTTGACAAAGTGTCTTCATCAACCAGCTTGATGTGTAGGGTGGCACAAATTTTCTTGATTCAACAAGTGTGGATGCTGAACACTTTCCTCCGCAGGCTCCATGACTGGTCGAGTGGCCAATCTTCTTTGATGTAGTGGGGAATCTCTTGCACGACTATTCCCATTCGCAAGAAAACATCAGTACTTTGTGTATCAGTCTGCAGACCAAGCAAGAGAGCACACAACCTTCAATCGCCACAAGCTGCACTGATGTTTGGTCATAGTTTATGCGCCCACTCAAAAGTTGTTTCATGTTGCATATTCCTTCATATGGACTGGCATGAACTGGAATGATGCAAAAATTCCCACTTATTGCAGAAAACCTGCTTCAAGACTCGTCTTCGAATGAATCATATGAAACAGTCTCGCCTCATCTGGATCCAGTAACTATGTTGAGGGCGCTCATCACACCATCGATGTTGTTGCAGGCACAAGCATTCACGCTTCCATGAAGAAGAATGGGACAAGATCCTTTTGACGTCACGGAAAGAAACCCTAACATCGCCTGCCAGGAGATTCCGTGGCCTGTAGTCTGGAGCCCAAAGCTAGACTAGGGCCACATACAATTTAAGCATCATTTTCGTTCTCAGTGACCCAGAATGGGTGTAAAGTTTGACTCTTATTTCGAAGCATTTGGCTGTAGAGCAGTGTAATAGTACTTAGTTTACTTTAAACTTACTTACAGGTTTAAAACAAATAAAAGGAAGTTCTTCTTCACACAGTGCACAGTCAACCTATGGAAATCCTTGCCTGAGGAGGTTGGGAAGGCTAGGACTATAAGAGCATTTAAAAGAGAACTAGATAAATTCATGGAGGTTAAGTCCATTAATGGCTATTAGCCAGGATAGGCAAGGAATGGTGTCCCTAGCCTCTGTTTGTCAGAGGGTGGAGATGTATGGCAGGAGAGAGATCACTTGATCATTACCTGTTAGGTTCACTCTCTCTGGGACACCTGGTATTGGCCACTGTCGGTAGACAGGACACTGGGCTGGATGGACTTTTGGTCTGACCCAGTGTGGCCATTCTTATGTTCTCCTTCATGGGGTGAGGCAAGGCAATTTGTGAAGTTCCTCAAGAGCCTTGCCACAAAAGCATAAAAGTATCATGATTATACTATTCAGCTCAAGTATTTTAATAAATATAAATATAAATATAAATATATGACCTCCTGGTCTCCAAAAACCACAGAGCTGAAGGATTAGCAGATAATTGCTTTTTAACAATTTGCTGTCTTAGTTTATCCTTCCAGTTGTCCACAGCAGCAGCCTTCAGAAATTCCATGTTTTTAACACACTGTCTTTCTATCATCTCACTGAGCCGTGTTCAGTTGTTCCACCACATGAGTGCACAAACAAACACTCTCTCCACAGTCTTTTCACCAGGTTTCAGTTCCTACTACTTATTTTTAAAATAATAAATCTAACAGTTTTCTACAAGTTTCCATACATCAGTTAGCAAGTCATCACTCCTTTGTCTACACTGGAAGCCTCTACTAGTCACTTGTTTCCTCTTTCATGCCAACAAAATATTCTGGAAGTATATTCAGCCCCAGACTTCTTGTTTCCTACAGCTGTACTTGTACTTCATTCAGCACATGGACAAATGCAAACCTCAAGGAGGAGGGGTACATTTTCCACTTCTCTCCACTGACTGCCTCTTCCCTTGAGAACTTTTGATTTTGATTGTTATAATGTTGGTCACAGAGTGACAGAAGGGAGGGTCTTTGCTGTAGAGATCTTCATAAAGAAGATGACACTAGCAGAGACAGACAATCAAATGTCCACTCAGTCTGCCATAATGTTTCATGCCCTTCTACCTACCCCAACCCAACCCTCCTTCAACTCACACAGCACCTAATGAGGAGCATTCACTGTGGTCAGTGTATTCACATGTCGGCATCTACAGGGAAAGAGCAAACATCCATCCAAATACTTATTACAGCAATGAGGGCCATATATCTGAGTGCCTCACTCATGAGTAGATTTTATCTAGAATAAGGACACCCTTGTGAAGCAGAGAAGTACCGATATGCCCATTTTACTGATGGGGAATGGAGGCACAAAGGAGCTTAAGTAGCCTGCCCAAAATCACATAGAAAGTCTGTAGCTGAGCTATGAATTGAAACCAAGTCTCTGAAGTCCCAGCCTAGTGCCCTAACTAGCAGGTGATTCTTTCTACCCTAGTGGAACTATAGACGATGATTTTCATAATTTTGTGTGCAAAATAAACAGTGGTAGCCTTACCTAGGCTTACTGTATGTACCATGAAAGTTATGGAGCAGAATACCAGTTGCTGCCTGAAAGTGTCTTGTGGAACAAGCACAAAGGCAAACATAAAGCCAACAATCCAGATTCATAGATTTGAAGGATTGGAGGGACCATTGTGATCATCTAGTCTGACCTGTATAGAGCATGCCACAGAATTTCCCCCAAATAATTCCTAAAGCAACATTTCTCAAACTGGGGTCTGCTGGCCCCTAGGGGTCCCCGAGGGCAGTTCAGTGGGTCCGCAGGCCCCACTGATCAACTCCTCCTGCTCCAGAGGTGCGGCAGGGCTAAGGCAGGCTTCCTCCCTGCCCTGGCTCTGTGCTGCTCCTGGAACCAGAAGGTAGCCCCTGCAGCCACTGAAGGGGAGCAAGGATGTCTCTGCCCACAATCTCTGGCCCAGAACACTGACTCTGCAGCTCCCATTGGTCGGGCTGAGGCAGAAAGTTGGGGTGCAGAAGGGAGTGACGGCTTTGCTGGGGGGGTGGGCTCTGGGGTGGGGAGCCAAGGAATTTGGAGTGCGGTATGGGGCTGTGGGTTGAGGCACTGGGTTGGGGTATGGGAGGGGGTCAGGGCTCTGGGCTGGGGGTGCAGACTCTGTGGTGGCGTCAAAGTGAGGGCTTTGGGGTGCAGGAGGCAGCTCCGGGTTTTGGGGGGGGGGGGCTTAGGGTTGGGGCATGAGCTTACCTTGGGTGGCTCCTGGTCAGTGGCACAGCAGGGCTAAGGCAGGCTCCCTGCTTGTCCTGGCTCCGCGCTGTGCCCTAGAAGCAGCCAGCAGGTCCGGCTCCTAGGTGGAAGGCCAGGAAGCTCCACGTGCTGCTTTCGCCCACATGTGCTGCGCCCGCCCCAGCTCCCATTGGCTGCAGTTCCCAACCAATGAGAGTACAGAGCTGATGATAGGGATGGGGGCACCACGTGGAGCCCTGTGGCTCCCCCCACATAGGAGTCGGACCTGCTATCTGCTTCCAGGGCACAGCACGGTGCTAGGACAGGTAGGGACTAGCCTGCCTTAGCCTTGCAGCAAGTCACCCGGACTTTAATGGCTCAGTCGGCTGTGCTGACCAGAGCCCCTAGGGTCCCTTTTCAACTGGGCATTCTGGTCGAAAACCAGACACCTGGCAATCCTAGGTTAACTAGATAGACTCAAGGAGCTCAATCACGATAAGGCATATTTTTCTGATCCTTTAATCATTCTCATGGCTCTTTTTAGCCCTCTCTAATTTATCAGCATCCTTCTTAAATTGTTGACTCTGGAACTGGACAAAGGAATCTCAAAGTGGTCATACTGGGAACAAATACAAAGGTAAAATAACTTCTCTTCACCTACTCGAGATTCTTTTGTTTGTGCACCCAAGAATTGCATTAGCCTTTTTGTCAACAGCATTGCACTGGGAGCTCTTGTTCAGCTGATTATCCATCATGACCCCCAAATCTTCAGAGTCACTGCTTCCCAGGATACAGCTCCCTAGTCTGAAGGTATGGCCTACATTCTTTGTTAATAAATGTATACATCTGATTTAGCCATATTAAAATGCATATTGTTTGCTTGAGCCTAGCTTACCAAACTATCCAGATTGCTCTGTATCTATGACTTGTCCTCTTCATTATTTACCACCCCCAGTTTATGTCACTAGCAAACGTAATCAGTGAGGATTTTATGTTTTCTTCCAGATTATTAATAAAAACGTTAAATAGCACAAGGCCAAGAACAGATTCCTGGGGGAACCCACTAAAAACACACCTGCTCGATGACTCCCCATTTACAATTATTAACTGATAATCTAAAAAATTATGTGCCATGTTAGTAATATATCATTCTAGTGTTTTTTAATCGAAGCGTAATGCAGTACTAAATCAAATGCCTTACAGAAGAAGTCTAAATATATTTTATCAAAATTATTACTGTTATCAACCAAAATTTGTAATCTCATAAAAACAAGCAAGTTGGTTTGACCAGGTCTGTTTTCCATAAACCCACCTTGATTGGCATTAGTTACCCTTCTTTAAATTATTTATTAATTGAGTCCTGTATCAGCTACTCCATAATCTTGCCCAGAATCAGCGTCAAACTGATAAGCCTATAATTTCTCAGGTCATCCCATTTACTCTTTTTTAACTACTGGTACGTTTTCTTCCAGTCTTCCTAAACTTGTCTGGTATTCTGAAATTTATTGAAAATCAACTTTAACAGTCTAGCAAGCTCCTCAGTTAGCTCTTTTAAAACTCTTGGATGCAATTTATCTGGATTTATCTGCTGATTTAAAAATATTTAACTTGAGTAGCAAGGGAGGAGACTGGGGAAAATCACCACATGGGGTTAGACCTCCTGTGTGCCAGAGAGAAGAAAAAAAAAAAAAATCTTTGCAGGCTTCATGCAATGACAAGAGTCACCATCCTCCAACAGCAGCTGCTGTCCCCTGCTGCCCCCCATATCATTCTTCTTACCCATTGGTTGGAGTAGCAGCTGTGGAGAAATAGAGCCCAGTTGCTTGACTATGAGATGGGACAGAACTCCATTTTAGGGCCCCTCTCCTGAATTCCTTGCACAAATCTCAATCTAGAATTAAACAGGACCATACCTAAAAAAATAGATTTGTACAAAACCACCACCCACGATGCGTCACTCGCCAAAACAGCCAGCTGATCTCATCCTGCAGACTCACTCTTTATCTTTTCTTTAATGAGCCATTCACACTTATTGCACCATTGGTTGAGGCAACAGAGTGGGATGCAGCAAAGGTGGGTTCAATTCCCAGCCCTGCCCCAAACTCTTGTATCACATTGGACTGACTCTTAATACAAGTTTCTGATACCTAGCTCAGCAAGTTCCCACTGCTAACTGAGCCACCTAAAAACACTACCAGAATACCCATAAAATCCCCCTCCCCCCTCCAAAAAAAACAAAAAACCGGAGCTGTGTGCGCACAACCTCGGAGTGATTTTCACTTTTTAAGGAATATTCTAATGAACTGAAAATATTTGTTGTTTAATACAGAAATGAGCCAATGAGGTGCTGTTCACCTCCACATTAGATTTAATATTTTGGCTCATATTAGAAGACTGGAATATTGCAAGATTCCCTCCCCAGGTTTGAATTCAACCCAAAACCAGAACTCTGTGCTCAAGATGAGAAGAAGAAGAGGATTCAAATCGTAACACCCCACAAATTCAAAGAGGTTTGGATCCCAGATTCTGACCTATCTTAGGCTAAAATGATTTGTTGTTAAAAGAAATGGAAGTCTGCAATGCAAAATTGCCAAACAATTCTTAGAAATAGACAGAAATGACATTTTAAACTCCATAATTTATGCTATTCACTACATCTAAGCACATTGGAAAATGGATGTGTTGCATTTCTTTTGAGAACTCAGATTTCTATATTATTAAAACAGTTTGGGAGGAGGAATCTGATAGATTTAAGGTTTATACTTTTCTCCAAGTACATTGCCAGCAAGATAAAATATTTAGTGGCTTCATATTCCCTAACCATATGCTTCATGCACTATTTGCCACAAAAGCTGTGACACTGCAGTCAGCCTTCAACGAATGAAGCATGCATTTTTCATAGCAAAAGATTTTTTTAATCTTATTTTATTACACTGCCATTGGTTAAGTCAAGCTCTGATAATTACGATATTGGATATTTATGAGGCGCTATTCTGCCTTTATTTTTGCTTTAGGTGCCTGTTGACAGATGCAGCAACATAATTTATATTGATGTGTGAAGTAGAAATTATTGCTGAAATACTGGCAAACTCTATTAGGCGGGGAAAAGGTACATTCTCACTCTTGGAATTTCTTCTGCTTCGTAGCATTCCCTCGTGGCATATTGGAACTCAGAGTGTTCAACACTTCATCTGCACCCAGATCAAGGACTTGTTCAACTGAAGTTTCAGAGGTAAATTTACGGCTCCTCCTGGAAGCAGTGGTTAAGGGTTCTGCGAATTGCCATGAATCCACTCCATCCTTCCTAACAGGAGGAGGAACAAAAAACTGCCTTCAGAGCAGTCTCCATAGACTGAGCAGTGGGCGGCACTCCCATAGCATGCAGCTCTCACTGCTCTCCCCTGCCTAGAACCTAGGCTGCATTAATTACTGTAGTACAACTAGGGGTGATGGGAATTTTTCAACAAAACCAAAACCGTTCACTGAACCGTATCAGTTTCAATTAAATTTTTGTTGGGCAGGTGTCTCAAATAGAAGACCGAATCTCTGTGCAAAACAAGAGAGACCCCCGACCCTCCCCCACCCTCCAAAACAGCCAGTAGCCTGGTGGTTAGGGCACTTGCCTGGGATGTGAGAAACCAAGTTTCAAGGCCCTGCCCTGCAAAAAAAAATTTTGAAAAAGTCTCATTTTTGTTTTTTAAACTCAAAATCCGGAAATCTTGTGCTTAGGGCTGTCTGGAAAACAACTGATGCCCTCAATGGTCAGAGAAGTTACAGGCTGATTCCTAGGGAAGTCTTTTACAGATAATATGGATAGCTGGAATAACCAGACTATTGAATCAATTTTATACATGCCACATGGGTCTGAATGGGCAAGGGATTGTATTTGGTCTCTATGGAAGAGAGGTAACCAAGTTTCCCGCAGGAACTAACATCAGTGGGGAAGATGGTTAATGGAAATCCCTAAACCAGTAACTAGTCTGGAGAAGTTTGACCTGGTGAAAAAAGGCTGCTAAACACGGCACTGAACGAAGCGGCCAAGTTAACAAATGATAGGAGGTCACTCATGTGACCCAAGAACTGCCATGACACCGAGATCAAGAGAGACAGACCCTGTAGGAAGGAGTTGAAGGACTTCTCTCCCTGCCTCAGGGTCTCCACGTAGGGTGACCAGACATCCCGATTTTATAGGGACAGTCCTGATTTTTGGGTCTCTCTTATATAGGCTCTTATATACCCCCCACCCCCATCCTGATTTTTCATGTTTGCTTTCTGGTCACCCTATCTCCATGTAGAAGATGAATGCCTATCTGATAAGCTAAGACCTGCATGTAAACTGTGTATTGTTTTCAAGAAATGTTCTCTCTGTAATGTTTTTGTTCTTAAGGATTACATTACATTACTTTACAAAGGCTGGCTGGGCACTGGCTAACCCTGTCATTGCCTCTGAGGCAGTATCATCTCAAGTACCAATTACTAACCACAGTGAATTGCAGTAGGAATTGCAGCCTAAATCCCCAGTTTAGAGGGAGAGTTGCAGAACACCATAAGAATGACGACAGGTCTCAGGCCTCAAGCTAAGTCGAGTGCTCTGAAGGAGGCCACAAAGGGGTAAGAGATGAAATTACTTGTGGAACTAAGACATGGTCCTCCTCCCCCTAAACACTGCAGAGCAGCACACCACACCAACCCCCATCTTTCCTTCTGCATTCAGTTCTTCACAAACTTTCAATAAAAGGTATGAGCCAGGTTTAATCAAGACAGAAACATGGATTTCCATTGAGGACGTTTCCACACAGGATCGGAAACCCACCTCCCAAGAACTTCTCTAATATTGCCCAATTTTTAGCCATTTTAACACCATCTTCCCTCCACCCCAGAAATCCTTCCGTCTTTCAACTGATGGCATGTAGTAAAAGTGCACTGGTCTAGCCCCTATTAACCTATACCTATCCTACAGGTAAATGGCTCGATACTTCCTCTTATGATCCACACGTCGGATTTACTTATGGCTGAATAAGCTCCAGCAGAGTTTACATGTGCAGAACCATAAAACTGAGTATAGAGAAATATATAACTGCAGCACACTTGAACCACAGATTTAAGCAGAGCCACCTAAAAGCTGAATACCTTCTATTACAGCATACTTGACAGGTCCTAAACCGAATACGGGAGGAGAAGGGAACAAAGGATTCGGCCGGCGGGAGGAAAGGCAGGACAGTTGGGGTTTGGGGCTGTGGGGCGGAATTCAGGGTATCCTAGCTGGGATCCAAGCACCCTGAACCCCCAGAAGGACTGGATGGAGGAGTCCTGACTGTGCCTGCAAGCTCTGCTGTAACCTGTGTTCCTGTTGTCCAATAAACCTTCTGTTTTACTGGCTGGATAAAAGTCACTGTGGGTCCCAGGAAGAGGGGTGCAGGGCTGGAACCCCCAGACTCCGTGACAACTGGGAAGTGTTTGGGCCGTCTCAGATATTTGCTTCCAAGGAGAGAGGGAGGGAGAAGACAAAGAAACCCAAGATTATCATAGTTTGGAATCTAGGCCAAAGCATCACGCAGCAATCATTTTCCACTCATTGCCAACAACAGGTCAATGACTTCCGGTAGCGCTGTTTGCAGGATGACCGAAAGCGGTTGAAGTGTCATGATAGTGGTGAATCACAGGCCGTGCCCTGTACAAACCAGGCTCTCTGTTAGACAGGGAAATCACTACAGGTGGTTTCTCAGTGCTAAGATATTTATGAAGCCACAGAAGCAAGTCGTATAATGCTAGTACCCCTGGATTTTAACGTAGACAGCTCAGTACAGTTTATCTGAGCAACAGTTTCCATTGCCACTTCTCCCCTTCGTCATCTCACCATTTATCAGCCAGGTTGTACAGCTCAAGAATCTCTCCAGCCTCCTTATTCAAGGTGACAGCAAAACACACATTCTTTGTTCAATGTGACAAATTACTGTTAACTGCTCTAAACAATTCTGTATTATTATAAATCGGGGTTTTATGGCACCTAATGATACTCTGGCATTTTGCCTTAATGACAAAACATGTTTGTTGCACAACTGAAATATTCAATACAACTCATTTTGTAATATGGGCTGGCCTCCACCTGGAATGCTTTTCTGCTGGGCCAGAGAACTTTGGACTTCCATTTATTACATGAGTGGGTAGAAAGCAATTCCAGTTCATAGTTTACCTTCCACACAGAGTTTCAGTCTGCCTAACACATAACAATGTCTAAAATCAGGTAGCAACCATGGTTCTTTGGCCTAATTTACATGCGCACACACACAAAAAATCTTCTGCTATATTTGTCCCAACACCAGGATCCACGTTTAGTGGACATGAAGATGAATGGGAGAGCACAAAAGGAATTTTAACCCTAACATACAAATTACATTCACTTAAGCATAGATGCATATACTCCATGCTTTGTATGTCTCTGCAGCTCTCCATTAACAAAAGGAAGAACAAATAGGAGAAGAGAGAGACTAAGTGCCAGGGGAACAGGCAGGCAAGCATAACTAATCTGAAGCCTTTTATTTAGTTTGCAGTGGATTATTTATTATAGCCATCTATGAATAAAGATGCAGAGGGTTCATTATTTACTCTCGCTCCCTTCTTGGAAGGTTTTAGTTTACATGACTATTAAACTTCATACAGGTGGAACTTAAGCAAAGAACATTTTTGCTTTAGGTTATTTTTTTTCTGCCTCTTTGTGAAGATAAGTTGAGCAGATAGGAGGCTACGGGGAGTGTCACATGGTTTCATTTACGCCTGTCTGATTGACTCGGAACAAGCCCAACTCAGTTCCTCACAACTGGATTATTCCATCTTAATCCTTCCTCCAGAGTAGGACTGATGTCTGATAACTATTACGGTAAGGACATCAAGAAATGCAATACAGATTTATATTGACTCTCAATATAAACCATCAAAAAAAATCTTTATAGAGAAATTGTGTCATCATTGAGAAGCTAAGAGAACTTTTCAGGTGAGAAAGTGACATCAGGAACAAGGAACAGAAAGAATTCAAGTTAGATGGGGGGAAGGCTAGACGAGCAACGATCAAAGGGAGGAACAGTGACAGGGCACGATTGGAAGCTCAGAGCAAGAGGGACTGTGAAGTAGATGGGGGCATGCTCACCAAAGACGAAATCCTGGCCCTATTGAAGTTAATGGCAAAACTCCCATTGACTTCTGTGGGGACAGAATTTCACCCCAAGAGAACAAGATTGAATAGAAGTCAGGTTGATAAGTAGCCAGTAAAGGAGCATGGAATTGAAGTGGCACCTCAAGAGCGGGTGATCTGGATATAGGATTCAAAGGAGATGCCTGGTTGCTTCAGTCTGGATATTGTAAACTTGCACACAGTTATGACCACAGCATCTTGCCACAACACAGCATGTGACAGCTCCACAATGCCACGCACTGAATGCCTGGCATTCTAAAGTCTTTCTGGCATCCCCATTTCATTCTCCAACGTACTATGCCTATCCATAAACATGGGAGACTCAATACTAGTAGATAAATAGTTTTCACACATAGTTTTGCTGTAACAAGCGCTTTTACAGATAGACACCTTGCTGCATGCAGTGTAAGACTTAGCAAGCCCCTATTTCAACCGTTCTGTTTTTTCTAGCACAAGAAAAACGTCTGCACAATGTACATTTTAAGTTAAATTAGCCTGTTCCTTCTTATGCCAGAAAAGCTGTATTTCAAAGGCAGCTTTATTGCTTTCAATCATCTCCAGCTCTTCACATGTGCCATCTATGTCAAGCAGAGGTGTAAATTGAAAAGCTAAAGACAAAATAACTAATTAAGAGACTCACTTTGTGAATCCTAACAATAAAAACCAACCAATGGAGAGGAACTTCCATAAACACACAGTAAGAAGAGGGAGTGTGCACTATATGATCTTGCTATGCCTGGGTAGAGCAAACTTCTACAGGAAGACAGTGGTAATCCCCAGTGTGAATCAAGCCAAAATCACCACTTTCAAAACTGATTTCAGCCAGCCATCAGATGTGAGTAGTATGATACAATTACCAATTGCTCTAAGTGTAACCTACTGGTCAGTGTGTGTTACCAAGCCACAGAGGACAAGAGTCTGTTAAACCTCTCTAGCCTCCAGTTCTGTCTCTGTAGCTCAAGCTGTACACACTTATGTATTTAGGTGTGGCGATCCCTCGTGTTGGCCAATATGGCGACTGTCACATAAGCACACCATTAGGTTGTATTATGGGTGGTTAGAAGCAGCCTGCTGACTTGATAGACTGAAGCTTAACCATTTATAAAAGTCCTTTATAAGCTAATCATAGGTGTACACTTAATAAAATCATAGAATCATAGACCTGGAAGGGACCTGGAGAGGTCATCTAGTCCAGTCCCCTGCACTCAAGGCAGGACTAAGTGTTATCTAGACCATCCCTGACAGGTGTTTGTCCAACCTGCTTTTAAAAATTCCCAATGATTCAGATTCCACAACCTTCCTAGACAATTTATTCCAGCTTAACCACCCTGACAGTCAGGAAGTTTTTCCTAATGTCCAGCCTAAACTGCTCTTGCTGCAATTTAAGCCCAATGCTTTTTGTCCTATCCTCAGAGGTTAAGAACAATTTTTCTTCCTCCTCCTTGTAACAACCTTTTATGTACTTGAAAACTTATGTTCCCTTCTCAGTCTTCTCTTTTCCAGACTAAACAAACCCAATTTTTTCAATCTTCCCTCATAGGCCATGTTTTCTAGACCTTTCACCATTTTTGTTGCTCTTCTCTGGACTTTCTCCAATTTGTCCACATCT
The DNA here is from genome assembly GCF_003597395.2 of Chelonoidis abingdonii. Lineage (NCBI taxonomy): Eukaryota > Metazoa > Chordata > Testudines > Testudinidae > Chelonoidis > Chelonoidis abingdonii. Next base: position 64,307,129 of record NC_133778.1, read on the forward strand.
TTCCTGAAATGTGGCGCCCAAAACTGACACAATACTCCAGACAAGGCCTAATCAACGTGGAGTGGAGCAGAAGAATTACTTCTCGTGTCTTGCTTACAATACTCCTGCATCATCTCAGAATGATGTTTGCATTTTTTGCAACAGCATTACACTGTTGACTCATATTTAGCTTGAGAACCACTATGACCTCCTGATCCCTTTCTGCAGTACTCCTACCTAGGCAGTCATTTCCCATTTTGTATGTGTGCAACTGATTGTTCCTTCCTAAGTGGAGTATTTTGCAATTGTCCTTATTGAATTTCATCCTATTTATTTCAGACCATTTCTCCAGTTTGTCCAGATTATCTTGAATTTTAATCCTGTACTCTAAAGCACTTGCAAGCCCTCCCAGCTTGGTGTTGCCCACAAACTTCATAAGTGTATTCTCTATACCATAAAAATTGTGGCCTTTGTCTCTAGCCCTTTCAACTGAAAGATAACCTTCAGAATGTGAATTAAACATCTGAGTCTGCAAAGAGACTGAACCAATAGCTCAATGTGACCTGCCCCAATTCATATTGAGGGGTGTCGGCTCTGAAACCTAATAGCAACAACTTAAATGCCACCAGTAGCCCTTTAGCTGCTGATCAAAGCATTCGAGAAAGGCAACCATTATATGATGATGATGATCTGAATTTTGGTCTCCCTAGTGGGCCTGGCTTGGGGGACAGTAACCACCACTTACTGTTCCCCCCCTTCTGACCATTATGTAAAATGGAGGTGCCTGGAAGCAAACCAGAAATAACAGAAATGAAACAGCTCAAAGGATGCTGCTCAGCATGAGAGGACTTCAGAAAAACTTTCATTAAAGAAGCTACCAACTACAGTCAGATCAGTCTATTTGATGTTTGAATTGGAGGCTAAGCGCGGGGGTGAATTTCACTGCCTGTGATGAAACATCACCCCCCCCCCCATCTGCATACCACTAAGCCAACTCTGGCAGGGATGGACTTCTATCCCTACACCCAACTTCTGAAGAGCAAACCTTTTTTTACATTTGAATGCAGCAGATGGCATGTGTCTTACAAAACTGTTCCCTCAGAAGGATACCTCTGAACCCCCATGCAAGGGCTTTGTCCCCCTCTCTCCGCAAATTACTCAGATCAAACACTGTTTAACACAGAAGAGAAGCATATGCCTTTCGTTTGGCAAATGCATTGGGTTATGCCGTTAAGAAACATGCCAGATCTAGCTTCTCCTTCCATTCAGTATATTGTACTAGTACTGGATTGATGTATACCTCAGACAAAATAGTTCTGCATGACCTAGGCTTGGGTAATTGGATTACACTGATGCGAAACCCAAAATGCTACACATTCTCAGAGGAGAGTCTCTTTCTTTTTCAGACTGCCATTAGAGTCCCATGGAAATGAAGGACAAAAAAAACCTACACTAATCTCACTTTAAGCAGGATATTTTTCATCAAACTGTCAAGGGGCTGATTTTCAATAGGCATTTTTCAGCTAAAAATCTCACACACCACTTTGAAAAATTTAGTCCTAAGGGCACGACTTCAAAGAGAAGCAAGCAAATCCATGCTAATGCCCGTGTGTGCACTCAAGTGCACCCTGCTGTATTGCCACACTTGTAGTTTGCAATAAGTCACTCCATTGTATCAAATACATGCTTAGCATGTTACAAAGGAGACAGAAGTCCCCTCTCTGCAGGTTTGGAAGAAGACGCACAGTGCGGCAAAGTGACTTACCCACGGTCTCACAGCAGACCAGTGGCAGAGCTAGGGACAGAACCCAGGTCTCCTCAGCCCCAGTGTAGTACCCTATCTATTGGGCCACACTATCTCAGGATGATAAGCTGGCAAAGACAGAAAAAATTATGATCTTATTTACACTTAAAACGTCATAGTTCAAGTGGCAAAAAGCCCAGTGTAGACACAGTTATACCACCCTAACTGTCTTGGTAAAAGAGATTCACACTTGTTGCCATAGCAACACCTGTAAAACTTAAGTGTAGCCCAAGCCTAAGTCTGTCACTTAACAGCCATAATTAAAAAGTCTTCTTAGAACAAAGCACCAAGATGCTATTGTGATGGTCCTCATAGAAAGAATTTGATGGTGTGTAATTAAGGCAGAGTGGGGGTCAGATTATCTTTGTTCCATTCTGTCGGCCTCGATGATGGCCTTGAAATGAAGGTTACCGGCACAATGCAGGATTTGCTGCACTTGTGAAAAATTGTGTCTGAAATAAGATGGATACAATGGTGGCTAACAACAATTTAGATAAGACCTTGGTGTGACCATGCGCAAGCCATTTAGCCTCTTGCAATTCAGTTTACATGTCCAATGGCTCTAGTACTAAATAATAAAGCTGGTCAAGAATTATTCAGAGGGTACATCTACACAGCAAAGAAAAACCCGCAGCTGAGCCCTGCCCGCTGACTTGGGCTGCAGGGCTGTTTCATTGCTGTGTAGACTTCTGGGCTCAGGCTGGAGCCTGGGCTCTAGGACCCTCCCACCTCACAGCATCCTAGAGCTCAGGCTCCAGCCCAAGCATGGAAGTCTACACAGCAATGAAACAATCCCTCAGCTCAAGCCCCTTGAGCCCCAGTCAGTTGGTACAGGCCAGCCATGGGTTTTTCTATGCTGTGTAGACATCCCGGAGTGTTTTTTTCCATTTGATAATGTGGATTCGTCACAACTGAAGCTTTTATGGAAATATATTTTTGGTCCAGGAAGGAATTCAGGGAAGAAGGGAGGGCAAGGAAGACTGTAAGAGAGGGAGTGTAAACACTTTTTTATATGGTTCCCTAGCTGTATTAACAGATATCATTAAACATGTCGTTTGCTGCTTTCCCACCCACATGGGCTTTGGGCTCTGTTAACAAATAGAGAGATAGCGTGGCAGCCCCATCCTGGTCAGACCTATCTGGAGTGGTTCACAACTGAGTGTCAACCTCAGGGTAGACTGTCAAAAAGCAGGGCAGACCCCCCAAACTGCTGGTATGATCTAGATTTCACCAAGCCGGTAACAGATGCAAACTTCTGAAGAACTATAATGGTCATACCAGGGAAGTCAGAGTGTCTCTCAGGCACTCCAGTTTATCTTGCGACCCAGGCAAGCTAGACTTAGTGATAAATGATCACGTACACCAAAGATCACAAAAAATTTAAGTTGCTTCCAGTCCCAAAAGACCAGTCACTCACCCTTGTCAATTTGTACCTCAGATCTCACATCAAAGGCAACACTTGTAGCCAATGGTATAATAAAAAAACAAAGGATTTATTAACTAGGGGAAAAAATGAGACACCTATTTACAGGTTAAAGCAGGCAGCACATGTGCACAAATGAGTTACAGTCTGTGGTTCCAAATGGTGACTGATGTGGTAATCTGTCAGCACTGACTGTCTTTTAGTGCTAACCCAGTTTATCCTAAGGATCTCTGCTTTTGTTTCATAGCTCCAGCCCTGTGAGAGGCCCAACAGCGAAGCAATGAAGAATTTTCATGTCAGCTATCTTTATTGCCTTCTTCCAGAATTCAAGCTGAGGGAATGAGCTTTCTTGCATGTAGTATCTTCATGGGTGTGTGAGGGCCATATACTCAGTCTTTGTATCGTGATGTTTCACAATGGCCCGCTTTATTTTGCTAGTCCTTCGTGATGGGCAGGGGAACCACTCCTCCTGCCTGGGTTCACAAGTTCAGAGCAGGTATTTTTGCAGTTATAAAGCAGGCCTAGACTGAGCAGCAGGACAAGAGGCTGGCAAACTCCAGCTGAACTGGACAGGTAGAGGAGTGCACTTGATGATGCCCTGCTCACCCTCCACTGCTCTAGGCAGTCTCCACAAATGGGACCAGGAGGTGCTCGTTAGATAAGGAACCAGTGTATTGATAGGATATCTGAGCCAAAGCAGGGTGGCTCCAGAGCTGGGCGTGGCTTTTTGGAGAAAGAGAGAGGGGCACCTAGCCCTGAACAGCCAATAGCATGTGTCACACTATCTGTAAAAGTCCAAACAGTCCAGAGATAAAACAACTTTCCCCGAATCCATACTTAGAGCTTCTCACAGAAAACAGGCTGACATGATCACCACCCATGGGGGCTCTTTTTGCGATTGGTGGATAGAGTGGAGAGCATTTAGAGAGTCTTGGATCTCTGATAATCACACACAATGACCACTTGCTTTCCAATCCATATAAATTAGCACTTTCCTGCTAAAGGCCTTCATTTGCTACTCCTGGGGGGATTCCCTCTCCCTCAGCTCCTCCATTACCCCAACTCCCCACAAAGTCTTTGCATTGCTTCTGAAGGGTGCAGGAAATAGGTATCTGTATTGTAATTTAAATGAATTATTACTCAAAGATCTGTATTAATATGCCTAGTGAGGAATCTATTTATCAAAAAACTTTTCCTGAATCTTTCTGTTGTCTGTATTGTTATAGACATACTTGCTGACAGGTATTTTGAAATAAAAGTACTAAAATAATAATTGAAACTGGCGTGATTATGCAGAATTTTGCAGATTTTAAAAATAATTTGCATATAATTTTTAATTATTTGGTACATAATTCTCCCAGGAGTAATTTGCATTACACAAGGCTTCTTTCTCATTTGATGGGTTATTCAGTTATAGGGACATATACAATGCAAATGTTTGCTACGATGTTATAATGGGATACAGGTAAGTGAAAACAATGCATTTAACATCCCATTAGTTTTCATGATTGTGCACTCAGCTAGGATGTGGGAGACAAGACTCAGGCAGAGCAGTGACTTCCAGCTGGGTCGCTGTATTAATCAGCTATTCTGGGTGGGCTGGATGTCTCTCCCACAAAAGCTCTGATGTGGAACAAAACCTGAAATTTCAAGACCTTGAAATGATTCACAAAACTGAAGTCTTGTTTTCTAGCCAGTCCTACTGATTAACTTTAAATCAATGGAATTACTTCTGAAGCAAGGGTACCATTCAGCGTAAGTAAAGATGTCAGGATCTCTCCCTGGGTGAGATCTCACAGGTTGTGAAATCGACCGAAGGGAGCAGAAGTCCTGTCATCTTGAGACATGCAAGACTTGATCTTGCAAAGTGCTGAATAGAGAAGGTCACTTTTCATTCCCAAATGTTTTCAGTGAAAAGTGATTTTTTAAGAGCTTAGTTTATAGCTCATTTTTGAACTTTCTGATTTTTGGAGGAAAAAATTGAAAGTGTTTCAGTTTTGAAACGACAAATTAAAAAAAAATGCTTTTTCAGTTTGTCTACCCCTCCTCGTGCCCCAAAATGGAAGAGAGACATAAAGAAGAGGAAAAATATTCAAAATTCTGTTCTTTTAATTAAAAAAAAAAAAAAATATTGAAGATTTTGATTTTTCTTCCCCACAAAAAAAATAGTTATTTTTCAAACAAGCTCTAGAGCTGAGCATCCCCACTCTCATTTCTGTGCTTATGAATGCCAAATATCCTCATTTCCCATTGACTCCAGTCCAGGATGAGGCCCATAAAACCAGACAACATGTCATAGAGAATAACCTTGCATCGGAGGGGAGATGCCCTGCACGATTCAATAGGTCTTTTCCATGCCCTATTAGCAAAGGGAATATAGAAAGTGACTAGCCCAGTAAATTGCTTTAGGTTTAAGTGCTGTCTTTCCAAGTTTGCTCCAAAATGAAAGAACCTCTTAAATAACATGTCCTCCTTTCAATGGAGCAATAAAATGAACTCAGACCTAATGTATTAAAGATAGTCGACTTGATAGCGATCATTAACTAAGAATATTTTCCATGAGAAATGTTGCTTTACAGAAGTGTCATTGCTTTTTAATGCATTTACCTATAGATTTCTATTACTCAAGCACACAAATCAATCTGTGCAGCAGCACGGATAGATAGGCCTGTTCACACAAATTTGTCTCTTAAAACCGATTATAAAAAGAAGTCAAAGAAACATTTTATAGTAATTTTGAAATGTACATCTTAAAGTATTTGTTGTTTTAATGGTACTGTTGCTGCTTTGAAAAACTAATGCTTCTGAAAGAACCTTCCTGCACACCATCATAAGAATATAAGAATGGCCCTAGTGGGTCAGACCAAAGGTCCATCTAGCCCAGTATCCTGTCTCCTGACAGTGGCCAGTGCTAGGTGCCCCAGAGGGAATAAACAGAACAGGTATTCATCAAGTGATCCATCTCCTGTCGCTCATTCCCAGCTTCTGGCAAATAGAGGGTATGGCTACACTGGCCCTTTACAGCGCTGCAACTTTCGCACTCAGGGGTGTGAAAAAACACCCCCCTGAGCGATGCAAGATACGCCTTAAAGCCTCAATGAATCAGTGCGTCCCAGCTCTGAGCTTACCACCACGCTCAGTAAGGATGTGGTTTACATGCACGCTGGGAGAGCTCTCTCCCGTGCCGCGCTTGAATTTCAATGTAGCCATACAGAGGCTAGGGAAGGGTCAGAGACCTTCAGAAGTGTGCCAAGTCTTCATTTTATTCACTCTAATTTATGGTTTCGATGCCAGTAATACATTTTAAACATTCTTAGAAGGTTCTTTATCTAAAAGTCTATAATTATATAACTAAACTATGTTGTATGTGGATAAGGAAAGTTATTTACTTATTCCCATAATACAAGAAACTAGGGGTCACAAATGATTAATAGGTAGCAGTTAAACAAATCAAGGAAGTTCTTCTTCACACAGCCGCACAGTCAACTTGTGGAATTCTTACCTGAGGAGGTTTTGAAGGCTGGGACTATAAAACAATTTTAAAGGGAACTGGATAATTCATGTGGCTAGTCCATAAATGGCTATTAGCCAGGAAGGGTAAAGAATGGTGTCCCTAGCCTCTGTTCATCAGAGGATGAGATGGATGGCAGAGAGGATCACTTGATCATTGCCTGTTAGCTTCATCTTCTGGGGCACCTGCATTGGCCACTGTCAGTAGACAGATACTGGCTAGATGGACCTTGGTCTGACCGGTACGCGTGTTCTTACGTTTTAAGTAAATAAGGTTTTTTAAATGTTATAAGCTTCATTTAAAATAAATTAAATGCAGAGGCCCGACTGGTGGCCAGGACCGGCAGTGTGAGTGCCCTTGGAAATTGCTCAGTGCTACCTTGGCATGTGTGCCTAGGTTGCCTACCCCTGGGCTATGGACACCATTCCTGCCCATCCTGTTTAATAGCCATTGATGGACCTATCCTCCATGAATTTAGGTAGTTCCTTTTTTAACCCTGTTATGGTCTTGGCCTTCACTACATCCTCCTGCAAGGAGTTCCACAGATTGACTGTGCATTGTGTGAAGAAATGCTTCTTTTTATTGGTTTTAAACCTGCTGCCTATTAATTTCATTTGGTGACTCCCCGCCCCCGTTCTTGTGTTATGAGAACACTTCCTTATCTACTTTCTCTACACCAGTCATGATTTTATAGACCTCAATCATATCTCCCCTTAGTCATCTCTTTTCCAAGCTGAAAAGTCCCAGTCTTACTAATCTCTCCTCATACAGACGCTGTTCCATACCCCTAATAATTTTTGTTGCCCTTTTCTGAATCTTTTACAATTCCAATATATCTTTTTTGAGATTCAGTACATCTTGAATTACTGTGTGCAGATGTGGGAGTACCATGGATTTATATAGATAGAGGCAACATATCTTCTGTCCTATTATCTATCCCTTTCTTAATTATTCCCAGCATTCCGTTTGCTTTTTTGACTGCCACTGCACATTGACTGGATGTTTTCAGAGAACTATCCACAATGACTCCAAGATCTCTTTCTTCAGTGGTAACAGCTAATTAATACCCCATTATTTTATATGTATAGTTGGGATTTTGCTTTCCAATGTGCATTACTTTGCATTTATCAACATTAAATTTCATCTGTCAACAATATCAGTTGAACTTGTAATTTATTTTTTTAAATTTACAAGTGAACTTATTATTATTATTTTATATTTTGATAACACCTAGGAGCCCTGATCGTGGAGTAGGACCCATTGTGTTAAGGGCTGTCACTGTTGTCTCCTGTGATTGCTTTTCCCCTCCAGCCTGAAGTCTGTGTATTTTTTATTGCATCAACAGAGGAAAAATTCTTTCAGCTACTCACTAAGTAGGTGGTAGCTTTGCCACGACTAGCAAATGTTTCAAGAGATAAAAAGAATCAACCTTGTTAAACAAAGTCACTATAATTATGCAGTTGAACTGCACATAAACTGAAGCCATAATTTTCAAAAAAACAGGTGGCCAGTTTTCACAAAATGTTGAGCTACTGACAGCCTCAGGAGCAACTGGTTGCTCAGTACTTTTGAAAACACACACATACGCAAGCCCACCCATCTGTTCATTTATTTAGGAACCTAGCTGCAGGCTATTTTTTGAAAATCTTAATGTGTGTGTAAAAAGATGTGTGTGTTTAATCTAAAGCGCAGAAAAAAGTTAAATAACCAAAAGCATAACTGGCTGACCACAAAAGAAACCTAGATGGATGGCTAGACAGGAAGTTAAGCAGAAGTTAAACCACATTACATAATGTTGGTGCGTCATAGCCAGTAAATACAAGACAGCTACCAAAAAAAAAAGAACCCACCACCAATCATGAACTAATTCTGAAAGGGCAACTTCCTACATAAGTGTCTACCTTACATTTCCCGCTGCCCCCCGTGACGATGCGGTTCTGGCAGGACCCAACTGAGGCCACGTCTAGACTACACGCCGGATTGGCGCGTTAAAATCGATTGCTCGGGGATCGAAATATCGCGTCTGGTCTGGACACGATATCTCGATCCCAGAGTGTGCTTAGATCGATTCTGGAACTCCAGCTAGACGACCGGACTTCCGGATTCGACACAGCGAGCCACGCAGATCGATCCCGCGCGGTGAAGACGGGTGAGTAAATCGATTTTAGATATTCGATTTCAGCTACGCTATTCTCGTAGCTGAAATTTGCATATCTAAAAATCGATTTAATCTCATAATGTAGACCTGGCCTGAGAGAGACAAATCAGGACCAATTGCTCAAACAGGGCAGTCACAGCCCTAGGCTGGGGCAAACCAAACCAGCCAGACAAAAATGACTTCGGTTTCATCCCACTTGCTAACCACAAGTCATACAAGCAATTTCTTTAGATACTTCAGTTTCCAAGTATCACCACCAGTGCCACTTGTTATGGAGATGAATGGTTATGAAAACCAATACCCCAGTAAGAGAATCCCAAAGGACCAAGCCCCAGACCCAGGTTAACATACAAAAACATGCAATCTTGATTGAAAAAAATTGCCAGTGATGGAGAATCCACCATGACCCATGGTAATTTTTTCCAGTGATTAATTACTCTTATAGTTAACAATGTACACAATGGCCACAAATCACACTGTTGCCAATCCTTTAAAATCTAAAATGTAAAGGTTTATTTATAAAAGGAAAAAGATATAGATGAGAGCTAAAATTGGTTAAATGAAATCAATTGCATAAAGTAATGGTAAAGTTCTTGGTTTAGGCTTGTAGCAGTAATGGAATAAATTGCAGGATAAATCATGTCTTTGGAGTACATCCACAGCTGGGAGGGGTCATTCAGTCCTTTGTTCAGAGCTTCAGTTTGTAGCAAGTTTCCTCCAGAAGTCAGAAGCAGTACGTAAAACAAAATGGAGATGAGACATTCCGCTTATATAAGCTTTTCCAGGTGTAAGAACACGTCTTGTTCTTACGGTGGATAGTTACAGCAAAATGAGTCTGGAGTCACATGGGTCCAGTTCTCCACATCTGCCGCGCACAAGGCGTAACTGCCTTCTCTCGATGGGTCAATTGTAGCTAAGGTCCTAATGGGCCATCAAGCAGGCTAAGCTGAGCTGACACCAACTTCGTCTGGGTGTTACCCAGAACTGCAGCACCAATTTAAAATACAGATAGCACACAGTCAATATTCATAACTTCAACTACAAAAATGATACAGACATACAGACAGCATAATCATAACCAGTAACCCGTAACCTGGTCTAAGACACCTTATATGACCCCCTTTACATAGGATTTGGTGCCACTACAGGACCTTGGTTGCAACCCATGTTCTATATGGTCCCAGTTTATATCAATAACGTCACACCCCCACCCCGACGTCTTTTTGGCATTAATAGTTATTTTGCAGCTCATGTTCATACACAACATTAGTCAAGTAATGCAGCTTTCTGATGCTGCCAGCTCCTCCCGGAGCTGGGGAGCTTAAAGTTCTCTCACTAGGCCAATCTCCTAAGTAAAGCAATAGATAGCATGAGTTGGTCCTTAATCACGTTATTCAAGTGCTTCCTGATAATAAATTTGCTGCTGGCCTACAAGTCAATTGTCCTCCCTAACTGAGCCCATTATGGCTAGGGTACAAGGGAGTGATGCAGCTTGTATGAGCATCAAAACAAACAAGCACTTCAGGCTTATCGATTTAAATAAGTTATGAAAGAGCACTATAGCTGTAGTGGTCTTAAAAGAGTAAAACAGTGAAGATGCTCACAACTCCCTCTGGACTAAGAAGGTCTTGAAGACATGCAAGGGAAAAAACAATTAAAAACGCTAGATATATTTATCCTCTGCCTGCCCTTTGAAATTAACACCCATGCACAGTAAGACTTTTGGAAATTTAGGCCTTATCTATCAGATGGATCCAAACCAGAGCCCCAAATTGGAAAGGCCCTGAAACTTGGATCTGGATTGAACTTTGCAGCATGCTCTCTCAAGCCAGACACAAAACAGAGGACTTCAGGCTGCATAGACTGAAAGGGTTGAGTCATTTATAAAAAAAGAAAGCACATCTTCACTTCCTCATTCATACGATTTCCTCCCTGATGCAAGCAATGAAAATCTATCTTGATACCAGTGACTTCAGAAAAGTCAGCAAAATTGTATCCCATTATCAGCATTAGCTATTGGTCTTTGAAAATGTCCAAAATGTTTGCTTGTTTATGTGTTCAGGCGGCATTAAAAATGACACTTCTGCCACTCAGCTGGATGATTATTCTTGTGGACTGAGCTGTGTCTGAATTAAATTGACCAGCTTCATTGCTCTCTCTTTCCATACTCCATATAATTCTTTTGCCGAGGTATTCCAGATTTATCAGAAATTATAAACCTTCATCATACATATCACCGGAAACCTGCCAGCCTGAATGCATGAAGTGCAGGCACTGATGCACCAGCTGTGTCTGAATGCTCAGGGCTACAAAGAAATCACTACAGGTTCTTGTTCCAATGCACTAAAATAAAGCAAACAACAAGCAAAGAACTCCATGCACCCCTCTTCCCCACAGGGAAGTTTTAGTCAGTATATTTGGAGATACAGCTACACATGAACAACAAAAGAAAACATTGCATCAAAGCAGACCAGTTAGACTACCAGTAGCAACAGTCTCCCAAGATGAAAAATTCTCTGTGTTTAAATGAAGCCATGGAAAGGGAAGAAGGTTGGAAGGGAGAGAGAATGGAAAGCAGCATAGAACCTTAACCGAAGAGCAACTGAAAGAACTAAATATAAAAAGAATTCAACAAGGTTTCAAAAGATAGACCAGGGAGTTACAATATTTAAATGCTGTCAAGGGGAAAATAAATACTGAAAAGCTCTCTAAGTTGCATTCCTGTCAAATTTAAGTTAAACAGCTTTCTGCAGCCTGATCCTAGTTTATTTTATAAGTAGGAAGAGGCACATTTCCCTCTGAGCAGCTACTAACGCATTTAAATACCCACTTCAGTTCCTATTATTAACATAATGTGTGTCTGACAATTGAGTCTGCAAGCAATATTTTGACTTAGATGAGAAAGATGGGGGCGGGGGGCGGGGGACCACCAATTGAATGTACTTCATTTTCTTCCACTAACCTGCACTGAAAATCTGAAAAAATTAAACAACAACTGAAGGAGCTCTTGCTAGGAAACAGGGATAGATGAACTCCCAAACAAAATTAAGTAATTTAAAAGAAAATTTTGAAAATATGCATTTTAAAAAGAGATGCACAATATTTTATAATCTGTTAGGTAAAATGTCATACAGTTCTCAGATGAAGTTAACTCACTATTCTTCAATGAACGAGGACATTTCTTACAAAAACAGTTATTTTAACACTTTTGTTTTTAATACGAAATCTGTCTTACTAAAGCTAAGAGAAGATCAATTTCCCCATCTGAAAAATGGTAATAATACTTCCTTGATCTCATTCTTTGCTTGTCTTGTTGATTTAGATGGTAAGTTCTTTAGAGCAAGGACTGTCTCTTAACCTCTTTGAAATAGGACTAGATCAAAGCATACTAATGAATATTAATCTGTGTCAGCAGGATTCAGATCGACAGTTAGAGCATGGGAGGCTAGTGCGAGGTTGATTCACAGCCCAGCGAAAACCAGTAGTTTGTCTAACCAGAGCAAGTATGTCTATACAGTGCATGACACAACAAGGCAGGGCCACCCAGAGGGGGGGAGGGGCAAGTGGGGCAATTTGCCCCAGACGGGCTCCCACGAGAATATAGTATTCTATAGTTTTGTAGCTTTTTTATGGAAGAGGCCCCCAAAAATTGCTTTGCCCCAGGCTCCCTGAATCCTCTGGGCGGCCCTGCAACAAGGTCCTGATTTCAGAATCCAAGGCTCTATTGGAATACAATAATATTTTGGGCTGTGAATTCATAGTCTAGCATCTGGCATGTCCAATCACCAATGGTCTTTTCAACTGAGAGACCCTCACTAGAAGTTAGTAATCCTAAATGAGCAGTATCCATATGTTTTTGATATTTTTCTATTAATACGGTCATCCAATAAGTTACTCACAGAATCAAGTTTTGAGTCATGAATTGTCGCAGGACTTTAAAAAAATCCCCTGCACTCTGAAAGTGTCTTTTTATAGCTGCACTGATTGTGAAAAGTAACTTTGCCATAAAGTTCAGATGCATAACGTTTTTTCTGGCCCATAATAAGTTAAATCGCCTTGAAGGGGGAACTTTCAAGAGCAACAGCTTTTTGATTTTCCCCAACTTGTTTTTAAATAGCATATGTTGTCCACTACCATGCACACAGAACTGAAAGTTATACATATGCTCCAATGGCAGGACAGCCTTAATACAGAAACACTCTGGTCTGCTTTCATTTATATTGGCTAGAGAGGCATATCACTTATTTTGTCCTTAAAATATTTTTGTATGCAATTGGGAGATAATTTAGACATAAAGAGACAGTTTTATGTTAAATGTTTAAGAATTTTGGTATTATTAAAAATCTGACATCATATACAGTTTCACATGGCCTGGTGAGGCAACAACAGGAAAAGGGAATTAAAGCATTCCAAATACACAAACACACTCCAGTGAGTAATGCTTTAATATTCTAACCACTAATAAGGATATCTTAAATCATGAAGATCTATGGGCAAAATTGTAGATAAGTTTAAAAAGCAATTCTATATAGTTTCCCCTAGACCTAATAACGGGACAACATTTTAACTTGTAGGCAGGTGGAAGGGAGAAACCATTCATGGTGATATTAGAGGGCAATTCAGATCAATGTCTGCTAAGCATCTCCCGATACACAAGCATGAATTTAAGAAGGGCAGCAGAACTCTGATAGTAGCACACGTTAGAATGACAATTGAGGTGGGAGCCAAAAATTTCTGATGGCCCCCATGAGAGGCCAATTTTCATTCACCAGCTATATCACTGGGGAGAAAGTTAGATATTTCAGAACCAGGTAATTCCTTTAAGTAGGTCATAACTGTTTATAGAGCAGTGGTTCTCAAAATTTTGTACTGGTGACCCCTTTCACACAGCAAGCCTCTGTATGATCTCCCCACTTACAAATTAAAAGCACTTTTTTTTATATTTAGCACTATTAAAAATGCTGGAGGCGAAGCAGAGTTTGGGGTGGAGGCTGACAGCTCACAATCCCTCATATAATAACCTCATAACCCCTTGAGGGATCATGACCCCCCATTTGAGAACCCCTATTATACAGCATCAAGTTTGGCGCCTAAAAAAACAAAACAAAAAAAAACAAAAAAAACCCACCTCATTTAATTACTAAAAAAATTTGAGACAAAAAAAAAAAATTAGTCTTGATTCTCATTATTTAAAAACTCTTACAGTAAGAAGTACCTTAATCCACAGGTAGTCTCACTGAAGTCAATCTTGCCCCTAAATCAGAAAGAATCACAATACAAATGTAGCAAGTTAACTTATTTTAAATATTCTAATAGAAGGGTTATTGTTCCGTTGCAATGAAACTATACTAGTTTTTCTAATATAATGTGTCCTGGATATAGAATTTCATTTATGTTAAGCAAGATTGTAGATACTCAAATTCACTTGAGAGCAATTCTGATTCTTACCTTGAAGCCAAACAATTCACCACAATTTCTTTAATATGTATAGTGTTACTCATGTTTGCCTCTCTGCTTCTGTTCTAAAACCGCTTCTTCTAAGACTCTGACAAAGACAAACCCATGGACTCAGTGTGATTTCAAGGACATTTAAAAATCAGAGTAATAAATAAATTGCATGTTCTCGGGATAGGAATCAGAACAATTACTCAACTTCTTTAAATAAATTTGTGGTACTTAACGTTAATCAGCTTTAGTAACCTCATAAAAATGGAAGTGAATGTAAATTCATTTATATTCATTAACTAAGGAGCTTTTCTATTTTAAGCTACTATAGGGGTTATCATGATATTATTGTTTCAACTATTCCTGTAGAACATCAGCTCTCAGATCAAAAACCATCAACTTTCACTTGAAAACAAAAGACGACATTTTTTTCCTCCTGGCTCTTCTTAATTTTCATCAAAAATAGATTGGACAAAACTCATCAGAAAGTACTTTATTAAAAATAAGAAAACCAAGCCAAGTAGTTACAAGAGACATTTGCAACTCAGGGACACTAGATTTCTCAGGGATCGGTAAAAAGATATGGAGCCTATCACATCTAAGTCACCATTTTCAATTATTTCTGACCCGGGATGGCTTGAGAGTCATTACAGTTTAATTGCTGTTCAGATGCGCTGAAGAACTAATTCCATTTCCTAGTGGGCATTATAATAGGATATCCACTATAAGTGCCACCTTTGCACACCGATTCATTCTCCAGATCTGTTTAATTCTTGGTACCTTCATTGAATGAAGCTGCCATTGCTAGAGGGTCAGAGGTGAGTCGCCTTTGCTGAACCTGCTTGAGGATTTAAACACAAATTTCCAGGAACACGAAGACATGGTGGTCTCCTTGTAACAGATAGGGCAATTTCCTACAATATCTTGGACAAACTTCATTGAATTAAGTTTATGTATTTCTGTGGGAGAAGGGGAACAACAGCCTTCCTGGACCTAAACAGTGCGTGGGAGGAACGGCAGGTATTTAGTCTAATTCACTCCAGCCGTAACACCTCTGGGAGTACCACTACCTGGAGAGAGACTTACACATATTGATTCAAGCTGGATTCTCCACGGCCAACAAACAGACTTTTTGTTAAATAGCTTGAATTAAAACTGACTCAGGGTCTCTCTTCTGATCCAATGAGAGCCAGGACATTATTCCAAAGGGTGAGGCCCGATCCTTAGGGAAGACTTAGAAGGACTGACACCAACCAGAGGCTTTACAGAGTAGGTGGAAGGATTGATCTCTGATAAACTTAGCAGGAATTCATTCTTCCATTGTTCTAAATTCATTTTCTCTGTAGTGCTTTGCCCTTAAAATTAACTGTGCTTGCTTATAAAAATTACCACACAGCTCTTTATAACCGTGGGCTGTTACGCTATTTATAGCCTTTAAGTTGAAAGGCAGACCAGGACCATTTAGGCACTCTGATTTTGCTAGGGACTTCAGAGTGTGGGCAGGGAGCTGGACAGCCTGTAAACACCCTGTCAGGAGGGAGACACGTGTCTCCACCCAAGAGGAGTGATGGCTGGGGAGCCAGAAATCTAACCAGGTACACTTGCTGGACAATAGCGGGGAAATAAAGGTGCAGTTGCCCTGAATGGTGACACTTTTGGATAAATGAACTGGTACTCATGAGGAAAAATGCAACATGTTGCCTTCTTGTAGAGCTCTGTGCTGCCATGTGACCAGACTCTCAATTCCTGTTGCTTTAGGAACTGGAGTGCAGCATAAAGCGCTCATCCTCCCATGGGTGGGTTTAGAGTGGTTATGTTACTCAGCAAAGCTAACTAGCCACTACAGTTCAGGAAATTTCATTTCTTCCTCTTTTGATTCAAGGATGGTGAAATTGATACCTAAGAAGAGAAAGAAGAAGAATGAGGAATATTGGCTCCAATTCAGGAAAGTGTAACTTAACATGTTTTTCTGAATTTCAGCCAGTGAAACAATGCTCAGGACATAAAAGTTAGAATGATAGAAGACTGGCCCCTTGCCTCCAGGTTAGTTTTTACACACACACACCCCTATCTTCTTCTCATCCCAAAGCATCTGAACAGACATAGGGAGCACAGTATTTCCATTCATTCTTGCCCACGACTTGCTCCTCCCATGAAGCCCAGCCTAGTCATGTCCCTGCATCTGATGTCCTACCATCTTGGCCGTGGTTGGCTTCTAGGATCTGACTGACCCTGACTGAATATGCATTATCATCTTTGGCATTCTATCAGCTGTTTGTCTTCTACAGTGTCTCCAACATCATAATCTTTTTTAACTGCAGCCAATCCTGTACCCTGATTTCACATTCTATTCTCCTAACGCCATGTGTCTTCAAATCATTCCACTTTACACTTGTCATCTTCCAAGGAACTCTTGTCTCTACTGCCTCCATCCTTCTGGTGTCTGTTTCATTTAAGGCAGCTTCTTCCAGACCCGAGAGTAATTCTGTTAGTACACTGGCTGGACAAATTTTCACTTTGGTACCAAACAATGTTTTTATCTATCCATATTGTCACCAACTTCTGTGCAGCACTTATAGCTAAAGAACATCTTTTAATCTTATCCTTCATGGAGCTATTGGCACAAATCAATCTTCCTGGTACACAAGAGTTTACTTGTTCTATGACTTCCCCACTGCTTCATTCCAATATTTTATCTGTTGTCTCTTTTCCAAGATCCAACTACTTTGTTGTCTTGGCATTTATTGTAAATCTAAGTTGACTACACCAATTTTTCAAGGTAGCAGAGTACCAAAATTAATTCAAATATGTTTATGATGTAGCATATGCATATCTACAGGTCAAATTCTGCATCCCTACTCACATGATCTCTGCAAGGAGATAGAATCCTCCATCAAGGCACAGAGTACCAAGCAGCTGCTGTTTGACCTCCTGTCCATAAATGGGCATTAGGATCAGTGTGTCTGCCTCTGTTAACAATGGTTTCCTACACTCACACAACCACCTCCAAAATCTTCCTGTATAGTGCCTTCAGAGTCTGGTCTGAGACTTACCAATTGAATGTAGGTACTTCCATATCTACAGGGAGTAGATGACTCAAGAGTGAGAAGGGGAAGTACAGGATTTAACCTTACGTGAGTAAGTTGTTTCTGAAGGTACGTCTACACTATGGGATTATTCCGATTTTACATAAACTGGTTTTGTAAAACAGATTGTATAAAGTCGAGTGCACGCGGCCACACTAAGCACAGTAATTCGGCGGTGTGCATCCATGGTCTGAGGCTAGCGTCGATTTCCGGAGTGTTGCACTGTGGGTAGCTATTCTGTAGCTATCCCAAGTTCCGCACAGTCTCCCCCGCCTTGGAATTCTGGGTTGAGATCCCAGTGCCTGATGGGCAAAAATCATTGTCGGCGGGTGGTTCTGGATAAACGTCGTCACTCATTCCTTCCTCTGGGAAAACAACGGCAGACAATCATTTTGCGCCCTTTTTCCCCTGGATTGCCCTGGCAGACGCCATAGGGCACGGCAACCATGGAGCCCGTTCAGCTTTTTTTTTTTTTTTTTTTTTTTTAAAAACTGTCACCGTATGTGTACTGGATGCCGCTGAACAGAGGCCGTCCACACAGCAGCATTCATTTGCTTTTGCATGATAGCAGAGACGGTTCATTCTGTACTGTCTGCTGCCATTGGTAAATTGGGCAGTAAGATGACAGTATCTGTCGTTCTGTAACTGCTGCTGCTATCATGGGTGCCCTGGCTGAGGTCAGCGGGGGCGCAAAAGGCAAAACTGGGAATGACTCCCGAGTCAATCCTTCTTTATGTTTCTAAAAATAGAGTCAGTCCTGCCTAGATATGGGGGCAAGCGTGTACTAGAGAACCAGTGTATCAGAGAGCACAGCTGCTCTGTGTCAGATCCTGCAGAAGAATGATGAGCTGCATGCCATTCACGGGGGTGCCCCTGCAACAACCCCACCCGTTGCTTCCCTCCTCCCCCAACCTTCCTGGGCTACCGTGGCAGTGTCCCCCCATTTGTGTCATGAAGTTATAAGAATGCAGGAATAAGAAACTTAGATGTGAATCCATGACTTGTATACAGTGAGATAAAATGAGGGGGGAGGCAGCCTCCCGCTGCTATGACAGTCCAGGCAGAACATTAAGCGGTGTGGGGAGAGGAGCCCAGCATCCCGCTGCTATGATAGTCCAGGCAGTACAGAATCTTTTCTTTACACAGAAAGGGAGGGGGCTGATGGAGCTCAGCCCCCAGTTGGCTATGATGAGGACGGTTAACAGCCGTTCTGTACCATCTACTGGGAATGACCGGAATCATTCCTATTTTTCCCAGGTTGCCCCCGGCCAGCCTCACCTGAGGCCAGCCAGGAGCACTCACGGGTGATGATGACAAGGATGGCTAGCAGTCCTACTGGCACCATCTGCCACCGGGGAGGGAGAGGAGGCGGATACTGCTCTTCACTGCCGCAGCATCGCGTCTACCAGCAGCATTCAGTAGACATAGGGTGACATTGAAAGAAGTCAAGAAACAATTTCTTCCCTTTTCTTTCACGTGGGGGCGGAGGGAGTAAATTGTCGAGCTATACCCTGAACCACGCCGGACAGTGTGTTTGAAGCCTACAGGCATTGGGAGCTCAGCCAGCATGTAAATATTTTTTGGAGACTGCTGTGGACTGTGCATAGCTGGAGTCCTCAGTACCCCCTCCCTTCCTCCTCAGAGCGTCCATTTGATTCTTTGGCTTTCCGTTACCGCTTGTCACGGCAGCACTGTGTAGCCTGGAGATTTTTTTCAAAGGCTTTGGCTTTCTCTTCTGTAACGGAGCTCCGAATAGAACAGATTTGTCTCCCCATACCAGCGATCAGATCCAGTATCCCGGCGTACGGTCCATGCTGGAGCTCTTTTTGGATTTACGGGACTGCCATCGCCACCCGTGCTGATGCAGAGCTCCCCGCTGGGCAAACAGAAATGTAATTCAAAAGTTTCGCCCGGGTTTTTCCTGTTTACCTGGCCACGCTGCATCCGAGTTCAGATTGCTGTCCGAGAGCGGTCACAGTGGTGCCACTGTGGGATTACTGGCCAGAGGGCCAAATACTGTCGATCCGCCCAGAGGCCAATACAGTCGATTTGCGGCCACACTAACCCTAATCCGATATGGTAATATCGATTTTAGCGCTACTCCTCTCGTTGAGGGGAGTACAGAAACCGATTTAAAGAGCACTGTATATCGATATAAAGGGCCTCGTAGTTTGGACGGGTGCGCAGTTAAATCGGTTTAACGCTAAAATCGGTTTAAACACGTAGTGTAGATCAGGCCTTAGAGCTGTTTCATTGACAGCAATTGAGAGCCATATTGCTGAACTAGCAGCCTTCTTTGAGCAGGTTAGTAAGAGGTAGCCAAGAATAGATATTGAAATGGGGACAGTAAGGCAAGCGTAATTTCTTGTCATTTGTCCTGCAAGACATGTATGTTGTTGTTTTTTAAAGTCACTTAAATATGTACAATCAGTAACAGAGACACCTGCATTTTCCAGAGGTCAAACTCCAACATTCCAGGTACCCTTGAGAGTTCTCTTCAGATTATATTTCAAACAAAGTTGTGACTTTCTTTTGGAGGGGAAGTTGGCAGGAAATAGAGGCAGAGAGCATTTCTTAAATTCATTAGTGACCTGAAGAAAGAAACCCTCACCATGAATGCTTTGTGTTTTAAAAGGGAGGCAGAAAAGTGAAATAAATGTTTCAACTCAGCTCTAGAAATATATAGATATTAAAAAATAGTGGATCAGCTCTCCATTAGAATGTAGCAGAGTGCTCTGGTTTTGATAAAGCTCAGGGGAATGTTTCCGAGAAGCAGGAATGGGTAAAAGGTCAGGTTATCCTGATATAAGAAAATGGAAATGAAAACTGATATTTGAAGGGGAGAGAATGAAATCCAAGGCTCTGATACAGAGACAGCATGTTTGGGAATAGAACAAAGAAAACACTACCACACATTCACACGCACACATGAGGATTTGTTTGACAATGGGGAGAAAGCGGGGAGGATTCACCCCAGCACCAGAGCTCTGCTCAGTGCAGGGAGTGAGGAGAAGACCTGGCCGTGGTTCCCTGATTCTGAAGTCCAGCCACACTGTCACTTAGAGTTGCCACCAAATACCTCTAACTTGCCTCTCTGACACAGGAACCTCAATGGACCTTATGCCAGTGGAGGACTGGCATGGTGGAGCTCTGCCATGCCCTGACACATCCCTACCCCGCAAGGGCAGCACCATGGCTGCACAAGCAGGAAGGACCCCTGCTCTATGGAATTTTTGTGCTAGAGAGTTGAGGTGGAATATTGCCCCTTTATGCTACTTGTGTTGTACAGAGAGGCTGTAGCCAGGCTTGAGAATCTGGCCCCATAGCTCCCTTCACCCCATCTTCCCTGCCCCCAGGGATGCAACATTGAGAAAATAGTTAAAGGAAGTTATAATTGCTTACCTTGGAGATACTCTTCAGGGAAAAAAAAAAATCTGTGTGTCACAAGTTACAGTGCTCTACTAAAGGGAGATTAAAAAAATAGGGCCAAATCATCAGTGGATGTCAGTGGGCATAGTTCCAATGAATTCAGTGTATAACTAGGCAGAGCAACTGAGGATCTAACTTCTCCTGTTTGCAAACCATACACATTGCACAGGTTTTCAAAGGGTTGTAGCAGAATGCATTAACTCCCCACCCCCCGCCACTCCCCTCCAGCTAATCTGTAACACAAAGAAGGGTTGACCTTACATGTAACCCAAAAAGTGTCTGTACTATTCAGTTTGAGGAAAAGATAAGTCAATTTCAGGTTCCCTTGGGTAAGATTTTGTTGCTTGGTTAAAGAAAGAAGTGAATCTTTAAGTACACTTACAGTAAAGGTATTTGCCATCTGCCTGAGACTGGGAATGGCAGTGCCCTGAGTTAATTAAATCAAGTCTTCTGTGGTTGTTAGCGGATTTCATGTTTGAATTATGCAAATATCAAAATCTCTTCGTCATATAAAATTTCAAAATGAGAATGCTCTGCATAAGGCCAACGCAGCCCAAGTACTACCTTATTCCCAAAGCTTAATGTGGTTTGACTGAAGCCTAACAAAGGGTTATGATTTGGTTTTACCGCACTTTGTTCACACTATGACAGTCTAGAGGACATTATCTGCCTGTCAGCAAACAAACATCCAGTCATTTTAAAACTTCACTTCAGTCTGATAAGGTTAAACCAATTCTCTATTGGAAGAAAGAATTCACAACACAGGCTTTTACGTACCAGACACTGGACACAAAGACTCACAACTGAATAGGTCATGGATTAGTACATCCAAGGCATAGATTGGGCTGGGACACTAGGGAAGCAGAAAATAAATGAATGCTTTAAGGTGGGACTTGGATCAGGGAGATTTGGAGCAGACAAATTGAGTAGCGTGCACATCAAAGGGCAAGCAGGGATTGCAGCGCATCAAGCTGGGTGTACCCTTGGTCTTTTGGTGAATATCTCCTACTCTTCTCAGGACACAAAGCTACTCGTATGGGAACCGGCTCATAGGCAGGGAACCGTGTGTGTGTGTATTTCAGGTGGAAATAGATCTCATGGGTTTCCTATTCTGACTTCTGAAAACTTGAGCTATTTGCCAGCCAGGAAGTGTCACTTGAGACAGTCTGCTGCACCTCCACTGGCTCCAGGACTCTCCTGCCACAGAGGTTCATGTAATTACATAGCGCTCATCAAATGACTTATACAAGCCAGTTCACCTTAATAGCGAATTGCTTCTGCTAGTATAAAAAACACCCACATTGCACACGCCCTCCCTAGTCAGAGGAAACAACCTCATTGCTGTCAGACGTAAAGAACTCACAAAATCCCATAATCGAAGAGCAATAAACTCCCATCCTTCCTAGAAATAGCTTCTACGTTTTCATATCATACTCATCATAATGGTATCTGATTGCCTTCAAGCCCTAGCATCAGGCAGAAATTGTCTAGTTTAAGAAATCTGAACATACAGCTTAGGTTTTCAGTATAAAGGAAGTAATTGCATAGGGCTGGATTATTCACATTGGTGAGACATTACACAAATGAGTAGTCCCACTAAAGTCAACAAGCCAGATTTTTTTAAAAAGGTATTTAGGCATCTAAAGATAAAGACAGATAATTATGAAAATCCTACTAGACACCAACTGAATTTTTAGGTACCTAAATACCTTGGAAAATCTTGCACCATGAGACAATTCCTTTGTTTAACTACTCACCAATGCAAGTAAAAGTCGCTCACAATCTAACCCCCAGTAATTATGACCAAATAAGAATTCTATTAGCTATAGAAATAGGAGTTACGCATCCAACTCCCAGTGACTTTCAATAGAATCTGGGTACCTAAATATCCTTTGTGTTTATGAAAAATCTGCTCTAAATCTATTTTTGAGGTCTCATTGGGGGGAAAAAATAATCAAGAAAATAAAGCTTTGTTGTGAAAAACCGTAAAGACCTTTTGATGATATTTCAGAGTCTAAAGCCTAATCTAATCAATTCTGCTGGGCAACTGCACTTGCCCTTGACTTCTATTTATCCTTGACAAACCACCAAGGATTCGATTCTTATTTGGCAGAGTAGAAACCACAGTCAACCTTCTTTGATACAACATAGACAGTGTAGCCTAGTACTAAGCTAGTATTATGTGGTTTGGACCCATCCATAGAATGGGTTGGAAGGGACCTCAAGAGGTCATCTAGTCCAACTCCTCGCTCAAAGCAGGACCAATCCCCAACTAAATCACAGAAGAGGGAGCGAAAAGGATGAATTTTATCAACACTCACTATTTTAATTATCTAAGATTAAGATTTTTCAATAGTAGTTAGTAATTTTTGGTGCTCCCATTGTATTCAATACAGGTTCTAATATTCTGCTTATTACCATGGTATCTGAGCACCTCAATTCTTGCATGCCCAACTTCAGACATTTTAAGAGTCTGGTTTTCAGAGGAATATTTTCTGAAAGTTGAGCCCTTCATAAGGTGTCTCAATTGGGCATCTAAGAATTAAAGCATTTTAAAAAAGTGTGTCACTCTAGAGCTGGGTAGAAAAATGTTGTTTTGGTCGTGCAAAAATTTTTGAGGAAAGTTAATTTTGTTTTCTCTATTTTTGTTTCAAAAAAAGTTTATGGCTTTATGTGAACAGATACAGATATTTTTTTTGGCCCAAATTTTTCTGGTTTTGATGGGTGGAGTCAGGGGGAGAAAATTCTAGAATTAATTGAGAAAAAACACATTGCCCATAGAAAATTAAATATGTCAAAAAACATGCCTTTAAAAAAAATATATTACAAATAAATAACAACAAAAGTACCAACCAGCTTTTCACTTCTGACAATGTTGACCCATGTTTCTACACCATCCAATGTCTTTGGTAAAATTCTAAACCCTAGCACAGCCAACAACATAGGAATTATATCCATCATCTAATATAGGTGAGTGGAAAGGCTGTGTATTGAGGATGCAAAATAGGACACAAGTACAGTATTTACCTTTTACGGATGATCATTTAAAACCCTCAGAAAAAGTTAGTTGGACTCTTGTTGCATACATAATTCTCTCTCTCTCTCTCTCACACACACACACACACACACACACACAGTACTTGCTTGAGATTAGATGGTTTACATTTCTGTGGGGGTTTTTTGGCTTTCCACACTATAATTTAATGCTGAAATAAGCAGAATCCAGTGTAATTTTTTCCCTGTTGTACAGCAAGCAGTTTACCAACTGTTACAGATACTGTCACTTTTAATTGGCCTCAAGTGACGGAAGGTTTTACTTTTAGCATAATCAGACTGCTTTTCCTATACTGGGGATGGCAAAGTGGTACCCAGAAAACAAGAATGTTAGATTAGAATCTAAAGGAGGCCAAAGGCCACCGAAGTGTTAAAGGGGTTATTTTTTCATTAAATCATGCAAAAATGTAATTACACTGCAATAGAGTGCTTAAAATTGTTTCAAGTGAAAAGTTCAGAGTATTAAAAGTAATGTAACCCCAAAAATATTTAGTCAGAAAGCTAGATTCATCACTAATTTACATCCTCTGCCATCCCAGTGAAGTGGCATCAGCTCAAAGTTTGATGATTGTGCAGCTATTTTTGTCTTTATGTGCATACACCATTAGGGCTCATGAGAATGTGGATGTTGTTCTAAAACAGTATGTTCTAGGAATTATTTCTGGGGGCAATTCTCTGACCTGCATTACACACAAGGTCAGACTAGATAATCACAATGGTCCCTTCTGGCCTTGGAATCTATGAATATCTAAAGAACTCTTTATTTTCCGTTCATTTCACCTGTCCTCTGTTTAGTGAAAATCCAGACACGATTACCCAAAAGGATACACAAAAGGAAACAGCAGTTACACCAGATGAAAAAGAGTACATGTTGAGGACACCCGTATCAGCCTGACCCTTTCTCCCACCCAGACAAACAGCTCAGGCATATGCCCACCTTTTCCCCTCCATGCTCTAGCACTAACATCACAAGGAAGCCCTAAGGTGGATTAGAGAGATTTCTTTAGTACTCTCGCCCTCTCTGCAGCCAAAGCCCCTCAGAGTGCCAGAAGCATTAAGAATACTGTTAGCACTGACCTTTACACCTCAACCTCTTATTCCCCACTCTTACATGGCAGAAAAAAGTAGCAACAAGGTTGTCCCATTACCCTCCTCTCCATCTCCCTTTATCTGAGAGGTCAGTGCACCTGCTGGTACCCAGAACTTTTCCCTCAGAATGTTCTTTAACAGAGGAGGAGAGAAAGAGCCCACCCAACATCCTTCTCTGAAGCTTACCCCTGCTCGAGCGTTGTGAGTAGACAGAAATCTTCCTACCTTGTCTCTCTCTCTCCAAAGATACCTCCTGAGAGCAGGAAAGAAAGGCCTCAAGGACTTCTTCCAACAAGCTGGAAACTTAGGGTCAATATGAGTGTGTGTGTGCAGCTGAGGAGGGTTAATAATAAAATAGAGAGAGCGCCTCCAGAAGTAACCTGGTGCACTCAGGTTAAATAAAGACAACCTCTACAATTTTGGAATACCATTCTCTTCCTCTGGATAATATACCATGATCCCAGGCATTAGTATTCCCTTCTGGCAATGTTTTCTCACCGTCACCCTCTGAGCCAAGAACCACATCATACATAGATTGCTCACACACCTCTCCCAGTTTCAACAGATAAGACTCATTTGTGGCAAGTTCACAGATGATTTATTGAAGTCTTCACTTGCGAAAATTAAATGCATTATCTATTCTCTTCTATTGTTTTGAATTCCGATTATACCACATTTCACAAAATTAAATCTTTTGTTTTCTAGCTGATGTTAAGACCATTATCTTTAAACAATAATTGCTAGTCTGTGAATTTTAATGAAAGAGCTTTAATATCAGAGAAGCTATTAGTCATTTGGAGCTTTCAATTTATCGTACATAACTCCTTGACTTCCTAAAGGCAGCTATTAGAATCTCAGCACTAACAGCACACCAACAACCAGCAGGCTAAAGCTTATTATTTTCGTCTTCTTCCATTCTGACAAGTGGATTCCTAGACTTGCAGTTTTACTGGGTAGCTAATACAGCTGCAGAACTAGTCAGGAGAAATCTCAAAACAATATTCTCCACTGCAGATCACCAGTTAAGATTTCAATTTCTAACTGTGCCACATCTATGTCCTTCTAGGCAAAGTCCCTTCAGACTTTCCTCTAGGGAAATCCAAGTAATTTACACTGCTAGACTTTATCGGTATGGTTACCAAGAGGGAGAAAGAATCTTTCCAATCCTTTAAATCAGATGCAAGAGTAACATAACATCAAGATCAACTGACTATTAGACTAAACCTGCCTGCTGATAATCTCTTACTTGTATGAATAACTGTTTACAAGGGAAGAAGGAACTGAGAAAAAATAATAGGTTTAGCTTTATTTCTGAACATGAAATCTATGGGCCAACTTTTTTGCTGCCCCCAAAGTTGGGTTTTAGAATGATCTCTCTGGCCCCATGTTTGACACTCTTCCCTCACCCCTTTTTTATTATTATAACCATTCATATTCATGTTGGCCATATGAATTTTTAAAGGAGGCGAGTTTTAGGTTTTTTTTATTATAATTATGCAGTACTTATTCGGGCTCACACAAACACAAGCTAAACCAGGGGTTCTCAAACTTTTGTACTGGTGACCCCTTTCACATAGCAAGCCTCTGAGTGCGACCCCCCCCTTATAAATTAAAAACACATTTTTATATATTTAAACACCATTATAAATCCTGGAGGCAAAGCAGGGTTTGGGGTAGAGGCTGACAGCTCACAACCCCCCATGTAATAGCCTCATTACCCCCTGAGGCGTCCCGACCCCCAGTTTGAGGACTCCTGAGCTAAACAAAAACAGTATTTTCTCCCACACAAAATGTACACTTGCTAGTTATAAAAGGAAAGATTAATTTATAATATACATTTTGAGTAATGAAAATTTAACCAAATTAACCAAAACCAAGCTGTATTCAGTAGCATGAAACAGTTTACAGGTTGCCACATGAACACAGACATCTCAGACAAGGTACATTTCTGAACATCCCAACAATTATCTCCCAGACACATCTGTTTAGCTCCATGTTGGGAATAAAATTCCCTTCTGGTACAGTCCTAGGACACATTAATTCTACCTTTTATAGACTTTTAAGAGGCAGTTTCTGCACAGATCTTTCAGTCACCCTTCCCACTCTAATCTCCAACTGAAAACTGTCATAGTGGTTTTCATTATTGCACTGTGACCCCCTTCTGACAACAAAAATTACTACATGATCTCATGCCACAGGGGGCCCCAATGAAGCTAAATTGATTGAGCTTGGGCTTCAGTCCCGCATGGCAGGACTCAGGCTTTGGCAAGGCCAGCATTAGACTTGCTGGGTCCCAGGACAGAAAGCCCGAGCCCGAGCCCCATGGGGACAAAGCCCTCGGGCTTTGGCTTCAGCCCTTCATGGCGAGGCTCGGGCTTCAGGCCATGGTCCTCCCACTTTTTGAAAGTGGACAGGACTGGCCTGTCCACTTTTTGCCAAGGAGGACCCCACCCCTTTCCCCGCCTTCTCCCCCCACCCCCCAATGCCCTATCCAGGCCAGCCTGGAGCTCGGCCGGGAAGCCAAACAGACCCTCCACCTGCCTGTGGTGTGGGGGGCTGAGAGCAGCGCCCGGCCCATATCCTCACCTGGCCCAGGGCAGGTAGAGTTCAAGGGTCCATGACTCTACACCAGCTCTCCACAGCTGACCACATGGCTCTGTCCCCTACCCGGCTCCTGGGATCCCAGCCCCCACCCCCTGCACAGATCCTCCCCTTGCCTTCTGAGGTGGGGGAGAGGAGGGCCCTCAGAGCCACAGCCTAGCCATGATAAGAGCCACACAGGCAGCTGTGGGGAGCCAAGGACCCTCCATCTGCCCTGGGCAGGGAGTCCAGGGGGCGGGAGGCAGGGGGAGTGGGGCCGGGATCCCAATCCCGCTCTGGCTTGGTTGAGGGCAGGACTTCAGAGGGGTAGAGGTAGGGGCCCCCAGTTCCCCCACATCCTTTTGGGAAGGCTCCAGAGCCCTTGCCCTAGCAAGTCTAACGCCAGTCCTAGTGACTCCATCTAAATGAACCTGCGACTCATTTGGGGTCCCGACCAACAGTAAGAGATATTTGCATTTCAGATGTCCAGCGTATCACTGTGGATGACTATATTTTCCCCAGCGTATGGTTAAGATTCCAAAGTTTGTTCCCATTTGTGTGTTATTACCATAGATCTACCTTTTTCTCTCCTAAACACTATATTATTAAATCCCTATTTGTTGAGGTTTGTGCAATAAAATTATTACATCTAGAACCATGACGAAAGGAGCTCCATATAAAAAGGTGTAATCATCTCTTTTGGCTAGTGCTGTGCCTAGCACTGTGCTGCTGGAAATGCTCTTTTTTTTTTTTTTCTAAATAGGCTTTGATCACTCATGCCCAGTAGATATACCTAGGTCAGTATATTTAGCAGCACTGTGAACTATATCAACCCTGATTCTCCCCCCTGTCCCACAAACCCAAATTCAACCCAGGGAAACTTGCTGGATAGAATGTAGAGTTTATGCAGTAGTTTTCTTTGGAGATGTTAAATCACTTCCCATCATTAATGTGGAGCTCTGAATACAAAATGGATGATACATTCCAACCCAGAGGAAGCTGTATTTCAGTGAAGGGTGATTGATGGTTCCTTTAATATTTTATCTAAAGACTTTCACCTAAAATGACCACAGTGTCCCTCAGGAACTGTTTAGGAGGGAATCATCCTCCAATGAAATGCAGGTGAAATCCAATATCTGTGTGACAGAACATAGCAGTGCTATGGAACCAATATCTGTGTGACAGAACATAGCAATGCTACGGAACCATTTGGGACAGAAGTGAATGAACCGTTTCCATTTGAACACATGGGCGAGTTGAGGGGGGATATGCTTGCTCTATATAAATATATCAGAGGGATTAACATTAGGGAGGGAGAGGAATTATTTAAGATTAGTACAATGTGGACACAAGAACAAATGGGTATAAACTGGACACTAGGAAGTTTAGACTCAAAATTAGACAAAGGTTTCTAACCATTAGGGGAGTGAAGTTCTGGAACAGCCTTCCAAGGGGAGTAGTGGGAGCATAAGACATAACTGGCTTTAAGACTAAGCTTGATAAGTTTATGGAGGGGATGGTATGATGGGATAGCCTAATTTTGGCAATTGATCTTTGATTATCAGCAGGTAAGTATGCCCAGTGGTCTGTGATGGGATGGAATCTGTGTTACTGCAGAGAATTGTTTCCTGGATGCTGGCTGGTGAGTCTTGCCCACTTACTCAGGGTTTAGCTGATCGCCATATTTGGGGTCGGGAAAAAATTTTCCTCCGGGGCAGACTGGCAGAGGCCCTGGAGGTTTTTAGCCTTCCTCTGCAGCGTGGGGCATGGGTCACTTGCTAAAGGAGTCTTTGCAGCTTGAGGTCTTCAAACCACAATTTGAAGACTTCAATAACTCAGGCATAGGTTAGGGGTTTGTTATAGAAGTGGATGGGTAGAATTCTGTGGCCTGCTTTGTGCAGGAGGTCAGACTAGATGATCATAATGGTCCCTTCTGACCTTAAAGTCTATGGATCACCACAACACAATTACCCAGATTTGGGCAAGACACCAGGATTAACACCCCCTATTCTTGTGGAATGAAGGAAGGCATTTTTAGGGACAACAAGCAGGAAAGACCTTTGCTTTTATGTCTTATTCAAAAGACAGCACCAATACAGTGCTGGGGCATTGACTCAATACTGACGCAGAGTGGATGCCACCAACATAACTTCCTGGATTATCCAGGCGTTCCCTTAAATTCTTCATCCAAACACTAATCCAACTGCCCCTGCTAAATTTATGAGATCTGACAATATCGAAGCACCAGGTGATATTGATGCATATAGTTTATTGACTTGTGCAACAGAGTCCCTCTCCAAAGGCGTCCCCATCAGGAAATATATGGTTAAGGGGAACTGTATAACATGCACAGATGAAAATAACCACCAGTCTACTACATATGCATCTTCATTGCACATGTCCAATAAAGTCTATGGGGAACTTGAGTGGAATGATTAAAGAATATTAGATATTAGGAATGGCAATATACAAAAACCTGTAGGAGAACACTTCAACCTCCCTAGACACACAATAGCAGATTTAAAGGTAGCCATCCTGCAGCAAAAAAAACTTCAGGACCAGACTTCAAAGAGAAACTGCTGAGCTTCAGTTCATCTGCAAATTTGACACCATCAGCTCAGGATTAAACAAAGACTGTGAATGGCTAGCCAACTACAAAAGCTGTTTCTTCTCCCTGGGTTTTCACACCTCAACTGCTAGAAGAGGGCCTCATCCTCCCTGATTGAACTAACCGCATTATCTCTAGCGGACTTCTTGCTTGCATATATACACACACCTGCCCCTGGAAATTTCCTCTACATGCATGCATACATTCACCCACGAAAGCTCATGCTCCAATACGTCTGTTTGTCTATAAGATGCCACAGGACTCTTTGCTGCTTTTACAGATCCAGACTAACACGGCTACCCCTCTGATACATGATTAAAGAAATGTACCAAAGGGAGTCAGTGGAACTGGATTTAAGTACATGGGGTGAAGTTATAGTCTGGAAACTAATCAACCATGCTGTTCTTTCAATTTTTGTTCGTCTCCAAGCTGTCCCTTTTTCTGTAAGGAAAAGAAGCAGACAATTTCCAGCCTATGAGGAAATGTCTCATTTTCCTGTAACAGGAGTCCTACCATTGTCAAGTTTTGCAGCCCCTGAGTCATCTCTAGATGACAACCACATATTTTTGGCAGAGTACTTGAAGTAATCTGTTCTCCTCAAAATCCATTTGCCAAGTGCCTTACAAAATATATTTCCTTGGTGATCTTTTGAAAGGCTATTTCTATATACGATATCTTTATTTTGAGCTACACATTAATCTGCCAACACTAGATTGTTCATAATGGGGGGGGGGGGGAACATCAGGTGCTCTTCTTCAGTTTTGGGAGACTTTTTTTTTTAATTTCTGATTTAAAGAGAAGTGCTAGCATTGGTCACTAGTTATATTTAGCTTTAATTGACTGTTTAGGTCAGATTGCATGCCTGTTCATTTAAAACTGGCATTGTGTAGAATTAAAATAGATTAACAGCTGCCAAGCTAATGAGTAGTGAACATTGACAGCACTATGTTTTGCGATTATTCTAAATAGTACAGTGGGGTTAGGCGCCTATTGTAAAAGTCAATACTAAGTGGTGACACAATAGGTATCAAAGAGGCAGTGTTTTCCAGTAGATAGCACACTGGTGTGATATTCAGGAGACTTGGGTTCAATTAATTCCTGGCTCTGCCACTGATCTGGGTGACATTTGATAAGTTGCCCCAGCTCTCAGTGCCTGTTTCTTCTCCCACCTCTTTCCCTGTCTTGTGTATATGGACTGTAAGCTCTTTGGGGAAGGGACTATCATATCCTATACAGCATATCGCACAATCCTGGTGCTAATGGAATACAAATAAGATCAAAATGAACTCTATCTTGTGGCGGAACACTAAATCTGGTACATTGTAAACTCCTTGGTGGAGACACCTCTCCATATTTGCCTAATGCACGTAACATCAGCACTGTGCCAAATTAACCCTAAAAACACCACCAGATTGTAACAACTTTTAATGAAGAAGCTACAACAAGCTTGTAATGAAAAGTTCCTATTCCTGCTTGTTAAAGAGCCCGTGAGATATTTGACATTATGGTTCTTCTACAATAGCAGGGAGACAGCTGAGCTGCTGGCATACCAGGGGCACTGTATCCTGTGTGTTGGGAGAGGATCAGGGTCAGTAGACCTGCGTTTGCACAGATCCTTTTACAGTCGGGGAGAGAGACAGAGAAGGAGCTGCAGCCCCTACTCCAGCCAAACCCTCAGTAGCTGCTGCTCCCAGTTGTAGGTCTACACTGCAATTAGACACCTGCTGCTCAACTATGCCAGCTGACTTGGGCTCACGGGGACTCAGTCTGCAGGGCTGTTTAAATGCAGTATAAATGTTTAAGTGTGGGCTAAAGTCAGGGTTCTGTGACTCTCTCACCTCATAGGATCCTAGAGCTCAGATTCCAGATAGAGCCTGAATATCTACCCTGCAATTAAATAGCCCCTTAGCCCAAGCCAGACACCTGTTGCTGGCCCATGCCAGCTAACTCAGTGTAGACATACCCTGAGAAGCTACATAGCTGCTTCATGCTTCAAGCAGGGGATACAGATTTCCCATCAGCTGGACCATCACTTTGATACTCCTTTCCACAGCAGAAGAGAGGTTATGATAACCACAGAGCTCAACATTTTCAGGATAGAGAAAGATAAGAGTCTATACTGACAAGTGTACAATAAATGCCCAGACATGTCCATGCAGTGCAAAACCACCTTTGGCACCTAGCTGGGTCTTTTATCATCATTTAGCTTTTGGCAGAAAGGCCCGGAGCTGAACAAGCTACAGCCCCACCTTTAGGGTCAATCCCACCTGATCGCAGATGGACTGAGTGTTGTGGGGAAGCTTGCACTGCTGTTGCCTAGGTTTATCCTCCATTTATTCTTGTTCTACCAGTCCAGCACTTTTCCTGGGCACAGGTCTGAACATGTAACTAACTAACTTCTTGCTTCATCTACAGCAGAAGTTTAAACATAAAATACTGCACAAGCGGTACATACAGAATGACATTGACAGGCAATAGCTAGATTTCCTCACTGCTCATAACACCAGGACCAAGATAACTATTCAATAGAGATGGACTTTATAGCGATGTTTGCAGTGAACAAGGAAGCAGGCTCAATTATGAGTTATTTAAGCAAAGCCCACACAATATCAAATCAAATTCTACTCGCTTTACTCACACAAGTAGTCCCATGGACGAAATGGAGTTTCCTCATATGACTAAGAAGATAAGATTCAGTTTCCAAGTGATTAACACACACACAGGCGAGGACAAAAAAAGTTGCTTGCAAAAAACCTCAAAGTGTGCGTATCTGAAGTGCAAAACACTTAAGTTGAGCTGTGTAAGCAGTGAGGTACTACAGCACTTATATCCACCGTGACATATGAAAGGAACAGCACTGTGCCACTTAACAGTTACAAGTCAATCCCCCGACACACTGGGGCAACTTCACACAGCTCCACTGGTGTAAAGCTACCGTAAATCCAGCTTGTCCAGATATCAAAGGATTCCACCAGGACTATGTGCCCAAAATTGCTGTTGTGGCTCCCACACCTCTCCAATCCAGACTGCCAGCCTAGTTCTTGGGTCTGGAGGAAGAGGAGTGTGGCCAGATATCCTGGCACCCCAGCAATTTCCAAATGCCTGAGCAGCCCCTTTAGATCTTGGAGTAAATTAAAGCAATCTGAAGGCCTAGGGTTCAGACTAGCCCAGCACCACAAGAACTGGGGAAGGCAAAAGTGGTTTAAATCCAACTTTACACCATCTACCACCAGAGCTGCATCACGTGTTCGTCAGTCACAGTCCAGAATCCGGACCATCATGTGAGGATATTACAGACAGGGCTGGGGAAACTTTTTGGCCTGAAGGCCACATCTGGGTGGGGACAGGGCTGGTGCAAGGAATTTTCACGCCCTAGGCGAAACTTCCACCTTGAGCCCTCCCCTATCCCTAAATCCCCACCCTGAGGCGCCCCCTCCCCCTGCGCGGCAGCTCTCCCCCCTCTGCCCTGAGGCACCCCCCCTGCAGCAGCTCCTTACCCCCCACCCTCCGCTCTGAGGGGCCCCAGCTCACCCCTGCTCTACCTCCACCCCAAGCATGCCGTTGCTGCTTCACTTCTCCCACCTCCCAGGCTTGCGGAGCCAATCAGCTTAGGTGCTGCAAGCCTGGGAGGCGGGAGAAGTGAAGCAGCCACAGCGTGCTCAGGGAGGAAGCGGGGCAGGGGTGATCTGGGGCGGAGAGTTCCCTCGCGTCCTGCCCCCCCCTTACTTGCTGCAGGTGTCCCTCCCCGCATTCCCCTGCCCCAGCTCCCTCCACCTAAATGCCGGTGGCGACTGGGGCGGTCGAAGATCTGGCCGCCGCGGTCGCTGCCGAAGAAAATGCTGCCCCCCAAATCCTAGTGCCCTAAGTCACCACCTAGGTCGCCCAAATGGTTGTGCCGGCCCTGGGTGGGGATATTGTATGCAGGGACATGAATGTAGGACTGCGGTAGGGTGTTGGGGTGCGGGGGGGAGTGCAGGGTGTGGGAAGGGGTGCACTGTGCAGGATGGGGCTCAGGGCAAGAGATTAGTGTACAGGGGGAGGTGCAGCGTGCAGGATGGGGCTCAGGGCAGGGGATTGGAGGAGTGCAGGGCGAGGTGCACCATGCAGGAGGGGGCTTGGGGGGGTCAAGGAAGAGGGCTAGGGGGCTCAGGGCAGGGGGTTGGGGTGTGGGCTCCAGCCCCTGCTTACCTCGAGCAGTTCTGGGGTGGCAGCAGCATACAGCCGGGCTAAGGCAGGCTCCCTTCCTTCCCTGGTCCCATGCTGCTCCTGGAAGTGGCCAGCATGTCCAACAGTGGCTCCTGGGGGTGGGGTGGGGCAGGCGGTTCTGCTGTGCCTTGCCCTTGCCTGTGGTACAACCCCCAAAGCTCCCATTGGGCGCGGTTCCCCATTCCTAGCCAATGGGAGCTGTGGGGACAGCGCCTGCAGGCAAGGGCAGCACATGGAGCCCTCTGCCCCCCCTTCATCTCCCCCAGAGGCCGCAGGGACATGGTGCCGGCCACTTCTGGGAGAGGCGTGGGGCCAGGGCAGGCAGGGAGCCTGCCTTAGCCCCGCTGCGCCACGGGGCTGGCAATCCCATGGGCCAGATTGAAAGCCCTGATGGGCCAAATCCAGCCTGCAGGCCGTAGTTTGCCATCCCCTCTTATAGACTATCAGACTGAAAATCTGACAAGCATCATGACAATATGAACCAAATTTCTGCTCTCAGTTATAGTAACAGAAGAATTTGGTTCTGTACATATTTCAGTAGTATCTACCTTTGTATTCTCCCTCAAACACATGCTCTCTCTAGGCTATGACTGTCCATTCCCATCTGCATCTTGATTCCTTCCTGCAAATTATCTACTAGATTCTGAAGTGATACAGGAAATACTTTCTCACTGTCAGCATTCCCAATTTGTTTTCATTATTGCCACACATGGCATAATAATATGGCACTAAAAAAAAAAAAAAAAAAACGCATCCGTTTCTACTTCTGTGTTTTTCTACTTACATTCTTCTCATCTTTGGTAGATTTATGAATTTCAGTTTCGCAGAAGTTATCATCACTTTTAACAACTAAAGAAAGAAAATGCTAGATTGTTTTTATTGCTGTTAGATGCTCAAAGACATCTTGCTATACGCTGTCATTTACATTTCACATTAAATGTGAAATATGTTGGAAATGAGCAAATATTTGTTTTAATTTGACCCATCTGTTAAATGAAATACAAAGAGCGCTGCTAAATCAACATATTTAAATTCAGCAACTTGTAAACAATTTATATGTTTGTTTCTTCTTGGTTAAAACTGCCTTCAAGCATAATTCTTATGAAATCCGCATATTAAATTGCATCGTATTATCCTTATGGATGCAGGCCATGATTTTTTCCTCTTCAGTTCATTAATTTATTTCCTAACCCAAGTTAATTAGTGAGACTCATATTTTTAAGAGCCATTTGAAATACATCATAGAAATCATTTCAGGAAATTCATGAAAGCATTTTCCAACATCGGCAGCAAGCTGGTCACACACAGAAAATGTTAGATACCAGTGGCAAATTCCTTTCATATTAAGCACCAGCCAACTGCTTTCATTTAGCTTTTAGCATTGGTCCTGACCCATTTCCAACTGGACAGTCAATGGAAAAATTAAGTAGAGGTAGGGACTGTGAGGCTGGCAAACCAGGGGCCAGCTCTTAACAAGGTTTTACGCCTCAGCCAAGCACTGACAAATTCATTGCTGGAATACTGTCTGTTTCACGTGTGTATCAGCATGGTTTAGATGGATATTGAACTTATAACCATGGGTTTAGTGTTTAGACTTTATGAAATGCTTGTAAATTGCTGCATGCATTAATCACGCTTAGAATATCTATAAAAAAAAGTGTTTGCTATGAAACCATAAGCCCTCTCAGCAGGGATTGTCTCCTGTTCATCAAGGCTACCAAAACTAAATGGGCCATTGTGGGACATTACAATACAAAGACTTTGTAAATTGCCCCTTAACAAGCATGAAAAGGCTCCATACAAAAAAAGCTCAAATCCAGCAGTTTGAATTCTGAAAGAAGGAAATAAAAATAGCTGATGAGAAAATTTTTCATCTTTTGCTGTTGAGACTCTCAGAGGGCTATAGCTATGAAACAGAAGCAGAGATCCCCAGGGTCAACCTAGATTAGCCCTAAAAGACATTCAGTGCTGACAGATTACTACAACTCTCATCTTTTGGGACTACAGACTAACTGATTTGTGTATATAATGTTTGCCTGTTTTAACCTGAAATAAAGTTCTCATTTCTTTTCTTAATCCTTAGAATTAAGCATTGGCTACGTGTTGTCTTCGGTGTGAGATCAGAGGTACAATTTGACATGGGGGTGAGTGACTGGTCTCTTGGGACTGGCAGCAACCTGAATAGTGTGTGATCTTTGGTGTATACCAATGAACCATTGCTAAATCCAGCTTGCCTGGATGGCAAGATAGACTGGAGTGTCCAGTGGGACTGTCTGCAACTCCATGGTAAGGCTGTTACAGCACTTTAGGAGGACAAACTTGTTACTGAGTTGGTGAAATCTAATAATAGAACATATCACCCGTTTGGAGTGTCTGCCCTGAGGTTAGCACTCAAGGTTGTAAGCCACTCCAAACAGAGTGACAGGGGATAAATGGCAAGAAAAGCCACAGTAATTTAGTTTCCCCTCTGCACCCACATAGAGCTTATTGCAGGATAGGGGCCTTAAACTGGACTTAAATGTAAATGTGGACAATTGGTGAGGGGAGCAAGTTCCACAGATATCTGAAAGGTCCCACTGTAACAAAGACAGCAATACCTTCTCTCACCCTTGCTCCGTGCATTAGTCATTGCCTTCCATCCCAGAAGGCAGTTCAGATAAAACGTACATTTCAGTGGCGCTGTATCACATTTATACAGTGCCTTCATTCCAAATGATCCCAAAATATTTTGCAGTATCATTAGAGAACCACAGTAACCTGAGTGTTTCTTCTCAAAAAATGCGTTTTAGAGACAAGGACCAGACAAGTGTTTTGACAAAATAAAGCATGTAGCCTGAAGCTTAATTTCTCACATTTGAATCTTGCAGAACACTTCATGCATGTATTTAGCCACATCTGTTATCTAATACTTTTAATCTGGTTACTGAGATGTAATTAAAGGAGTTAGGTTAGACCTTTTTAATTGGGTCTGCAATTCTGACCCAGACATAATGCTGAAGGGGCCAGAGAGAGACTGGGTCTCCTTTCACTATAGCTAGAATTCCTGGTTATCCATTTCTTTCCCCCTACTCCGTAGACCTCTAAAAAAGGCTTGGTGGGCTGTGGATAACAGCGAGACTATGGCTAGCTAGGAGAATATAGGACATTCAGTGTTAATCTTTGCAAGGTTTTCTAAGTGGAAAAGCCTATTTGCATCAACCCCATTCCTCAGATATCAGAGTACCAAAAAGCTGCACTGAAATCCTACTTTGTCCACTAGCTTGTTCATTTACCATAGCCACTATTGTATTAAGCAAGCCAGCAAAACCAGGATTTTGCTGTAATTCAAGCAGGACATGATTAAGAGCACCTCTAAGACCCTCAACTGGAGGTGGAGGCTCCATGGATCACAGCCTGGAAAGATTTCAAGTTGGTGAAATGACAACTTGATTAGTCCTAGTCTGACAAATGTGGCGAGAGAGATCAGAATCAGATGTAATTCCAAGGTTATGGGCCTTCAGATAAGACCGGAGGAAAAAAAAGCAAACAAACCAGAGCAACAGCAACCTGTGAGACCAAATGAACTCTCCAGCCTAGTTTCAGTCAATCAACATTCAACTTAAATATAGCAACAATTGACAAAGTTCAGCACAGGTAGCAGGACATGTATCAGAATTGGCTGAGATTTAGATCTTGTGAGAAAACACATTTTTGCAACAGCCACATATTCAGGAATTTAAGGGGAAAAAATGGCAGCAAGAGAAGAGTTTGACACCAAGTCACTATCCCACTGCCCTGCCTACCAGACTAACACAGTATACCACGGTGGAAGCCAGCTTCACTTGTCCATAAGGAAAGAAACGCAGAGTGTAACCAGGCAGCATAAATACAAAAAGTAAATTGGATTTTACTTAGTGACCTCCCTTCCTCCCCATTGCTTTAACGTGGTAGAATGTTAAAAAGACACAGCCCAAGGAATCAGTTTTTTTTTAAATATATTACTTAAAATGTAAAGGGTCCCTTTTAAAAAGAAAAAGAAAACCTGGAATGAAAACACCCAGCCTTGGCCTTTGCGTAGAAAGCCAAGGGTTGCAGATGGTATGAGAACTGTTTATCTGGGCATGGCCCTCAGTTGTGCCATTTGAGACACTATTCATTTTCAGTCCCACATTCCACACCAGCTTGGGGTCCCATCACTTTAACTGTTAAAGTTATATTCAAAAAGAATGAAGAACCACAAAAGTAAGGAAATCGAGTGATTTATTTAGCTGTATGAATAATTTTCTTAAATTCTGAGGTCTCCGTCATTTTGGACCTGCATCCCATACTTCAATACACATTTGGGCCTTGGCAGGGTGAGAGAGATACCTACAAATAAAACATGCCCTTACCTAGGAAGAGGATGGTTTGTTTCCTGGAGTTCTTGCCCTCCATGCTCTCATTTTTCCGTAGATACTGCTCCTGGTGACTTTGTACCCCCTTAACCATCACAGTCCCATTCTTGAGGATCATCAGAGTTTTCATCATGCTGCGGCACATGAAGGCCACCGATGTCAGCACCACAATGTACACAATGAAAGCGCTGAAGATGCTGGACTGGAAGACAGTCCACTTGGAAGCAAGGTTTGTACATATAGTGACATTGTGCTTCAGGTTAGCCCAGTTGTGTCTGGAGGTAGGTGTGATACAGGCAGTCACCCCTCGGTGACCCTGGACAATTTCTAGGGGGTATTCAGTGCCCATTGCAAAAAGCAGGGGCAGGGCCACCAGGATGGAGATGACCCACACAAAAGCAATGAGTATCTTGGCCTTATGGGGTCCAGAGGCAGCCTTGAACTTGAAGGGGTGGCAGATGGCAATGTACCTCTCGAAGCTGAGGGTGGCCACGTGCAGTATGGTGGCATAGCTGCAGGCCTCGAAGAGGAAGCAGTACAGCTTGCAGGCCACGTTGCCGTTTGGGGTGGAGAAGGGGCTCCAGATAATGCTGAAGAACTCCACAGGCATCCCCAGCAGGATGACCAGCAAGTCAGAACAGGCCAAGCTCACCATATGGTCAGTGACCTCTTTCTGCAGATAGCCTTTCCTCTGCAGCACTTTGGTGGTCTGGATGGTGATACTGTTGCCCAGGATCCCTGCGACAAAGATAAAGATGTAGATGAAGGCAAGAGTGATCTTGATCCACAGCGCAACCTCGAACTCTGGGACATGACTGTGATCAATCACATGAGAGCAATTTGCCTGGCCACTTTGCTGCGCCATGACCAACTCCAGGAAAATACAAGGAAAAGTGGGGGTGGGGGGAGAGACTGTTTACTAACTCCCTCCAATCTTCAAAGTAAAGCAGTAAATAGATCCCTCTTTCTCCCTTCACATTCACAAGCTGGTACAAGCAGGCTACAGTGAAAGGGACTCTACAAGCCACACCTGACCTGAATCAAAGCTGGTTTGTTAGTTCCAGAGACTGTGTCAATAATCCAGCACAGGCGTGGTGGGGAGGAGAGAGGGTTCTCAGCATGCATTCCCCTTTTCTTATGATAGATGAAACAAATTTCCTTTCATTCTTTCTTCTCTCCTGAAATCAGTTCTATTTTCTCAAACACTCCAGACAATGACCTGCAGGGCTGTACCTCTTCCATCCACTTCTGTTATCTGCTGCCTTGCAGAGCACAGCTTGCACCCAGGCTTCCACTACCGCAAACTTGGGGATGACATAGGAGTTTGTGCAGCTGCTCTCGTTTAACATTAACCTGTGGCTGAGTCAGAGACAGGATGTGGTCACTAACCAGCAGTCAGGTGGGTAGGAGGAAAAAAGTGCAACAGCCTTTCAAAACAAGCAGCCTCCACTTCCTGAAATCAGATACCTGCTGCTGTAATAGGCTTTTGCCCTGTACCTACCAGCCAGGAGACAAACAAAGGTGGGGTTGGTGTGGGAGGTGCTCACTGGAGAGAGAAGATTCATTCACTAGCTTCCCTCTGAGCAGGATTCAGGCTTTTGCTCTACACTGATTTTAACCTCCTTTGTTGCTCTGCTTTTACGTTCCTTTTTATCAGCACATTCCTCCTGGGTGGTTGTGATGCAGCAGAGCAAAATAAAGTGGGCCTAAGCCTCCCTTCTGGTATAATTTCATTGACTTCAATGGGACTGGCTTGATTTATGCTAGCTGAGGAGCCAGCCCAATATTTTGATTGCAGCCCTATATGAACAAATAGTTTTCTTAGTGTAAATAAATAAATTACTGGTGATGAGTTTATAAAATCCCTATTTAGAATGTAAAGGGTGGTCTAACAAGTTTTAAAGTAAGTCAAACTCTGGGCACAAACAGATCAATAGTATCTCTTTACATTGCCATTTTTTCCCCCTGCTAGATAAAAATAATACAGATAGGGATCCTAATCACACTCATTCCTTCCAATAATCATGATTGGCAGGGATTAGACAGTATTTCCCTCTTCCCTGCCTCATCCCAGAGGGACTGAATTTAATACACTCTTTAGTTTTAGTTTCACACCAGGATACTAAAGGCTCCTGAAATAATCCCTGGGCCCTTTGATTTAGGGGGGCTGTATGGGTTTGGAGAACTTCACAGTATGATGCAAGTTGTTTTTCCCAAAATGGCAGAATAACTTTAGCAGCTGTAATCATGTAAAGTTCCGTATGATGAGCTGTTCTAAAACTAAATCCAAGAAAAGTGGGTTCAAACAGTAATTTTTATTAACTAGACAAGTTCAGGTCACATTTTATCTCAAGATAAAATAGGAGCATTAGAAAAATATTATTAAGCAGCGTCTTCATATTCAGTAGTTATCTCTACACCTAGGCAGCCCAGGTACATAATGAATAAAAGATGCCAATAACTAGATAATCAGCACCTGTTTCAATGGATTATTTATGCAGTCCTGTTTCAGAGAAACCACCTCAAACCTTTCAGATCTTCAAGCCCTATAGCCCTAGTCATCTTTCCTTATGTTTGATAATTCAAATTTGTTCTGCTCAGACAAGCTTTCTATTGTTACCCAATTTTTTTCACTTAATTTTACTTTATAAAAGTGTGAACAAAGATTACATATGCATGACTGAATCATGGAAATGAAACTAATTAAAATTTGCTGCTTACCATCAAAGGGAGGAAAGAGAGTGAGAGGGGGTCCAAGACGATTAGATCTCCCCCTTTTTCCACACCAATTATAAAATGCATATGCAATTTTGCAGTTTTCAATATTATCTTTAGAATATACACAATGTTTATTAACTCCCTTTATTAGAGTTGTAGTACCACAGAGGGAATAGGAGTGGAAAGAGAATATTTCAGTGCCCATAAAGTGAGACCATAAAAAAGATGGTACACAAGAACTGTCATATTATATCAGAACAATTGTCCATCTAGTCCAGGATCCTCTCACGAAGGTCTGAAATACCCAACATGGATAATTATGCAATAATATATCTATAAGGGAAGATTCTTCCTAACCACAGATGGTTGTCTGCAGTATGAAGGTTGATAGCTCTCATATCTTTTATTCTAATTAGTGTAGCAGTAGATTTTATTATTATTATTCACATGAATGTCTAATCTTTTGGGAGAGCTTATTAAGCTCTTTGCCTTACAAATATCTAGTGGCAATGAGTTCCACCGGTCAATTTTGTATTGTATTCCAAATTTTCTTTTATTATTTTTAAATTAATTTCCATAGATGGACCCTTGTTCTTGTATAAGAAGAAATGATTCTTCACAGTACCCAGTTGATCTATGTGCTGCTCACTGGGTTTTGCTCAACATTGCCTAACGTGCCCAACTGTATTGCTAACTCTTGCAATTTTATTACAACTCTTATGCTTTTGGGACAGAGGAGTTGGGTTTTTTTTCACCTGTCTAATGAAAACATGATGAAAGGCTGTAACTCATGAATCTTCCCTTACTCAAAATGGCCACAATCCCCTATTGCTATCAATGGGACTGAAACCAGCAAGAGGGTCACCATTTCCTTACAGTCTATCTGCAAGGAGAGGGGAGGCTGCCCTTAATTAAGAAATCGGCTGCCATCTCCCACTGTGGGCTAATCTGATTGTTTGAGGGTCTTACTCATGATTTTTGATGTCTTGAGGTTGACAATACTGGTCGTCAGTCTTCTGTCTTGTGCAGAAGCCCCCATGTGTAAGATAGCATTTCTTTCCACTGTTAGCACACAGCAGTGCTGGAATGAAGGTAATGTAGGAAGCTCAAAAAAAATGATTATGTGCAGGCAAGGTAGATGCAGATCTGACATTCTACCTGCAGTCTGCTCTCTCCATAGGCCAGATAACATT
Organism: Chelonoidis abingdonii; assembly: GCF_003597395.2. Lineage (NCBI taxonomy): Eukaryota > Metazoa > Chordata > Testudines > Testudinidae > Chelonoidis > Chelonoidis abingdonii. The sequence goes on from NC_133778.1 coordinate 64,349,785, forward strand.
AATTCCTGCAATGTTCAGAGATGACACGGTGGATGGTGGTCAAGTGGTCCCCCCGCCCCACCCACTGACTTGCTGGCAGGGGTGTGGAGGAAGAGGGGCTCTGTCCTTCTCTCCCTGCACTCGCCCCTTCCTCCTGGTACATTTGGCCGCTCTCTTTGGCAGCCAGGCAGGGAATTGGATGCAGCCACTTCTTCCTGAGAGAGCCTGTCTAGGAGGCAGTGGCAGCCCACTCCCTGCCCGGGCTTGGCTGCTGGGATGCGGGCGCTCCAGCTCACTCAGTCCCTATCTCACAAGCAGAGCCCAGGATGGGGGCATCCTACTGCTGCTCCAGCTGCTGGGGACAGGGGCCGAGCAAGCCAAAAACATGGCAGGAACTGGGGCAGCAGCAGGCTGCCCCCCACCTGGGCCCTGCTGCAGGGACAGGGACCGAGTGAGCCAGAGCTCCCCTCCTCCCACTGGCAGCCAAGCCTGGGCAGAGAGTGGGCCACCGCTGTCTCCCAGGCAGGGAAGCAGAAGTGGCTCCATCCCGCTCACTGCCTGGCTGCCAGGGAGAGCAGCTGAATGTTCCAGGGGGTGGGGGAGGTGCAGGAAGAGAAGGACCGAGTATCCCCCACCCCCGCAGGCAACATGGGGCGGGAACAGCGTGGTAGCCCAGGGCTGGGAGCAGCAGAGGAGGTGTCATTGGGCAGGGGAGACACATGGGCTGGTCACATGTCCTCCCCTTTAGATTGTGCCTCCCCCCACTATGGGGAGACACCTGTCATCTATTTGGATATGTTTGATAAGATACTACCAGTAATGCGCAGGAAGGGCATACAAATACATAGATAGGTAATACAGATTATTGTGGCTGGAGTAATGCTTATGTAAATAGTTCTTCTATGGTTAGCTTTCTGCTTTAATCACTGTGTGACTTTAGAGCAAGTCTATACTACATAATTAAGTCGACCTAGGTTACATCAATGTACCACCACCACAGTAATTACATCGCTTTTGCATATCCCCACTATGCTCCATGTATTGGTGGTGTGTGTCTTCACCAGGAGTGCTTGCACCAATTTAACTGTCAGCGTGGGGCATTGTGGAATGGCTTCGAAAAGGCAGCAACAGTCGCAATGTTCACGCTGACACTGCATTGACCTAAGTGCTACACCTCTTGCAGAGATGAAATTATCAAGTTGGTGTAGTGGGTGTGATGGGTTCCCCCCTGGGTGCCACCTGGAACTGGGGTACCACTGAGCCTTCCTGAACCACCAGCCTGGGCTCCCTTTACACTGTACTACTGTGACCAGACTGCCAAGCCCTCTCCTAGGCTCCAGTCTGCACCTTCTCCAGCACACATACAGATAGGGATACATCCAGCTGCAGAAACACACAGACACTGTAATCAGCTCTGCATGGAAAGGCTTCAGCTAAGGAACTTCCCAGCCACTTAGGCACTCACCCCACTCTGGAGTGTAAACCCAAAATTATACCCTCTTGCACTGCACAGTGAACTGTACAGCGTAAGCTCATGAAATTTGCCCTCTCCCTCAATGCGAAGAGGAATATACAACAGCTTTCTGCCCCAAGTTATAACTGCCGCACACTGGGTTGTGATAAAGCAAAAACAAATTTATTAGCTACAAAAGATAGATTTTAAGTGGTTATAAGAAATGGCAAACAGATGAAAGCAGATTACTGAGCAAATAAACAAAATGCAACCTAAGCTTAATGTACTAAAGAAATTGGATATGAGTAACATCTTCTCACCCTAAATGATGATTTAAGTGAGTTGCAGAGATTCTAAAGGGGCCAGCTGCCCTTGCTTGAAGCTTAAAAACCCCAGGTATTCCCCTCACAGGCTAGAAACCCCTCTAGCCTGAGTCCAGCACTTTCCTCCAGTTCAGTTCTTGTTCCTCATGTGTTTCCAAGAGTCTCCTTTGGGCAGGGAGTCAGTGAAGAACCTCAATGATGTCACTCCCCTGCCTTAAATAACTTTTGCATATGGCAGGAACCCTTTGCCTCCAAGTTGGTTCCCACACCTTTCAGTGGAAAAACCAGAGGTGAAAGTAAGCTGGTACAGTGCGGCCTATTGGCAAGACCCAGTATGCCGTGCCGGACCAGACCTGCTTCTCCAAGCTGGCGATTTCAAGGCCCTGGGACTCCCAGTTGCAGCTGGAGCCCCTGGACTTTTAAATCTTGATTTAAATACCCAGGCCCTTTAAAGGCCCTGCCTCTTTTGGTTGAGGCCATGCCCCCTGCTCAGGACTCCAGCATACTGGTAAGTCCTTTAAGTTACTTCCATCCCTAGGAAAAACACTGATGTTCCATGATGGAGTCCAGTATTAGGTGATCTGGTCACTTGCCCCTGTGATATTATAGCAGCCATGACTCAGAGGCTGTTTGTAGCATCCTCAGAAAGGCTCCCCACTGGGAGATAAACTTCTTTGAAAGGCCCATTGTTTTCTCTAAAGGCCCTTCCCAGCCAACCTTCTAGACTTATTGAATTCTGCCTAGTGGGCATTCCCCAGGTGTAAGCACATTTTCTAATAGATGCACAGACAATGTTCCTAACTTCAGGATAATTATATTCAGTAGATCATAACCTTTTTAATGATATTTCACATGATGTGTCACAGTGGGTGAGTTACATCAGTGGGAGCTACATTTTAGTGTAGATGTTTAATGAGTTAGGTCAACATAAACTGCTTTAAGTCAACCTAACTCTGTCCTGTAGAGCAGAGCTTAGTTCTGGAGAAAGTTGCTTGATTGATAGCTCAGGTAAGCAAAATCTTCTCTCCCACATAATAGGTATTGCACAGGTAGTTGCAGTGCAACCTTTCCCCCATGCTGCCTTGGCAACGCATCTGGGAAGTGAAAGGACATAGCATTTTGCATGCCATTCAGTTCTTGCCCAGTCTGCTTTCTTGTTAATGGGCCAGTCCTGCAAAGAGTTCACAGGATCAGACCTCCAAGTGTGGTAGTTGGTAAAAATTGTAAATGGGAGCTGATCTAGGAACAACAAACTCATCTGACAGATGCCATCACATTTTATGTAAATTATTTGTAGATTAATCTCTTTCAGTGTGCAGGGATACTATATAGTGACTGGCTCATAAGTACATTTTTTCCCAGATGTGTATTTCCAGGCACACTGATTGGTTATGGGTGCCCAATTTGCATAATAATTATATGGTTATTTCTCAATTACCATACACTATGCTAATCACTGTGTTCTCAATGGCAATCTCTCGGTAGAGTTTTTCTCAATAGCCATGTTGTGAATATGCAAATCTGTCCCAATTAACTCTAATAACTCTGCTGTGATTGGCTCCCATGTTCAAGGTGCTTGACAGAAACACCTCATCTCCTCACTTCGTCTGGCTTAAAAACTCCAAAACTTGAATGAAATCTCAAAAGCAAAGAAAGTGAAGATGTGAAAGGCTTTTTGTTGGCTTAAGTTTGAAATATTTCTGACCCATGTCCCTCTCCCACCACACGTTTTCCTTCCACATCGCAGCAGGCCTCTTGTCCTACAGTATAGTTGTCATGTATTTGTCTCTCATTTGTTTGCAGAGGAAGAATCTTAGCCTTCCCCAATTCACCTCTGCAACAGAAGCTAAACAAATTGATACTACAGTCAATCTGAAGGCAAGAGTCATAGGCCATGTCTACATTAAGAGGACTATAGCAGCACAGCTATAGTTGTAGCTATGCTGGCATAAACCCATAGTGTAGATACAGCCTACACTGAAGGAAGAGTTTTTCTGTCACTGTAGGACACAGGGTTGGCTCCAGGTTTTTTTGCCACCCCAAGCAAAAAAATAAAAATAAAAAAAAGCTGGAGTGCTGCCACCGAAGCAAAAGAAAAAAAAGACGCCCAACTCCAAGCACATTCTTGGAACACTGGTGCCTAGAGCCGGCCCTGGTAGAACATCACCTCCCTGAGCAATGATAGCTAGGTTGACAGAAGCATTCTTCCATTAAACTTGCTGCATCTACACTGTGGGGGTTAGCCCTAAAGAAAAGCAATAGATTACATCACTCCGCAAGAGTTTGCGCATACCAGCAGAGTGTGCACAGCATGGACGAAGAGGACCATGACAGCACTACTACCCCAGAAGAATTCTTCTTAGGAGCACTAAATTCTTCTTAGTAACACTAAAAGAAAAGCCATGGGTAGAAGAAGATAAATGGATAAATGGATAAAACTCAGGGCTTATAGAGGTGAGTTTATCCTCATTAAGGGAGTATGGGAACAGAATGTATAGGTAATAAACTGGAAAAGATACAATTTGTAATTGTATCAGGGGAAAAAACAACTAATATTGAATTAAAAGTGTATCAAGCCTTTGATTTTATCAAAGTGGTGCACTCATTGGATGGACTGGGGAATCAAATTGGTTGAGTTTCAGGATGTCTTCCATAGAATAGGGAAACTCTCAGAGTGCAGAATAGAGGTGAAAGAGAAACCACACCACTATTCATGCCTCTAGGAAGGTTCCTCTGTGCCCTAAGGCAGAGGTGAAAAGATGGAGCTGGGTAGGCCCACTGCTCTGGGAATTATAGGGCAAGTTGAAGGACTGAGTGGGTATCCTTGATGGTCATTGTATGTGGACGGGGAGAATAGAACTCTTTGCTTAGCTATTTTTTTTTTTTTGTATATGCATATGTAAAAAGGGAACATTTCCCACGATCTATAAAGGGAGAAATTTGGGGGGAAATGGCTAATGCATCATCGGAGGTCTGGCAGGTGCCTTTAAGAAAATAGAGCATACATTTGCGTATATTCAAAATACAACACATTTTTGATGGTACAGGGAGCACTAAGGTTTTACATACATGATGTTTTGATTTAGTGGAAAAACAGTAGAAGAGCACAGTCAGAGGCTCTGTGCAGCTTTGGAAAGAAGCAGAGCTGCTGGCAGGGATGGTGCAAGGATGTTTCGCGCCCTAGGCGAAACTTCTACCTTGCGCCCTCCCCCCTCCTGCGCCCCCCCTGAGGTGCCCCCCTTGCGGCAGCTCCCCATCCCCCACCCTCTGCCCTGAGGCATCTCCTTTCGCCCCAGCTCACCCCTGCTCCACGCACTAGCATGAGCACCCCGAGCACACCATGGCTGCTTCACTTCTCCCACCTCCCAGGTTTGCGGCGCCTAAGCTGATTGGTGCCACAAGCCTGGGAGGCAAGAGAAGTGAAGCAGCTCACCCCTGCCCCGCCTCCTCCCCAAGCTTGCCATGGCTGCTTCACTTCTCCCGCCTCCCAGGCTTGCGGAGCCAATCAGCTTAGGCGCCACAAGCCTGGGAGGCGGGAGAAGTGAAGCGGCCATGGCATGCTCGGGAAGGAGGTGGGACAGGAGTGAGCTGGGGCAGGGAGTTCCCCTGTGTGCCGCCCCCGCCATTACTTGCTGCAGGCGGCCCTCGCCGTGCTCCCCTGCCCCAGCTCCCTCCGCCTAAATGCCAGCTGTGACCGGGGTAGCCGAAGATCCGGCTGCTGGGGTCGCTGCTGAAGAAAATGGCGCCCCCCAAATCCTAGTGCCCTATGCAACCGCCTAGGTCGCCTAAATAGTTGCACTGGCCCTGGCTGCTGGGCTAAAGCAAAACAAACAAAAATGTAAATGCTGTGTAATGGAAATAACATACCAGGGAGAGAAATTAACACTGCAATGTGTACAGATAGATTGCAGTAAGATTGAGGCCACTGGCAACATTCCTGCCCCAGTAGACAAGGAATGGATACAAAGATTCCTTGGAATGGTGAATTACGTAAGGAAATTTCTACCCAGTCTAGCTTCCCAAACCAAAAACATGAGAGTGCTACTGTGCAAAGATGTCTAACAGTCATGGGATGGAAATCTTAATCAGGAGCTTGAGAAACTGAAGCAGTTAATTAAAGAGCCCAAATACTGTGGCAATAAGTGCAAAACTAAGTAGTTCACGGTGCATTCCAGGAGGGTATTAGCTCAGTCCTCTTAAAGTAATATAGTCAAAACTGGAGACCAGCAGCTTATGCATCATGGATGCTAACAAAAACCAAGTGCTAATACACTCAGAAAGAGGCTTTTGTCTTAGTCCAGAGATGTCAAAAGTGTCATGTCTTCATTTATGAGATTTGTGCGTTAACTGCCACTGACCATAAACCACTTATTACCATTGCCGTAAGGAAGCTCCCCCCACTCACCTGCCCCCTAACAATACAGAGGATATTTTTTTCCAGTTTCAAATGTATGACCTGCAAACTGAACACAACCTGGGAGAGATTTGGTGGTCAGGGGTGCTGGAACAATTTTTACCATGGGCGTGCTGAGAGCTATTGAACCAAACTGTAAACCCTGTATATGATGGAAACCACTTCAAGCCAGGGGGTGCAGCAGCACCCCCAGCACCCCTAGTTCCAGCACCTATGTTGGTGACTGTAGATACACAGTCTAGAGCATTTGACCAAAGTGCAGTAGCGCAAAGTCCAGAAATAGATGTTGTACATATCAATCTGATTTAAAAAAAAACAAAAAAACAAAGACCTCTCTGGTCTCAGAGAAAATTTGGACAGTGATTGCTAGAGGTATTGCTCAAGAGGAGACCCTGCAGAAAGTAATTAAGATTGTTAGCACGGTGTTGTCCAGACGGCATATTCCCAATTTACAGTATAATCAATAGAAGAGGGATTCTCAGTCCTAACTGAAAGGCACCAAGATGGTGTTTCCTAAGATGCTAAACAAAAATATGTCACAAAGAATACAGGAAAATGTTTAGGAATTGAAAAATCTAAGAGATGAACCAGCAATGTTTTACACTGGTCTAAAATGAACAGTGCCATTGAAGATACAGTTAATACTTGTTGCAAATGACAAACATACAGGCCAAAACAAATGAGAGACCCCTGCTGGTGGCACAGGAAAAATTGTTCCCCTTGAGCAAAATAAGCATAGATATGTTTATGATGGCTGGAAAAAAAACTATGTACTTGTCCTTGAGTATTATTCTATTTGTGTGTGTTACATTAATGTTGGTTTGGGTTTTTTTAAGTGTTATTGTTATTAAGTCTTGGCTAGGGAAGACCTGTGCATTTAAGAGCGAGCTTCCTAGCCAGAGAGTCTGAGTGGAATGCTGTGAAGCTCTGGATGTTATGCACAGCCTGCTGGAATCAGACACAGTATAAAGCAGAGCTTTTGCAAGAACATAAAGCACCTGAGGAATCACTGAACACCACAGAGGGTTCAGGGGGAATAAAGAAATAATTGCAAAGAAAATAGGGGAAAGACCAAAACGCTTTTAAACATTTTTTAAAATCAGTTTGATTTCAACAGTGCACGTTGGCTTTTGCAGTTTTTTTCATTAAAAATTCAAATATCTAATAAAAATTTTAATCAGTAACTGGAAAGGCTTCCAGTTTTCTCAGATCTAATAACCTCAGTCCTTACTGTTTTTGATCTCAGTTTATTTAGTCCTCCTTAATTGTGTCAATTAAAAAAATATATAGTAAATAATATAAAATAGATATTTAATAAATTAATACGATTCCCCCCCCCAAAAAAAACATAAAACTGTATATTTGCTTTTTCAATATCCTTTTGGCTTGGTCTTCTATAATGTATTATAACTGCTCTGCCATTGACTTTTAGATTATTTTCTTTCTGGAAATAACCTAGATATGTGATGCACAATATAACCAAATTACTCAGTGTTTTCTGGGGTGGTGCCATCAGGTCAGAGTATCACATGCAATAATATCAATCTTGTGAATGCCTTTTTATTATTAATTATTATTTTATTTTATTTTATTTCTTATCAGGAGACCCCATTCAAGATTGTATGTTGCATAATAAAAGACAGCACCTGCCCCAAATTATTTAGTCTAAATAGACAAAACAGAAAAGGAATAACAATGGTTCTTTTCTCCCAACCTATTTTATAGATTGGGCAGTAATAGATTTACACAAGGTAACATAAGAAATCTATGGAAGACCTGAGAACTGAACACAGATCTTCTGAGTTCCAGCCAGCTGCTTTGCCTATAAGATTATTCTTTTTCCAATGCTCACATTAGCAACAGAAAAACCTATAGCTTTACAATTTCAAGAGCAACAAGCTCACCCCTCCACAAAGTTGTCTTGACTTTTATATTTCTTATTAATTAATAATAGTTAAAATACAATTATGGCTGCAAAACACATTCACATTTTACTCTGTCTGGAATTATGTTTTTAAAAAAAGCAAATTCTGTTCTCTGACCATATGCGATAACATGAAATATGCTTGTTCTATACACAGCCTTCTTTTTTCATAGCCAATGTTGCCCGGGGCACATCCAGTGTGTTTATCCCTGACATGAGGAGTGAGTTAGGCATCATTGTGACAGGTTGTGTGTGCCTTGACCTCATCAGTGTGTAAAAGGATTAAGTTCCTTCGCTGGAGCAAGGAAAGAGAATGGCCTCATCTCGCAGAGACTGCAGTAGCTGCTATGTATGGAAGGAAGGGCATTCAGCTATGACTTATTAAAGAGAAAACCTGAAACAAGATGACTTGGGTTTAGTGGTTGAGACAGGCAAGAAGCAGTCTCTCTATTGGAATAGAGAGGACTTTTTACCCCCCAAAATCAAGGGACCAGGTTTGTTTATATCCTTTCTCGAGATAAAGGAAATATTTATAACTGAAAAACAATGCTACCCGTAACCCTACTAATCCCATATAACTGTGAGCTGGCCGCCCAGAGAGTGTTTGTTCAGAAATCATCTGTATGGAATCCCAAGTGTCTTTAAATACAGTGTCATAAGAGCACAGAAAATTACCACCTTTAGCCTTGGAACACAAGCTTAGGCACACCCATGCAGGGCACATTTATCACTGCCTGTTTTCTGAACTGTTTGTCAAGGTGCATATTTAATAGCTTTCCAATACACATCAAACCACCTGCTCAAGCCAAGGCTTTTTGTCATTTTTTAATCCATCAGTTAGCTATGCCTGTAACATCCCCTACCTGAGCATGGGGAAGGTCTTGCATTAAAATACTGGTTTTGGCCAGTATTTATAACAGAGTTTCATCCTTTTGCATGTAGTACTATAGCTCTATGCGGGACTTCAGAATTTTTTCCCCTTGACTGGCTTCAGCTTACAAGACGTAATAGAACCCCAATGCAAAAATGCATCATTGCAGGACCTAGCATCTCCACAGCTTGCATTTATGAAACTATAGGATTAATGTTCCAATTCCTTGGAAGATCCCTGGCTACAAGCATCCCAGCCATGCTGCAACTCATACAATTGCCATTGGTTCTAGTTTTTAGTGAAATGACTGCAGAACTTCTGGAAATTGTCTACTTTGAACTCTACCTTTTTAGGGGGAAATACTTGCTGCAGTGGTAAATTGACCTCTTGCCAGAGGAAACAATCAAAGCCTTGCTAATGCCCATCTCATATTTGTCCTCATCATCTTCAGTACTTGACTTCATGTGTCCAGCAGAGTAGTTATACAGCCATTTTGCATACATTTCTATACTCAGCTGATAAGGTTTATGCTGAAGGATGCTCTTTAGCCCACTTGAGAGCAAACCATGTCAGCTGTGTCACTTTAATGGGGACATTTCCTCTTACCTGTTTCTCATTTACAATAAATATCAGATCTCTACACTCAAAATACTCTGCCACTTATTTAAATGAAATGCTTTACAGTTTTATAGCACCTTTCCTTTCAAGAGGTTTAACAATCATTAACTACTTCAAACATTAAATTCTCCTATGAAATAAGAAAGAGATGTATAGGGACTGCTTCACCTGCTGCAGAAATAATGCAACCACCTTTGGGGTATAGTACAGCAGCTGTTTAATTCAGCAATTCTATACATGTAGAGGATACCATATCCAACCTAACTGCAGGGGAAATCTAAGCAGAAGAATGTAAATACCTGAGTAGAAATTTGGCAGGAACAAAAAAAGTTCAACCCTTCTTTTAAAAAGCACAATATGATTATTGATGATGTCTTGGTCTGTCTTCACTGCCGACTTAATCCTGGTGCTCAACACCCAGGTCTGAGCACTCAGGTTAGCTTAGCCTGGGTATTAACTATCACATTACAAAGCCTTGTCCTACTTACTGTATCCTTACTAATGCTAAATTCACCCACATATGTTGCTAGAACTTCTGAAAACATAACCCAGGGCTCATTGTGCTGCAGTAAGTTGAGCCACACTATGATTCTTTCCCAGTGAATTGTCTCTCCTTTTGGGAACACAGGGGGAATTGTGGGAAGACACTGGAAGACTATCAGTGCTCAAATGGTTTAGCTTGTGTCCTCTGTGCAAAGTGGGGCAGGGAGGGTGTGCAGCCTGAGTGAAAGCTGCACCCAAGCTTTAGTCTACAACATAAGAACGGCCATACAGGTCAGACCGAAGGTCCATCTAGCTCAGTGTCCTGTCTTCTGACAATGGCCAATGCCACGTGCTCCAGAGGGAATGAACAGAACAGGTAATCATCAAGTGATCCATCCCCTGTCACCCATTTCCAGCTTCTGGCAAACAGAGGCTAGGGACACTATCCCTGCCCATTCTGGCTAACAGACATTGATGGATCTATCCTTCACGAACTTATTTAGTTCTTGTTTTAACCCACTTGTAGTCTTGGCCTTCACAACATCCTCTGGCAAGGAGTTCCACAGGTCGACTGTGTGTTGTATGGAAAAAAATACTTCCTTTTGTTTATTTTAAACCTGCTGCCTATTAGATACACAGTCCCAGACAAGCCAGATAACCTGGTCTAAAAGCAGCACTAAACTTGGGTGACAGATTTTTTATGTGTGGATGGAAGGGGAGTTAGGGGTAACACCTGAGTTAATTCTGCATTGAAGATGTAGCTCCCACTGTCATACTGGAACATTGATTCAGTTCTGGTGTAACAGGAGTAGCGCTCTTTACTTCCTTGCAACACCCAAGTGTTTCTCAAAGAAGCCCGACTAGCTTGTTATAATCATAGTACAAAAAGGGGAATGGTCACAGGCCCATCAGAAGCAGCTTTTAAAAAAAAATCGCACTATTTATGTGTGTTGTGAAACTATAGTTATACTATAGTCATAGGAAGGTCCATGATTAAGAAGGCAGTTGAGTACATAGCCTATATTTAAGGTTATTCAGGTAAATGATGCAAACATTAACATGGACTATACATATAGTTGTAGAGGCAAATGTTATTAATGGAAAGTGACAGGGTTGACTCCTAATTACCAATTACACTGGTAATTGGGAGTCAAGTCACTACTGGTAAATTAATAGCAGGCAGACAAGTAAGTAAGCCAATCTATATTCAGAGCACTGTGTGCCTTCATTATCTAGGAGCTGGAACTTAAGATGTTTGGTGTAGTTATGTCATGTATCCCTGGAAAGCCGCTGCTTCTGACTTGCGGCTAATCACACTTTCTCTGCCTGCAGAGACCTTAGGTTCCTTTGAAAATCTCCCCCAAATAGTGATTCAGTATTTACTGTACTAGCTTACTAAACTGACCCTTGAATAAGCTGAAGCCCCACACAAGTGGTGACTGGGTATGTAACTCTACATTGCTTTTATGCATGCTTATATTTTTAAAAGATTATACGGAAAGCACATTGCTTGTCTTTTTGATGGTTGATCTCTCCCAAGCCATCCTGTGTGTGTGTGATGGGGGGGTGGAGGGGAGTGTGGGTGTGAAAGAGAGAGAATTCATGTTGTCCACTCTCCCAAATGTATTGGGTCTGGTGATTTTGCCCCCTGTTGAAGGAGCTCTCACCTCCACATCTGCCCATCCCCTGTCCGGCAATGAATTCCACCCCCGAAACTCCAAATCTATCTTGTCCCTTCAGTTCCTGATCAATTTGATACCTGCCCACACACCCCATTCAGGCTCAGCCTCAGCCCCTCCTATGCTTCTCCTTGGTTCTTCACCACACCCAAGCCTGGAGTGGGGCTGGGGCTGAGCCCCCTCTCCTACTTCCCAAGTTAAGTGCTGCAGGAAGGGAGGGAGAGGAGCAGAGGAGCTGTCCCCATTGCTCCTAGAAGGGGAGGGGGAATGGAGCCTCCTGAAGCTGCTGGGTTCTTCCTGCCATGGGCTGCAGGTGAAACTTTCCCTAGGGGAGGCTAGCACCTTGTCCTGCCTCTTCTGCCCGTGGCACTGCCCACATTCCACCCTTGCTCTGCCCCAGGTCCCACCCCTACTCTGGTTTGGCTCCCTCCCCACTCACCCCTCTGCTGCCACTCCCCGGATCCCCCCTCTACTCCTCCCTTCCCCCGCGAGGCCCCCACTTCCCACCACTCTCCAAGTCCCTCCTTTCCACCACACACCCTTTCTTCCAAGGCCCCCGTCACTTCTCTCCTCCACCATGACACCCTCACCGCCCATAGGGACAAAGTGAGCATTGGCAGGGAGGGGGTGGAGGAGAGGAGGTATGCGGTGAGCAGCAAGGACCTCCAAAAATGGGAGTGTGGAGTGGAGGAGAGAAGGGACTCAGCCAGGCAGTGGAGGTTCAGGGAAAGGGGAGAACAGGGACAGGAAGAGGCAGAGTGCAGGCAGGGCCACCATGGCCCAGGTGTCTGATGGCAGCGGCTGCTCCAGGGAGGCTTAGTCTCCCCTGGGCTATTATACCTGCCACCTAGGCTGCTCTCTCCTCTCCTCTCCTCTCCCATCCTGTAAGGTTGCTGAGGGGAGAGGAATAGGGAGAGAGCTCTTCATACAGCAGCTTTGATTGGTTGCTAAGTCCTGGGTGGTAGGCTTGTGGGGCAAGCAGCCAAACAGAGGGAGTTCTGTCCCTGACAGGGCTGGGATTCCTATGAGGGAAGAACTTTTGCATCATTGTAAGACTGGCTCCAGCCCAGCCAAAATTCTGTTACTCACAAGAAAATCATGAGATGTGACAACACTAATAATAATAATAATAATTCTGTTGAAAGTCAACATCATCTAAATATGCACGAGCTAAAAACACGGAGGACAAACTGAAGAGATGTGCATTTGACCAGTGAGACTTAGCACATGTCTCGTAAGCACCACATTTTGTTTGTAACATGTTGTATTGCTTGGAAAGTGGTCTCTAACATCTTGTCATTTCTACTGACAAGTTAAAAAGCAAGGGAGGAATCATCGGTATTTGGAAAAAGGTGCATGTGATGGAGTAGTGTATGCCTGTAAATCGATAGCAGTCTATATATTCCAGGGTGTTTTGTGAACACCATTTTGATTGTAAAAGTGTACTGTGCCTTCTCGCTGGCACTGTAGCCTCCATTTCGAGCTGTAACACCCAAGAGGTATTATGAGGAATCCTTGCATATAGCAAGGGACTAACAATGGGAACAATCAAGTGCGATTAACCTGGATGGGCTTCCATTCAAATGAAAACACCCTAGAACTATGAACTGGCTGCAACTAAGGAGAACCAGTATTTGCAGGATAGATGTCAGGAAAGCTCTAACCAAGCAATGAATCACGTGACCAGGGATCTGAAGCCACTCAGGGGGTCACCTGACACATGGGAGTGGAACTTTATAAAAGGACAAGGTCTGCTCTTAGCAGGGGTTCTCTCACTGACCAGACCAATAAGGCAAGACTTAGTAGGAGAAGAAAGAAGAAAGGAAGGAGTTGGGACCCTGCAAGGACTCACCAAAACTAAAGGGCTCTTGGGTTGGTGAGAACTCTGGAGGAAGGGTTTCACATGCAGCTGCTTATAATTTTTCATAAAATTGTATACTTTTTGTGTTTTGTCAATAAGTAATGTGTTTAGAAATTCCTTTGCAAAGTCTCTGTTACTTGCTTTAACTGTCACAAGGTCCATGAAAGGGGAAACAGTATCCAGAGGGTCCACAACTTTGGTGGAACTCTGGGAAGTGTGCAGTAGCTATTGGGGAGGTTTGGGAGAGCTGGCACTAGTTTCAGGGCCTAGGCAGTGTGCGTAAAGTCCCAAAACCAGAGACATTGCATGGACTCTAGCCAAACCCACCAACCCTAAGAGCTCATGGAATCTGCCAGTTAGATCTAAATGCAGCAACATGATGATCAAACAACAGGGGAAGCACTGCCAGGGCTGTAAGTGTGTTTTAAGAAGGGACATGGAAGCTTTAGTCAGGCATAGGTGCTACAATGGAGAAGTGGGAGAAGTACACTAACATGGGGGCAGTGACTCATGCAGCTTGGGCAAAGCAGTATAGGTAGAAGGAGAAGTGGAATGTAAGACAAGGCACGAATGAGGTTGGGTAGGTCCTGGGATATGGCTGCAAAGACCAACAATCATCCTCCAATTTGGCAAGGCGGGGCTCAAGACAGCAGGGAGCTACAGGCTGCAGTTAGCATCAAGCTGTGGTTGCTATGTCAGCATTATGCAACTTTTAAGTAAAAATAAATTTTAAGTGCTAAACATAAGCTCTTCTTGCCTTATGGAGAAGAAAACCTCAGTAAAAAGCCAGTGCAAGATTGAGAACAGTGATGGAATGTGGTCAGAGCAGCCAATTCCTCTTGCAAAGTGAAATTATGAAGGTTTCACTTGCTCACTTTGCTGTGACTGAGGTAACATGCCTCCCACATGGAAATGTTTCAGAATATGGTGTTGTGACTCTACTCTTTTCCATTACCACAGAGTGCAAAGCAGCATTGTTTCATTTCTCTTTTGATTGCTGCAGTGCTCATGAGCTTGCTGTCTCCCACAACATTTGAGCCTTTTGTTTTAAGCTGTAAAACCAGAGTGACTGAGCTGGGACTGATAAGCAGTCACTTTCCCTATGGCTGCTTTAGGTAGCATACTCCTGCCCTGATTGAAGTCAATGGGAGCTTAGCCAAGGACTTCCATCAGAGCAGGATCGTACCTCAAAGGAGTCCCTGCGCAAGGGCCCCATGTGCTTGTGCTTTTTGTTAGCTAACACGTCTCTCTTTAAAAAAAAAAAAAACCAAAACTTGAGGGTCATTTCCTGTGGAAAAAATACAAACGGAAATTACTGCTCACTTCTACAAATGGGTTTCTTCTCACAAAATTTCCCTTCTCTTGTTTAAAGCAAAAACTTTTGTAGCACCAGTTCTGTCTTCAGTGTTTACTATTTTATATTCTAATAAAGATTTAATGTTGCAGGTGACACTCTGGTGAGGAGAGAAGAAATTCTTCCCCGCATAGAGTCAGTACTGAATAGCTCAACGATTTTCAAAAATTGCCCCTGCTAGAATCCCCTGTGGAACATAAATGGATGAAACCAACACACCAGGATTAGAAATGACATGCATTTCCATGGAAATTTCTCTAAAAACCTATTGCAGAAAATAGAGATTTAAATCCTTTTGTACAATTTTAAACCGATGGAATTTAACAGAGACCTATACAACTGTCACAGAATTCCACATGGTGTTTTGACATTCTATAGCATGAATGTAATTGTCTATTAAATTCTATAAGATTCTTCCCATAATTCTTTCTAATTATCTCTCTCTTTCTCCCATATTGTGGTTTGATAACAATGTGAAATACTACACTAAAAAGGATTAAATAGCTTGAGAATTAGATGATGCATGTACACAGCAACACCTGAGGGCAGGATTTGTATCAGAAAGCAAGAACAATGTATATCCTGTTACATACATACGGCCAAATGCTGCAGATCTCACTCAAGCAGTCCCTAAATCATCTTCAAAGGGCATTTTACTTTTTCATTCATAGGATTTAAGGCTAGAAGGGACTGTTGCAACTAAAACAGTCTTGATTTGAAAACATTAAGAAATGAAGAATCCACAACTTCCCTTGGTAGTTTGTCTTAATGGTTAGTCACCCTCACTGTTCATGTTAGAAATTAGGCGTACACTTTTAATTTGTCTGCCTTCAGTTTTCAGCATTTTATTCTTGTTATACCTTTCTCCACTAGATTAAAGTACCTGGTACTTGGTATTTTTTCTTCATGAAGGTACTTATACATTGTACTCAACTAACCTTCCAATCTTCTTTTCAATAAAATAAACAAATTGAGCTCCTTAAGCCTCTGACTGTAAGGCATGTCCTCCAGTCATTTTTTATAGCTTTCATGAATGCTCCCAATTTTTCAACAGCCCTTTAGAAATCTTGACACCCAAAAGAGGTGCAGCATTCTAGTACTGGTATCTCACCAATGCCGTACACAGAGGTTAGAATCTGCTTCTTACTCCGGTTTCTTTGTTTATACATTCAGGAATTACTTTGGCCCTTTTTGACACAGCATGAAGGTCAACTGGAAGTTCAGTAGCTTGTCCCCCAAAATCCTTTGATATTGTATAGTACTGGTTTTTAAAATTAAAATAGCATGTGATACTTAATTTTTATGAGATGTTTGATTTAGTATGTTACATGTATGCAGTTACCTTCATCAGCCACACTTCTAATCTCATCAAAGAATGAAATCAGGTGTTTCTGACAAGACCCATTTTCCATAAAACCATGCTGACTGGCATCAATTATATCCCTATCCTTATCAGCTGAATTCCATGTCAGCATTTCCATTATTTTGCCCGGGACTGATGTCAGGCTAACATACCTTTTTTGAATATTGGCACAACATTAATAGGCACTTTTAGAAATCTTTTTGTGAGCTATCATTGTCCTACTTTTTTAAAACTTCACTTTAAAAAAAAGTCAAGGGCATTTCCTATGGAATGGTCAGACCTACTGATTTAAAATTATTTATCCCTAGTAGATGTTGTCTAACTTCCTCCTCAGGTGCTAGTGGGACGGGGAAGTACTTCATCATCTTCATGAGATATGAGTACAGCATTCTGCTTCTTTCCAAAGTATTTATCAAACACTTCTGATGTTTCTGCATTATTATTAAGAATTTTACCAGCTCTCTAGTAATGAGCCTAATGCTTGAATAGGATCTGTAAGCTTTAGTCCATGCTTTGACTGGAAAATTAATTGCTATTAAATGGATCAGTGTTACATTTCTATGTTCCTTTTTCTTCATCTCAAAGCAATTGTGTATACTATGAGTTTGATGACAATCATTGAAGTTAATGAGAATCTTTCCATAGTCTTCACTGGGCTTTGGATCTGACACACCGTTGACTTACGGATTACCCTGAGGCACTTTTTCAGCTGCTCCTACCTTCCCTACCTTCACCACTCTTCTAAAGTCATTAATTAAAGTGGACAAAACATGCCAATAAACAGGCACCTAATCCATATTTTTGCAGGTAATTCCAAGTAGGCAGCTGTTACCGCCAAGAACTGAATCACTTCCATTTGCCATCCTATCAAGCTTTTACTATAAGCATTAATGTTGTCTTGGTGATACGCAAGACCTTGTGTATTCCATATCCATTTTGATCTTGAACCACTGGAACTGGAATGCTCGAAGCATGACAAACAAGAGTCTCTCATACTGATGTTAATGAAGTTGATAATGCAGATTCCGAGACAATAACAAAATGGGATTTCAAATTGTGTAGCAGAATTCCAGACAGTATATTTTGTACTATGGTCATCTTTCAGTGCAGAGTTGTAGATAAGACTTTTCCTATAGGCACTGGTGCAAACTGTCAGATTACTGTGAACTTTGGACATTGGTATTGACCTTTTAATTAAGGTGTTATTGAGTATAACACAGTGCTGAGGTGATGTGACAAATCTCTGGAAACAAAGCTGATTGTGTTCGAGCATTTTGGCTAGAAAAGGCAGAGAGTGATGCTGGAAAAGTCATGGCAGCAAAAATATTGTTCAAATGAAGAGAATATTTAAAACTATGATTGTGGTAGGAAAAGTCTGAAATAAAAATACAAGCCTGGTCCAGCAGCAACTGAAAGTTGCTCCCAGTAAGGATTGCTGTGGAGCTCTATGAAGTAAATCATTAGTCTGAGCCCAGCTCCTAATTGTCAGGGCTCTGCTTTGCAATGAACACCCTAGTTGGTAAATGGCAGGAGGGGGCCAAGAATTGAATGGACAAGGAGACTGAGCTACTCTTGCTCCCTTACATTGGTCCCTATGAGTCAAGATTAAAGGCACACCAACAGACCTAGACGTTTGCCCTGACCCTGCCCATGCTGTCCCTGTCCTGTGACTAGAGAACTTACTACCAAGATCTCCAGACCTGTTGATCAAACATCTTATGAGCAGTAAATTAACTAAAGAAAATCTTGAACCAGATCCTTTGTCCTGGGTCAACCCCCCTTGCACCACTGCCACAGCAAAACGTGGACTGAAAATGGTAGACATGGAGGATTCAGCAGGTGTCCCACATCAGTCTAGGCAGTGTTTGGGGGTAAGCTTGGTTTGTGGAGCAGCTCGTAGGGAGCTTCTATCCATCAGTGCAAGTCAAAGCAACCTTGAGCCTGTTCTAAATGGTATCATGGGCTGGTTCAGTCTTTGTCGGCCCCCAGAATCTTGGGGTCCAACAGGTGACATCTGTGCTGGTCCATTTCTCCTAGTGTGCCAAGCACTGCTCTGGCTCCTTGGGGAATCTGCCCCCATAGTTCTTCATCATCTGAAAATATGGGTATAACATTACATTTTGTTTATTATTTGCATTATCATAACCCCTAGAGGCCCTTGTCATGGACCAGGATCCCATTGTGCTATGTTCTGTGTTGTCTGGCTGGGAAAATACTCTACCTGATTCAGAACAGGGATGTGGACTGGGGGTGCCTACATCCTAAGTGAGTGTGCAAACCACTGAGAAATTTGTGTTTAATAGGGGCATCTCCATCATTATCAGTTCCTCCTCAATTGTCTTCCATGCAGAGATGGCATAATCTGAGCACACCTACCGGCTCAAGCCCTGCAGGCAGGCAGGAGACGGGGATGGGGGAATACCTACTTTGTGAATCCTCCTGGAGCTTAGGCATGAGTTATGTGCCAAGCAGGTCAATGATCTGCCAGTGGCATCTGAATGTTGGAGTTAAGTGCCTAACACATCATTGAGGCAGCTAAATCCCCTTGTGAATCTAGTCCTCTGGATCCAAGGCTGATCTCATTTAAACAGGCTGATCATCAGTAACTTCAGTGAAGTCCATGGGGATATACTTATGTAAGTGGGGGGAGGGATAGCTCAGTCGTTTGAGCGCTGACCTACTAAACTGAGGGTTGTGAGCTCAATCCTTGAGGGGGCCATTTAGAGATCAGGGCAAAAATCTGTCTGGGGATTAGTCCCCCTTTGAACAGGGGGTTGGTCTAGATGATCTCTTGAGGTCCCTTCCAACCCTGATATTCTATGACTCTCTATATAAGTGAGAAGAGAATCACAGATTTCAGAGTGGTAGCCATCTTAGTCTGTATCAACAAAAAGAACAAGTGTTTGTGGTACCTGAGAGACTAACAAATTTATTTGAGCATAAGCTTTCATGGGCTAAAAGCCACTTCACCAAAGCATCCAATGAAGTGGGTTTTAGCCCACAAAAGCTTATGCTCAAATAAATTTGTTAGTCTCTAAGGTGCCAGAAATACTCCTCATTCTTTTTATAAAAACAGAGCATTCCCAGCCTGCAAAAGTTGCACCACTTAGGGAAAAACCATGGCCCAATGACACTTTCCCACCTTTGAATATTAAAGGGACAGTTCAAGCAGTAGAGTTAATTATTAACCCAGAAAGAGAAGATTCAGCAGCAGATAAGTTTGACAATAGTTCCTATTTACAGGTTTCCTTTTCAGAGCTTCCTTTGTACACTTGCTTTTCCTGAACCAGCTCAAGAGTATGGTTTACTTTTTGAGCAGCAGAGTGACCTTGAGTAAGAATATGCAGATTCAATTTAATAATCTGCCAGCAAAATACTTCCTGTGTGTATCTGAAATTGGGTTCATATGGCCAATGAAGATTTTATCAAATCACTTCTTTCATTTTTGCAGGGAAGCATACTGATGATCAACTCAGTGGGCATTTGGCAAGACTGCTGTTCATTTTTGATAGCTCCTGCCATTTCTGCTCCTGAGAGATCTGTTTTTTTGTATCCCAATGAAGTAATTATTTAAAGTCAAAGACTTCTGGTTACCTGGCAACCTATAAATGAACTGTTTTGGAAAAGGATGAACCTATTGAATGTCTTCCACAGCATTCTCTTTCCATTGTAAAAGAGATTATTTGTTGAATGATCTGTTGAATATAAATGGCTTTTCCCCTCTGGAATTCTTCTGTAGTCAGAAAAGTTAGTAAAATCCATATATAAGTAAAATGGTAACAAACATTCTTTCAATCCTGCCAGCTCTCACTAATTGCTAGGAGGCTTTGCTTCTCTTTAACCGGACTAACAATATTTTCTCTCTTCCTTCAGTGAATTCAGTGCTTATTAAAAGTAGTAGAAGAGCTAGCCTGACAATTGTGGGAAAGTGAAGACAGAATAGGCAGTGGCAGTGCTAGCTTCTCTACTTCATACTTCACCTACGTGACTCAAGCCTGCTCTGGAGTGATCAGCATAGAGGTTGGCATTGCAGGACTTGGTCCCTACATCATGGTCCCCGATGGCCTCACACCAGAGACTGTCAGAACTTTGGTCAGGTGGCAGCGTGCTGAGATATCGTTTCATGGTCTCGCTTCTCAAACAGAATCAGAGCTCTGTGGCAGAGTTGAAGAACGTTGTCCCTGGTCTCGGAAGTTGAGTGTAAACATTAGGTTCAAACCCTAAACTGGCCTATATGAATTGCTAGAGGACTTCCAGTCCAGCAAGCAGGGAACTGGTAGATGACAAGATGAGACAGCCTAGTGGGAATTGTGGACGGCATTGGAAACCTAGCGGCACTCAAACGTTACTAGTCTTCATCCGTGGTCATGTTAGCAGCTGGTGATTTATGTTCCCGCAGGCCTTAGCCTACAGCCCTGGTCATGTCAGCCAACTTGAGTTACTACCACTACACTTGCACTTAAGCGAGGGGCATGTGTGCTGAGAGGGGTCAAGTCAACGTGATCAACTGAGCTATACCAGGAGTTACCTGTGCAGTGAGGACCAGCCATAGCAGTTCAATGACCATAGTAGTTCAGGCCTCCTATCTGGCTTTTCCTGCAGTAGAACAGAGGGCAGTAGTGGTGGTGATGTTATGTACTCATCCCATAACCATGGGCTTGAGACCACCAAATAATGTTCTCAAGATCAGTAAACAGCCACTGGATTTTGACAGCTGTACCACAGGAACAGGGCCATCCCTACCCATATGTAAAGTACGCACCTGCGTGCTGCTTTAGCCCCTGCTCCACCCCCGCCCCACCTCTTCCCACCTCTGCTCCTTGCTTGCCCCACCCCCACCCCAACCCTTCCCCTGAGGACTGCAGCAGGGGTCGGGTGCCCTGCACTCACTGGGTGGGAGTTAGTGGAGGAGCGACCCGGCCCCAGGCCCCTCCGGGCTGCTGGCTCCCAGCCGTGCATCCGATGAGAGCTGGGGGATGGTTTCCCCCTGTCCCCCCACCCCCCAAGCCTGGGAGCCAGGGAAGCAGAGCAGAGTGGGCTGGGGCAAGGTCGCTCCACTTCCCGCCATCCCGTGAGTGCAGGGTTGAGCCTGCCCTGCACTCACTGGGCAGCAGGAAGTGGAGCGACCCAGCCCCAACCCACTCCGCTCCACCGGCTAGTGCTGGGGGGCAGCTTCCCCACTGCCCCTCAAGCCTGCTTCTGCCCCTCCCCATGGAGGCCTGGGACCAGCCCTCCACCCTTCAGAGGCCAGGGAGACTGCATAGGGCACCAAAATGGCTAGGGATGGCCCTGCACAGGAAGTAAGGATTTAAGTAGGACTTAGTGTTTGAGTGGTTACTTCCTGTTGCTCAAGCCCAGGTCATGCTGGGACCCAGGGTTCAAGCCCTATTGCTCTGCAGTGTAGACACAGCCCCACCCAGACTTGGGTCCTGGGATTTCACCAAAACTATCCCATAATCCCATGGGTTAACTTCTTTTGTCCTCTCTATCCCATGAATCACTGATCAACTCCAAGAAAATGGAAGTAACGTCCCTTATAGCCCAGCAACGCAGCAGGTGAGAGTTTAACCCTTCCATTGTGTTCTGACCAGCTAGCTGCAAACACGCCTTTGGAGAACCTTTGGCATTTCTCATGGAGACGTACCAGATGAAGTCCTTTACAAAGAGCATTGCGTCATGGTCACAGAAGCTAGCCAGATTTTGGTTAATCTCTGGTGCAAGGCCAGCAAAACTGGATTTTAGTAAGACGATCAGGAATGACCATGCATTCCAGCAAACAGTGAAGATGATGGCAGCCCTGAAACTTTACCAGACTGGTGACCAGTGTAGGGAATGGCTTAAGCAGCTTAAGACCGAGTACAGGAAAACCAGGGACCAGAACCTCACCTCAGGCCAGGCAACTCGCCAGCATCATGCTCATTTTATAAGGAGTTTGACCAAGTCCTGGGCACTGCACTGAGCACAGAGCCAACGATGGTGCATGATGATCTGGTCAGCTGAAATGGCACCTGCTGGCCCCAGAGTCCAGCGTAAGATCTGACAGAAGCCACTGGTCCCAGAGGCGGCTTTGGAGCCAGAGCAGCACATCCTGGGGCATACTTGGAGGAGTTTTTTGAAGCCCCCCTGGAACAGCCCACCATGGAATTGACAGCAGAAACAGAAGGCACAGAAGTGCCCCTGAGACTGGTAAGTTTCTAGATCCATTTTAATGTTTGTTAATATAGGAATGGGAGGGATTTCCATTCTACAAACCAATGCAAAAGTTATTAGAAGCCCTGGCTAGCAGTATGCATCCACTAATGGCGGATTGTATGCCAGCACCTTGACGTCCTGCTCCTCCCCATCCCATGCATGCAGAGTGAAGTTCAAAATGGCAACTGAGAAATGCAGACAGTAAAAAAGCTCTTTGGAAAGCAAATATTTATGGGAAAGGTGCCGATTTTTTTAGGGCATTCCTGTTTCTTAAAAACAACCTTACATAGCCATCGTTGTCAGTACTCTGCCATGTAACCACTCAGCGGTTTAATGAGCCACCTGGAAACAGTGAACTGGGGAGTGAGCAAGTAGGAGGAAATATGCTTATGGACAAGTCACAGGCAGTAAACAAAAATTCACGGCCTATAACCTGTCCATGACTTTTACTATATACCTCTAACTAAAACTTGGGCAGGGGGCTGTGGGTGCTCTGTGGGGGACGTCTGCTCCGGGGACACCAAAGATGCTGGTGGAGTGGCCCGGGACCCCGCTGGTGCTGAGGGGGAGGGAGGTGGCACGTGACCTGGGACCCCCATTGGTGTTGGGGTGGGGAGGGTTGGCCTGGCTGGCAGGCTCCCTACCCAGCTCTGCATGTCCCTGCAGCTTCTAGGGGGAGGGGTGGCCAGAAGGGCCACAAGTGCCGGCTCTGCAGCTCCCATTGGCCGGGAACTACAGCCAATAGGAGTTGAAGTGGCGGGGCCTACGGGCATGAGCATCACATAGAACCCCCTAGGCCCTCCACCTAAGACTACAGGGACATGCCGGTGGGAGTTGGGGAGTCTCCCACACCGAGATAAGCGCCACCCTGCATCCCAATCACCTGCCCTAGCTCTGAGTCCCCTCCCACACACCCAAACTGCTGCTGCTGGCCACTGCAGAAGTCACGGAGGTCACGGAAAGTCACAGAATCCATGACTTAAATGACAGACACACAGACTTACTCGTAGTTCATAGGTGACAAAACCATTTGTCCCAAATATGAGAGGGGTTTGAAATTTTGTCCCGCAATGTGCCTGGGGCCATGTAAGGAGGACAGCAATGATGTTCTGGGTGTTTGCAGACAGTCATAATAGGCTAAACTACAGGGATGCTAGAGCAGCATCCTGTTACTTCCCTTGTGAATTCTAACCCAACCATGAGGCTGATAGTTTCAAATTTTCCTCATAGCAGGAACTCCAGATAGGAGTCAGATTTCAGGGATAGGTGTATTTTCCAAGGCCACCATGGTAGCTGACCAGCTCACTCCACTCACAGATGTGTTGTTCAGTCACTATATATTTGAATTCTTCAATTGCATACACTGCAGGTTTCCCATGAGCAGCGTGCAATAACATTTCCCCTTGCCAATCAATCACTCCAAGAACGGTTATGTCCAAGATGTGGAAGGCCTGAAATGACAGAGAAAGCTTATTGTAGCACAGCTACCTATTGCTCCTCCACACCCAACTTCTGCAAATTTTAAGGGGGAGGGAGGAAAAGCAGCTTTGATTTTTCTTCTTCTTAAATTACCATTGTCTCTGCACTTCTTTTACTGCAGTTAATCCTACTGCATCCAGCGAGCTTCTGGGGTCTGAAACATTCTTCTCAAAAGTTCAGTTTGGAAAAGTAAAATCTGATTTCCTTGAAATTCCACAACGATTTTTTCTGTACTCCTGCACTAAGCTATTTGAGAGACTAACCCTCTGTCTTGTCCTGTTCCAGGCCCCTTGTCCTCTAAAGGTTGCAGTACCTTTCACAGCTCACCCACACTGTAGTAGAATCCTCGGCCAACGGACTATTCCAAGAGGAAGCGTCTCCGTAATGAACTTATGGTTGACGTTCTGGACAGAGCCAACCAGCAGGTCCAGTACCAAAGACAGATGGATTTATGGCTAAAGGAAAGAAACAGGAAAGGTTCCAACTGGCTGCACAGCATGAGGACAGGCTTTCAGTGTTGGAGCAGGCACTTGCTTTGCAATTCCTGGAACAGGAACAGCAGCTAAAGGAGGAGCACAGAGCTCAGCAGAAAGAACTGTTTGAGCACCTGCCACAAGAGTATTGGCTCCTGATGAACCCGCATCATGACCTGTCTCCATGGCTGGGTGGCCCATGCAATCAGGCCCATGAGCGGCTGGATAAGGCAACTTTGCCCCATGCAGTCTTCCATATGGTCTGCTTCCCGCATGGATGTCTCCGTCCCTGTGCCCCAGTGCCAAGTGCTCAGCAAACATGGAAAAAGGGGAAAGGAGAATGGGAAGGCAGGGGACATGCAACAGTAGGGGGTGTCTGTCTTGTACACGGTTTACCTGTTTGCACTTCATGCACTTTGAGTGTTTTTTTAAGGTTCTCTTGTGGTAACAGCTGCTGGCCTGTCTGGCAATGGGTTAATGTTTTGTTTTTCTAATAAATGTCAGCAATCAACTTTCTGGATAAAAGAAAGATTTATAATCACTGATTCCCATTATACAATGTGTATTTCAAATAGTAAAGGTAAACACATGATCAAGGACAATGGGGAATTTGTATGCAAACACTATTCCTCATTACAGTTAGCTATATCAATCACTTCCTTACATCAATCCATATTGTGAATCAACTCCTCTCCCTGCATTTGATAAGCGGTCAGGTCATTCATACCCCTGCATCTCGGATGACCAGATGTCCCAATTTTATAGGCACAGTCCCAATTTTGGGGTCTTTTTCTTATATAGGCTCCTATTACCCTCTACCCTCTGTCCCAATTTTTCACATTTGCTCTCTGGTCACCATACCTGCATCCCTCCCCCAAATTCCCCACAAGTAATCAGCTCCCCCCACTCACCCACAAGCACATTCAGAAAGGCATTATTCCTCCCTCTTTCATTGGGCCATGCAAGTCCACAGTGTGGGAGCACAAAGCATCCCTGACTCATGTTGCCCAGATGTATCCAGCTCCAGCAGTGGTAGGCAGAGTGTACCAATTCAGTGGCCACTCGCTGTCATAAGTCTATTCAGGGGGAAATGGTGAACCTCTGGCTTCACAAAGGTTGTGAAGAGCACAGCAAGCCACAACAACGCAGACAGCCTTGATAACATAAGAACGGCCATACTGAGTCAGACCAAAGGTCCATCTAGCCCAATATCCTGTCTTCCGATGGTGGCCAATGCCGGGTGCCCCAGAGGGAATGAACAGAACAGAGAATCATCAAGTGATCCATCCCCTGTCGTCCATTCCCAGCTTCTGGCAAACAGAGGCTAGGGACACCATCCCTGCCCATCCTGGCTAATACCCATTGATAACACTGCAATCCAAATGGATCTGTAGACTTTCCAACAGGATTTCAATCTGACAAAAGCACATTCAACCACCATTCTACACCTGCTGAGGGTGTAATTAAACTGACTTTTGATAGGGTTACTGAAATCAGAATATGGTTTCATAAACCAATATAAAAGGGGAGAGCTGAGCCCCTCAGAACAACAGTGGGGATGGTAACTCCATTTATAACAATGGCATTTGGTGGGAATAGCGACCAAGCCTGTCCATGAATGTAGATTTCTGATTGGTGAAAAACCCTGACATCATGAACCTTTCCATGGCAGCCCACGCTGACATTCATAGATCAGCCTCTGCAGTTTACGAGGGCCTGCATAACAATGGGGTACTACGCTTTGCAGTACCTATGGGCTCCTTGAGGAGGGCAGACTATGGACACATGAGTTCCATCAATGACCCCGGCACAGTTTGAGAACTCCATTCTCTCAAACCCAGCATTTACTTTAGGAATATCTTTTATGTCTGCTGCCTCAGGGTAAAGCACATGCCTGATTGCCTCAGAAACTCTGCCTCCACTTTAGCCACTCCAGGCCTGCATGATCCCACCAGTCTGTGATTTTGGCCCTGCTCCTGAAGTGCCACTCTATGTAGGGGGCATCGGCAGCTACACCGAGTGTCATAAGCAGCCAGTTCAGGTTGGCCATGTCTGTGTTCTCCTCCTGGTCCTGTCATTAGCTCTGTCAGGTGCCTTCAGTGGGTCAGAAAACACCACTAAAATGTCCACCAGCATCTCACAGAAGCTCTGCCCAGTTCCTGATACAGGAGTGAAAGCACAAGCAAGAGAAGTTCTTCAAAAAGCACCTCCTCTATGTTGCTGGATCTGGTTACTGAGAGCACACAGACCAAAATGAGTGCTTGGCAGGCTGTGTTGGTGGGCTGATCAAACTGCCTGTAACATGCAGGGTGGACAAGATTTTCCACACTATACGACAGTCAAAGGGAAAGAAAGCAACCACATTTGGGGAGGGTACTAGTAAGTCTGTGATCAAGTTGGTTGGACTCGGGTCTGTGTGCTGCAGTGTGGACAGTGAAGCCCTGGGTTCAAGCCTGGGATAGAAAATTCTCAGTCTAGGGATTACAATGACTGTAGAAGCTCAAGCCCTGGGTCCTCTATTCCAAGGTCTACTGACTCGAGTCCCACTAGCCCTGGGCTTCACCTTGAGAAGTATGTCTACACTACAGAGTAACGAGGTCACGTCCTCTTAAGAATATACTTGGCCAGAGACTCATAGTTTTATGAAAGAAATGTCACATCTAAGAGCATTTCTTCATTACCTCTATTCAAATCAACTCAGCTCCTTAACACTATCTTAAAAGAAACACTAAGAGGGAAAAAAATAAATGGTTAAGAAGAGGTGTCTGGAATGGATATTAGCCAGTATTAATTTGCTACCCACATACTACCGAATTATAACTTGACTGGTTGCGACATAGCCTTTTCACCATTGCTGCTACAATGTGAATGAGAAAAATTAAAGCCAGGAACTAGAGGAGTTCAAAATCTCAAGAAAGTAAAAAGCACATGCTTCCTTAATTATGCTTGGAGCCTGTTCTTTCTAATGGGAGTCCCTTGCCAAGCTAAGTAGAGGAGCAAGCTCTTGCTGGTTTCTGCAAATACATCAGCAGAAGTAGCACACATGCATGCTGCTGTAAATATCTGGCACGTAGCTGTCCCATTTGGTATTTACATTATATCAGGCAGAAATTGAGGGGCAGATGTATAATCCGGGAACATATCCAGATTCTAAAAAAGTGAGGCACTCAATGGAGGGGGTTTTTTGTGTGTTTTTTTCCTTCTGATTGTGCTGGTAGCAGTGATCTATTAAAAACCTAAAGCAAGAAGAAATATGTAATATATTCTTCACATTTTTATACAGAAAAGATTCATGGTTGATTTAATTCTGTAGCATACAATGTAATGGCCTGATTCTCACTTACAGTAAGACCCCTTCACAACACGCTAGAAGTGCAAGAAAGTGCACGTAGATAAGCTTCTTCACAACCCTGTGTAAAGGGGCCTTAATGTAAGTCAGAATCAGCCCCACATTGTCCAGTC
Source organism: Chelonoidis abingdonii (assembly GCF_003597395.2). Lineage (NCBI taxonomy): Eukaryota > Metazoa > Chordata > Testudines > Testudinidae > Chelonoidis > Chelonoidis abingdonii. Next base: position 64,377,713 of record NC_133778.1, read on the forward strand.
AAATGCCAGTCAACAAGAGCATCTATGTTGTGTTTAATTTTTTCCCTTTACATTTCGTGTTTAAGTTTACAATATAGTTATTTCCCCCTCCAAGGATTCTCCTATTCTGTCTGCCTTATCGTCTGAAAACATGACAGAAAGTGAGACTTTAGATAGGACTTTGTGTCTCTACAGTTACTTCCCATAGCTACAAGTAGCAGAGCAGAGATCACCATAGCTGGAGAGACTGGTTTTCTTAGTGCAGAATACAGTGGTTCAGACTGGGGTGGGATGAGTGGCAGTGGATTCCCACAGTATTGTTTGTGCCTGTTCAAATGTCCACGGGAAAAACTGTGAAGTAATCCCAGAATTACCACCTGCTCCTTCCGAATAAAAGTGTTGCCGGTTCTGTACTGGGTGAAGAGATAAAAATATCCTGCCTGGGCTAACTTCAGCTACATCTCCTCCAGCAACCATTTTCTGAACATCTTGGAACAATACAGACTCTCTCTTTCTGCTTATTCTTCCTGCTGCTGTATGGTTACAACAACACACAAAAAACCCTTTGCTCTGGAGTAATCAAAACTCATTCTTCCTTTGGTGTGTGCTTTGAGGTTTCATACAAACACTCACATGCTGGAAGATGCTGAGGAAAAAAAGAAAAAGAGGAGGATTGTAAGGTTTGCCGTCTACATTATAATGATGGCAAGGTCATCAAAACAAACAGGAAAAAGCTTTGCTTGAGCTATTGTTTGTTACACTGTACTTTCATCTCTGGGAGAGTGAAAGGACCACAGAATGTTGTAGAAAAGTAATTACAATAATTTCAGCCTCAATTAATTCATCCCCCCCCAAAAAAATACCCCAAACCCAAAGCTGTTCTTCTATGAAAGTGTCACATCCCACAATCATCATAATCGGGCTTCATGATGAATGAGAGCTGTGATACTGAACAGCAGATCAATAGGAAGCTGGCGTCGGCTCCTTCACTGGTGAAAAGACGGGAAACAATCAGATCATTCTTGAAGATTTGAAAGCATGGCGGTAGGCTTTGTCTGAAGGAGGAAAGGAAAAAAGAAAGAACTGAATACACCAAACAAACAACAGAACACTGGGGTGCTTCAAATGCTTAGGCTACAATGATGTACATTCTTTACATAATTACAGCAGAGGAAGTCAAGTTCTCTCAGTCTTGGATCAGAAGCTGGGTGTTTCTACAGTATTGACTACAAGATAAAGTGACTGAATCAGCAGGAATGAATCATGGAGCAAGGGAATATGAACAAGTTGGAAATGGCTGTAAATCAATCAAGTGAGAAGGTTGTGGAAGACCACTAAAGAGCATTTTGACACCAAACTTCAGAGACGCACTCCACCACTTTAAGCTGAAATTTATAGCAGAGAACATCTTTATTATATATTCAAATCATTATAAACAATGTTTAGGTCTCTGGCCCAATTATTAATATTTGGGTGACTGGGAATCTGCGTACCAAGGGTCTAGTCCCAGTTCTGCAACTTATCCATTGTGTGACCTTGGATGAGCCATTTGTCAAATTTTCAAACCTGGGAACTTAAAGTTACACATCTAAACCAGCATGCAAGCGTTATAATGTGTGTAGTGTCTGCTTGTGCTCTGATTGAAGTCAGAAGCAAAACTCAAGTTAATTTCAGAAGGATAAAGTAGCAGCCCATGGAGACTATTTATCATACAGAGATTGGAGAAATGAAAAAAAAACTCCTACATTTATTTTCTTTTTTCTAAGACAAGGAAGGACCAGCAGATTAAACAAGTGTATTCCAAACACTGTCAGGTATATGTCTTTCTGGAGTTCAATCAAATACTTAATGGAATTCAGTTGAATATATCACCATGCACCATGCAGTGCAATAATTATGCACAATTAAAGCCTACTGGGCAATTTTGCTACCATAAAAGCTCATTGACTCACACCAATTTAAAAAAAAACAAAAAGGCCCTGTTACAGAATCCCTTTCCATGATTAAATGCCAATTCACAATTTCATCTCCATGATTCCTGTACATTTTCTAATTGTGTTCCTTCTTTTTTTTCCCTCCATGGTTGTGATGTTTAAAGCCTAAGAACTAAAGAAGGGGGGACCAGAATTGACATTAAAACAGTTTAGGAGGTCATTTCCATGCTCAGTGTTTAGCAAATGTGCTGCTGATTCCACTCTTCTGGGGTTCTTTTGTTTAAATGGTACATAGTGAGGGACTGAATAATTACAAAACAATTATGGCACTTAGTAAAGGTCTTATAAACAAGGAAAGCTGTGCTCATGCTGTGTGATAATGAAATGTGCGTGCTCATTGCTTTGTATGAAAACCACAGCAACTGCTAAGTGTAAGGTGGTTAGTCACTGCCAGAACAACTAGTGTAAAAAAGACTAACCTACACATTAGGCTGGGCTAACCTAATATATAATTTTAAAAGGTCAGCTAAACATAGGTCCCTTTAAAAAACAGTACAGAATTTCTAACGAGTACGATGTTTAATTCCACTCCAAAACCATGTAACAGGCACTTACTATAAGTTGGAAAGGGGAAGGCCTCCAGGGAACTAGCAGAAATTGAATTCAATTGCATGTTTTTCAGTTATCAAGGAGATGAACAACCTCAGAGACGTATGGACTCATTCGTACTTACAGATGCTCAGAAATTCCTTCTTTTATCTCCACCTTGTCAGGAAGCATGATGTGAACTCCTGGCCCATGTACAGTTAACGGGAGTTTTGCCTTTGACTTCAGTGGGTCTGGGATTTTACCCTTAGCCTCTCTCTCTCTAATGCTAACTGACCATGCGCTTTGCTCACCTCAGGGCTAGACTGCTGCGATATACTAAGTGACCCAGAAGTAGAACTGGTTGAAGGGTTTTGTGTTTTCAATTATGTTTCGTTATGTTTTCCTTCCAACTTACAAAGTAAAATTCCAACAAAAATTTGCAAAAATAAGTAAATAAACAACTCCCCACCCCCACCCCCATCCTATTTTTTTTTTAATCCAGTCATCTGGCAACTACAAATGATTCAGCAAGTAGCCACCTGCCTACTAGGCAAGGTAAACGGGGCAGCCTAACAATCCAATTGCAGTTGTGCCTACCCCAGCTACCTACCTCTGGGACTGCCTTTTCCTATGCCACTATAGAAGCTTCATTTAATAGCTATGCTCTGACCAGCTAAGCCCAGATTCAGACTCATAGGACTCGGGGTTGAGGCATTCTCAGTAGCTGAATGCTCTCTCTGATCAGGCTGAGGCTTAAAACCTTTGGAGCACACTGCCATACTCATCTCCTTCAGCAGCTCCTAGCCTAACAACATTTAAATAATTAAACAAATTGCACAATGGTCAAGAAGTGATGTGGCAGACACACTCTGGGGAGAGGTGCTAAAGAGTCCACTGACAGCTAGGTCTTGAGAGTTCTTGGCAAGGCATGGACAGTCTACACATTCCCCACTGTAACAAAACCATTCATTGCCAAATGTGTGGGTGGAGTAGAGCTCCTTACCTATAAAGAGAGATGCACAGTAAATGGAACAAATCATTTTATAATACTTTTCCAACCAGGCTGGTTCCCATTTGTTTGCATGGGACTATGGATTATCAAAAATGATTTTATGATGCCTGTTGTATGTTGCTGGCACTACTCTCAAGTTAATGGTAAGATAATTTCATTAAGGGCCTATATTAAAATGTCCAAATGAGGGCAATACAATGTCAAAGCAAGTCTGTGGAGACGACAAAGTGGATCAAAATAAAACAGCACTTATGTTAATAAGATTATGATAGCAAGGTCAAGGGAAACTGATGTCTGAGCAAGTCATTGGGAACCATTTTAGGATGTCAAGGTGATAGGCAAACATGTCACCAGGGATGTTGCGGCTACCCAGCTGTGATTGCAGGGTCATAAGACAACATGGCTGTTGAAAGGGATATAATAGGAGTGTGTTTCTGGAAGGAAAATGTATATGTAAACTAACAATAGGAAAGATATTTTTGAACTTGCCATAGCACATTTAACACAGCACAATCACATGAGTTATACCGAAGTGTAACGGTGTGGTACTCACCCCCTGCAGCACATCCTGCTGGTCATCTTGGGAATTAGCTCTCCAGCCTCTGGGGCACCTTCTGCAGTCTCGTGTCCTGCTGCCACTTGGCCCCCATGTCCCTCCCTGGATTCCGGTGCCTCTTTATGTGGGGTGCTGCCCCCTGGCAGTACACTCCCCAGTCTCGTGGTTTCCCCTCCCCAGGGAACCCCCACCCCCTATCCGCACCTCACCTCAGTCGTAGGCTACTGCCAGTCACCAAGTAGCCCCCATGCCCTGAGGCACACTGCAGTGTCAGCCACTCATCATAGGCAAGGTTGGGTCTGGACCTGCTGCCTCTCTCTGCAACCCAGTGCCTCTATGGGGCCTTGGATAAGGCCCTGCAGCCTGGGGAGTTGCCATCCTGGAGCTCCTCAGCTCCTTTGGCCTTTCCCCTGCCCTCCCTCACTATAGGCCCCCTGAGCTTCCCAGCAGCCAGGCCCCCTTTCTCTGAAGGCAGAGAGAGACTCTCTCTGCTTCTGGCTTCCCTGGCCTTTACAGGGCCAGCTGGGTCTGTTTGGGGCGTGGCCACAGCAGAGGTTGTTTCCCCAATCAACCCAGCTTTTCCCCCTGCCCCAGCCCTCTCCAGGGCTGTCTTAAGCCCTTCCAGGCAGGAGTAGTTGACCACCCTGCTACACTAAAGCTACAATTTAGTCACAGGTATTTTTAGTAAAAGTCATGGACAGGTCATGGGCAATAAACAAAAATTCATGGCCTGTGCATGATTTATACTATACCCTCGACTAAATCTTGCACGGGGGGAGCAGGGAGGCAGCACTGATTGAGGGGCGCCTCTGGCTCCAGCTGTCAGGGGCCACTGAGCAGCAGCTGCTCCGCCCATCCCAGGCCTGCTGCCGGGGGCTGCTGGCAGTGGCTGCTCCAGAGGACTGCTGCTGAGGTCTGCTGAGAATGGTTGCTCTGGCTGCTCCCGGGACCTTTCTCAGCCACATCAGCTGCTGCTCAGGTGGTACCCAGACTGGTGCCGCCAGGGCTGGCTCCAAGTCTTTTGCCGCCCCAAGCAAAAAAATTTTCCCTTGGCCCCTGGCCCCGCCCCAACTCTGCCCCTTCCCCACCCCTTTCCAACCCCTTCCCCAAATCCCTGGCCCTGCCTCCTCCCCTGGGCGCGCTGCATTTCCCCTCCTTCCCCTCCTTCCCAGGCTTGCCTGGGAGAGAGGGTGGAGAAGTGTAGCAGCGGCACGCTTGGGGGAGAGTGGTTCCTCTGCTCCCCCCCCCGGATTACTTCCTGCGGCTCTCTCCATGCCCCCCACTGCCGCAGCTCACCTCCGCTCCGCCTGCTCTGCAAGCGCACTGCCGCCGCTCCGCTTCTCCCAACTCCCTCCCAGGCTTGCGGCAAAACAGCTGATTCATGTGGCAAGCCTGGGAGGGAGTAGGGAGAAGTGAGGCAGCAGCACGCTTGGAAGAGCAGGCAGCAGTGGGGCAGAGGTGAGCTGGGGGGAGCGGTTCCTTTCCCCCTCCGGGTTACTTCCTGGGGCCCGCCCCATGGCCCGAATCGCCACAGCTCACCTCTGCGCAGGGCCGGGTCCTGGCTTTTTGTGCCCCAAGCAAAATAAAAAAAAAGGAGCTGGAGTGCCACCCCTTGGAAAGTGCCACCCCAAGTACATGCTTGGAGCGCTGGTGCCTAGAGTCAGCCCTGGGTGCAACTGGTTGTGGGGCTGCCTGAGCATCTGGCTGCAGAGTTGCTCCAGCACTGGCTGGTGTGGCTGCTCTTGGGGCCACCTGAGCAACTGGCCCCAGAGCCAGCTGCTTGGGAGCCCTGGGGTCAGCCACACTGGCCGCCGCAGAAATCATGGCACCCTAGTTATACCTTAAACCATTTAATCCTACAGCACTGACCATTACATCACATGCCATTAGGAAAATATTTATTTTGCTAATATACCATTACATAAATCTCTATAAACAGTTTATTTATCAACTGTACTTCAGTATGACAGATTATGTTAATATAATTTATGCAACTTCTCTCTGTTGTAAGAAAGGATCATATTCTCTATTGTAAAAACTCCAGAAGGACAATGGAGCTGGATTCTAGCCTTAAATTCAAACTGTTGCTTTTGTGTGGTTATCAAGCATCTTAATATTAGTGCATACTGCACATACTAATTTCTTTTTAAATGTATCAGCCCCAAATAGTGTATGCTTGATCATATAATCTTTGGATGAAACCTAGACACTAAACCTGAAATGTCAGACAGTGAAAGAGTCAAACTAAAATGTAATTTATTACCCAATACATCAGAAACCTTAGTCTTGTGGCATAATTTCTTACAAGCTGATGCCTTCATCTTTTCTGCATTTAAGACTAACAGTAAATGAGTTGATTGAATAAAGATAAAATCTAAATATTGGACAAGGCTATTAGCAGCAGAAAATCCTATACTGCCGTGTTTGAGTAAGATAGAAAATTTATAGGTCACTGACTAGAACCATGGGGATCAATTACTTTTATACCTTTGTCTCAAATAATCACAGGCAATGAAATCCTGCCAACCTTGGATTTGAATTTAATGAGTAGACGATCAAGAAAAGGATCATTAGTAATTGCCCTAAGTTAGCACATTTAATTAAGAGTAAACACTCTTTCAGATAGAACTTTCTGATTCTGAGTAAATCTTCCTGAAAGAAGGTTGTGCTGATAGGAAAGTCAAAAATAGCAGCACATGTCCACTTATTTTACAAAAGGATCAAGAGGATGGCTTTTAAGTATAAGCCCCTACAGGAAAAACAGACAATGATACTAATAGAGGTGAAGTGTAATCTGCCCTTCTGTTCTCTCGGTACATTTTACTAAGCTGTAACCTGGAATTTATAACAAGTATATAGAATACAATATTCCTAAGAACAAGGAGCAGTATAATTTACTTACTAAATTATTAAAGAAAATTTTTGACAAAACAAACAATTTTCTTACATAAAGTATTGAAAGAGAAGATTCCAAATACAAAACACCAGAGCTGAGAAACTAATTTAAATATACAGATATTCAAAAGGTATAATTTTCAATGAGTGTCTTTTTCATGGATAAAGAAGCTAAACCGAATATAAAAAGTGTTGATGCACCAGAAGCCACAGTCCATATGCCCCTTGCTGATTTACTTAACTTTTGGACTGATCAGAACGCCCAAACACCTTCCTATGTGCTGAGCAAAATCCCAATACACTGTTAAGAGATGAAGTTGATAGGAAATTAAAAAGGCAGTGCTAGAGGAAATTACTTACCCGTAATTGTGTTTAACTGAAGATGACACATAGGGCCAGATTCTCATCTGATGAAAGTTGTCATAGCTTCGTTACAGCAAACAGAACCATGCCTATTTACATCACATGACAATCTGGTCTGTACCATTCTTGGAAGGAGAAGGGATTTGTGCACCTGCAAACAGTTTCAGTGGGACCTCTCTCATCTCAAAGTTGTAAGCCATTGTTCATAGCAGGAGTCATTTTAATGCCACTCCTGCTGAGAAGTTTCAGCTGTCCTCTACTCTCCAAGTATCCATTCCTTTTGTAGTGGAAGATGAAAATCCTCCTTATATCACAGCAAATTAAAAGGAGAAAACCATTAAAAAACACACACATGATTTACAAAAATCTCAGCTCCGTAGGGAGGTGATGGGGTGGGCAAGAGGTAATCCTTTGAGATGCCTATCTTCAGAGAACAGCAATTACAAGAAAGTAATTATCTCTTCTTGGGAGACATGCATCCCAGCAGACTCAACTCTTGGAGACCAGAAGAAGAAAGCCCCAAGGATCACTCTCTAAGGGGGAGAGTGGGTGGGTATGTATATGTATGTGGGGGGAGGGAGGGAGGAATGGAAAGAGATTGCAAGAGGCACCATGCAATTTAAGTAATACAAAACAGGGTGACATTTACTGATAAAGATTCTGTTGAACCAGTACCTGTTTGATTACTTCTAGGGCGGTGCTACAAGGCCTTTTGAGATGCAAGTGGATGTGTTTAGGAGGATATAGGTGGCTAAGTGGGAGGAGAATTGCTGGCCTGGTAGATTGGGAGGGTGATGCAATGTTATAATTGTGAGTTGGTTCTGAACCTATCTGGTTTTTACAATGTATGCACCAAGGATTTAGGATGAGTGTATTTTATAAGTCAGAAAAATACATAGGCAAAACTTGAGTGTGCTGATGCAGTAGATGAGGATGCCACTGAAGTTTTAAAAAAATTGACTTTTAAAAAGAAATGGTTCATTTTTAGAAGGAAGGGATGATTTAAGCATCTTGTGTGAGTGCTGGGTCCAGTTCGTTTGTATGTACAGCTTTGCACTGCTACCCTGAGGTTGGCAGATCCAGACATTTAAGGGTTCCCCATGCAGCCTCACTGTCATGGAACTGCCATTACAGGTTCTAGGTCATTGGCATTAGGGACATGACTGGAGAAAAAGTTTGTGGCTAATATTTCTTTGCAGGTTAACATCCCCGAGTGCTTGAATGGCTTCTGAAGGCAATAGGCAAGTGCTCTATATTAAAGCATGGTCAAATGCCCCCTCTCCCCAAATGGGCAGTGCCTTGCTTAAGGACTGTCTTTGTACACAGACCATGAGCTGCAAACTGGTCCTCAGCCTGTAGATCAGGCTCTGTGCTGCTGTATTTTAAACTGAACAGCCATACGTTCAAAGCAAGTAGACATTTGTTCATCTTTTCCTAAATTCCAGGACTGCTGTGCTGCGCCGCTACTGCCTTTCCCTGAGAAGCAAGACCAGGGAGGAGGATGGATGGGCCCAGCATTAACTTTTCAATTGTGTCCACGGTCAGCCCTGGCCACCTCCTGTTCATCGCTATACTTTCCTCTGCCTTTGCTATTGCGCTTTCCACTCCTCATTCTGGTCTCCACCGCCTGCATTTTTTGGGCAAACAGCCCAATTCCCCAAGCACTTTGAGACCTAGCCCTAAACACATCTCTGCTGCTCAGCCAGGCCCTTTGATAATGACATGGCTCTGTGGTGGCACCAATGAAGATAAACTGCTCATTTGTTATATTAAAAAAATAAGTCATTGAGCTATTTGGAACAATGCCACTCTGCCTCTCCGTCTCTAGAAGACTTGCGTTTTAAAAGCAACAACCTGCAGTTAATCTCCATTGCTGCCACCAGAGAGACATCAATATTAAAGGGCCTGACTGAGCTGTGAGAGCAGCTATGGCAGAGATGTATTACTGTTGGCCTCTCCAGTCGGGACTCATTAAAAACTTTGGGAACTGGGCTGATTGCCCAAGAAATGCAGGTGGGATCAGAGAAGAGGAATAGCAGAGTGCAGGAGAAAAATCCAGGAAGCAAGACAACCACAGATCAGCATGGGTTACAGCAGTGTAGGCTGAAAGCTGTCCCAAATGCTTCATTAGCAGTGGTCCTTCTAATAGTGGGTAGCAGTAATTAGTTTTTCTATAGTATTTTTCCTCTTCAGAGCTGAAAGCACTTTACAAAGGAATGTGAGCATTATCCTCATTGTACAGCTAGAGAAACTGAGGCACACAAAGATGAAGTGACTTGCCCATGGACACTGTGCAGGTAAAGGACATCATCAATGTCAGTGTAAAAATGTTTCCGTATCCGGCCTTTGGTCTGCGTCCTTTTCACTGGCAATACCAGAATATTTGCTCTAAGACTCTACTTCTGCCCCAGAGTCCTTTTTCTCTTCCAAGCAGCCACACAGCAGCCCAACTCTGGAACCAGAGCTAGGCAATCAAGACTAGTACAGTGGGTCTCCAGTTTACAAAAGGGGCATAGTTCCAGCCAGATCATGAAAACAAGAGGGATTTGTCTCCTTGTTAAAAGCCTTCTTAAAGATTCACTTCTTCATAAAAGCCCAAATACCAACCCAAATCAGTTAACTGCCCCTTCGACCCTAAAACTGCATGGGGGACAAGAGAAAGAGAGAGAAATATTCAGAATGAATCCCTTTCTCTAGATGGCCCAGTGTTGTTTGTCTTATGTGTGTCTGTATTTCAGATTGTAAGTTCTTTGGAGAAGGGGTTGCCTGTATCTGTGAATTTGTACAGGGCTTAGCATTAGCACATAATCAGAACTGAAACAATATCATTTACACTGAGCAGAAAAAACAAATATTAAAGAGTTTATAAAAGGAGGCATGAGACATTTTTATAAAGCACCTGCAAGACATGAAGAAGGAAATATTGAAGGCATCAGGTTACCATCTCTAGCAGTTATTCTAGCAGAGAGACGTGCCACTGCTGACACTGCTTCATGCAGAAAGAATCTCAGGAGCACTAACCCAAAACGTTCAAAATAAAGAGCCAGTCCCCTGTATAACTGCTCTTCCTCCTCCTCAAGTTCCACAGCCTCCTCACCCAGATGCCCAAGAACACGAAGGGGGAGGCTACGGGAACCCACACACTCAACCCCAGAGGATTGCCTAAGCAGCAGAAAGCTGGCATATGCGAACTTCTGATTTGGTTTCTGGACTTGTCCTTCCCTCCTCCTCCACCCCCCAACCCAATCCCCCAAGTCTACCTTCTGATTTCTCTCAATATGTTGTGAAACAAATAGCAGCAATTTTTAAACAATTTTGACTTTATTTCCTTTCACATATATAGGAGGTGGGTAACTTCAAGAGAAACAAACAACTGTCACAGTCGTGAAACTGGCTTTCAAAGCTTCTCTGATTCGCAGCGTGCCCTGCTGTGCTCTTCTAATCGCCCTGTTGTCTGGCTGCCAGGCGAGTTGCCTCAACCTCCCACCCCACCATAAACATCTCCCCCCTTACTCTCACAGATATTGTGGAGCACACAACAAGCAGCAATTACAATTGGAATATTGGTTGTGCTGAGATCTAACCGAGTCAGTAAACTGTGCCAGTGCGCTTTCAAACATCTAAAAGCACATTCTACCACCATTCTGCACTTGTTCAGCCTATAGTTCAACTGCTCCTTACTACTGTCCAGGGTGCCTGCGTACAGCTTCATGAGCCATGGCATTAAGGGGTAGGCTGGGTCCCCGAGGATAACTATAGGCATTCCAACATCCCCAACAGTAATTTTCTGGTGTGGGAAGTAAGTCCCTTCCTGCAGCTGTTCAAACAGACCAGAGTTCCTGAAGATACGAGCATCATGCACCTTTCCTGGCCATCGCACGTTGATGTTGGTGAAACGTCCCTTGTGATCCACCAGTGCTTGCAACACCATGGAAAAGTACTCCTTGCTATTTATGTACTGGCCGCTCTGGTATGCTGGGGCCAAGGTAGGGATATGCGCTCCTTCTATCACCCTGTCTCAGTTAGCGATCCCCAGCGCATTAAAGCCATCCACAGTGGTCTGCACATTTCCCAAAGTCACTACCCTTGATAGCAGCTGCTCAATGATTGTGTTGGCTACTTACCCCCCTACAGTAGATTTGCCCACCCCACACTGATTCCTGACTGACTGGTAGCTGTCAGACATTGCAAGCTTTCACAGTGCTATGGCCACTTGCTTCTCAACTGTGAGGGCTGCTCTCATTTTGGTGTCTTTGCACTTCAGGGCAGAGGACAGCAAATCACAAAGTTCCATGAAAGTGGCCCTATGCATATGAAAGTTTTGAAGCCACTGGGAATTATCCGAGACCTGCAAAACTAAGTGGTCCCACCAGTCTGTGCTTGTTTCCCAGGCCCAGAATCAGCTTTCTATGGAATGAACCTGGCCCAATGCCACCATGATCTCCCAATCGCCACAGGCCGTGCTTCTAGGAAAGTCTGTGTATATGTCCTCATCAGTATAGTAATTGCGTTGTCATCGGTTCCTCGCCCAGTTTCGCAGGTACTGCACAGACTGCTGGATAATGCATGAGATATTTACAATGGTCAAAACTGCAGCAGAGATCTGAGCTGGCTCCATGCTTGCCATGCTATGGGGCCTGCACAGGTAATCCTGGAAAAAGGGCGCAAAATGTAGGAGAGCTGTTTGGTTCAAGATGGCTGATAAAAGGCAGTAAATGGTTGCCTTCTGTAGCTTTCACGGAGTTGGGAAGCTCACTAGAGCTGCAAGAGCGGGAGAGCAGAGTCTGCAGAGAAATGAGAGCAGAATTTGTGGCAGAAGCTCTGTGGCTCTGTTCATGATGGCCGAAAAACAGTGGGGAATTGTTGCCTTCTGTAGCTTCCACTGGAGCCCAGGACTGACAACATGGAAAAGTTAGCTAGCGATGCAAGAGTGGGAGAGCAGAGTTTGCGGTGGAAGCTGTGCTGCTCCTTTCCTGGTAGCCAAAAAAAGGCGGGAAATGGTTAGATAAGAGAGTAGATAGAAAGATGAGAGGACATGCAAGGTGGATTCGTAGTACCGAGACAGGCAGTGCACCGTACTGCACCGTCTGCTGGCAGTATGGCGTCTGCCGTAGCTTTCACAAAGGGAGGAGTGACGGCACACACCCAGAAACACCCATGAGAATGTTGTTGCCCCATCATGCTCTGGGAGCTTAACCCAGAATTCCAATGGGCAGTGAGGACTGCAGGAACTGTGGGACAGCTACCACAGTGCACCGCTCCAACATTCGATGCTAGCCTCAGTACTGTGGACGCACTCCACGGAATTCATATGCTTTAGTGGGGACACACAACACCGAATGTATAAAATCGCTTCCGAAAATTCAAATAGAATAAGTTCAAATTAATTTCATACTGTAGACGTACCCTTAGTAACAGGCTGGTTCCTGCAGAGGGCAGGAATTTCTCATTTCTTGGAATGACGTATTTGCATGTTCCCCATTGGCCAGGGGGTGGCCAAACTTACTGACCCTGTGAGCCGCATATGACAATCTTCAGAAGTTTGAGAGCTGGAATGCACCTGCCAGGGATCAGGGCTTCAGTTCTGTGGGGAGGGGGCTCTCAGGGCTTCAGCTCTGTGAAAGATGCCTGCTGGGACTCAGGGCTTCTGTCCTACAGGAAGGGGGTGTCGGGGCTTCAGCCCCACTCCTACTGAAGCCCTGAGCCCTGGCAGGTGTGCCCCATGGGGCTGAAGCCCCAAGAACCCCCTCACCGCTGGGTAGAAGCCACAGAAGACAGGTGGAAGGGCACGAAGTCCCCCCCTCCCCCGGCAATTTTTGCCAGGGTGTGCTGGCTTCACTTAGTACTGCCGGGCCCCCTCCCTGCACAGCAGCTGCTGGAGCCAGCAAGTTGGGAGCTGCAGGAGAGGCAGTAGCAAACAGCTGGAGACTACAGAAAGAGCTGCTGCTTTTGCTGCTGCTGCTTCCTGTGGAGTTAAAGCAGCAGCCCCTCTCTGCAGCTCCCAACTCTTTGCTGCTGCCTCTCCATGCGGAACTAACACCTGGGAGCTGCAAGGAGGGACCGCTGAGGGTAAGTGTGGGCATGCCTGGGGGTGAGAGGGTGACTCAAGCTGTTGGGAGGAGAGGTAAACCTTTAAATTGTGTCCCCCCACTCTCAACAGGCACCAGTCATCTCTGGCAGAAGCCCCTAGCCCCACCACAGGGCAAAAGCCCTGAGCAGTCCCCCCACCCTCTATCCCATCTTGTAGATGGAGAATGGAGGGGTGTAGATGCTTTACTGTTCATTCCTTTTGGATGTGCTAATTACGGGTAGGGAAGTGTACATGAGGCCAAGAGGTCCTGTAGAGGCAATAGGATGTACAACAAGGGGGGATCCATTCACTGGTTTCCCTTGATAAAAATCATTTCCTCCTCTTCCTCTTCCTCCTCCTCACTTCTAGATAATCCACACCCAGTAGCAGCAGATACCATAGTCCCACATCATGGAGTTGATCCTGCAGCTTTTACTCGTGTGAATAAGGGATCAGGCCTTACATTGTGTGACTCTCTCACACACTTGGATCCCCATCACAGTCACACAAACTAGCTCCACACACAGCTCCAGCAGATCAGAGTGAAGGTCTTTGTTTGAAAGATACATTAAAACAAAAGAAGTCTACTAGTAAACTTGTACCTGAGTTCTGGTAAGCCTTCTGGGTCAGAACGCTGAATGTTACAGGGAGGAAGAGTATTATGAAGTAAACGATGCTCCCCTTGCATTGTGTAAACAAACCCATTACACTTGCACAGTTTAATAATGGAGTTTACTCATCACTGTTAACAGTATAATTCTAGTAATTAAGCCAAATAATCCCAGCAAATGATGCAGCACATTTCCCGCAAAGTATAGCCAATTTAAGTAATTAACTAGTCTTTATGGTATAACCATCTTCATGTCACAGCAAAATTGTAATGTACTAGATAAAATTACAAAAAAGAAATTCTAAATTAATTTTAAACGGTGCTCTAGATTTTTTACTTTAAGTAGAAGCTTCTAATAAGAAAAAGTCAGCTTACTCTGAGGCAATAAACCAGTTATTTAGAAATGTTAAGAGTTGCCAAGTTTTTTAATCAATATAATGTGATATTATTGGGTTATAAATATAATTAAATGGACAAGAATATATTCTATACATATTCTCTCTTCTAGAACCCCTATATATTTTTAAAAGGTTTGAATGTTTCTGAGAAAACTTCACCTATGAACAAAGACCATTTGACTCCTGCAGATGAAGTAGTGTCAGGGATGAAATGTGATTCACAGCAGTGGAGGATGAGTGAAAAGATGAAAGAACCCTCATTCCAACAGGGAGATAGAAGATACCTCAGAGAAACAGATGCAGGTCTGGGTAACCAGTTGCTAGTCTTTATACACATCTTGTAAGAGTCAACAGGCTGGAGATAAACTTTTAAAATGTGTCTAAACATGTAGGTTGAAAGTTTGTCTCTTTCACCAACAGAAGTTGGCTCAATTAAAGCCATTACCTCACCCACCTTGTCTCTTTAAACATATGTGTTTACTGTGGTAAATACTGGGATGCCGACAATGACAAGTGATTTCAGAAGAGGACACTGGAAATACATTTTAGGTCCCATAGGCTACTGAGAACTGACTTGCAAAGTCATCAATGGCAGAGGCAAGATTATAGCTCAGGAGTTCCTCACTTCAACACTAACAGTCTAGCTCAAGAAATGCCAAGTGATAAATTACCCTTGGTTAATAACAGTTTGGTTTACTATTTATTAGACTCTTTATTTCAGGAAGAGAATCAACCAATGACTGGAAGAGGATTTCTGATATTTGGGAAATCTGCAAACGGAAGGTACACGTGAAACAAAAGAGGTTCCCTAATCTTTACAGAGCAAAGCAGGAATGACCAGATAAATTACTGCTGAGCTCTCTCTGGAAGTACATAGGGCCTTTTTGAGCAGAATTACTTGAATCCAAGTATGAATGCATTATAGAAGATTCCCTTTCCGGTAGTTAGTTTGCCCAAAAGTAATGAGAAATTATCTATAATAATACATTTGAATCTGCAGTAGCATTCAAATTATTTACAAACACTGAAATGTGCTTCAGTGTTGGATCAGATTGTCATATTTTGAAGTTATCACATCACCAACTCTTCCCCAAATGTTGAAAAAGTATATCAGGGCCACATCATAATACAAAAACTGTATTAAATGGTTACTCACCCTGTGCAATAACAGTGGTTCTTTGAGATGTGTAGTCCTATGCATGCTCCACTTCAGGTTTGCTTGCACCCTTTGACCAGAGATTTCTCATAACAGCGTCCATTTGGCCTGCACATGTGTGCTACTAAGTCTCATGCTCCATGCTGTTGTTACATAGCACTGAGGTGGCAAACTGTCCTCATTTCCTTCTCTGTCATGAAGCTCCATAGCAGAGAACTTCAAAGCAGAGGGGAAGAGAGCACAAGTAGTGGAACACTCATAGGGACACACATCTCGAAGAAGCACAGTTACGGCACAAGGTGAGTAACAATTTATTCTTCTTCGATGAGTATCCCTATAGATGCTTCCACCTAGGCGACTACCAAACAGTCCCCTTAAGTAGGAGGGGGCTTTGGAGTTGAGTCTAATATCAAGAGAAGCGTAGCCAAAAGGAGCATCGGAACAGGAGTCTGAGTTATTGCTTAATGCTCAGCAAATGTACGGATAGAGGTCCAAGCCGCAGCTCTACATATTTCAGTGATGGGAACAGTTTTTAGAAAAGCTGTGGTGGTGAAAATAGACCTCGCAGAATGAGTTTGTATGTCCAAGGGTGCTTGGAGTTACAAGATCACATTAGTTGTTGCTACTAGTCGGCTATCCACTTGGAAAGTCTTTGTTAGAGATTGTAGACCCTTTTGATCTGTCTGCGATTAAGACAAATAATTTGGGAGCCTTGCAAAAAGGTTTAGTCCTGTCAAGATAGAAGGGAGGGCTCTCTTAAGGTGAAGTTTAGGGTGCAAGATTGGGAGGTGAATGGGTCGGTTACAGTAACTCCTCATTTAACGTTGTAGTTATGTTCCTGAAAAATGCGACTTTAAGCGAAATGATGTTAAGAGAATCCAATTTCCCCATAAGAATAAATGTAAATGGGGGGCTTAGGTTCCAGGGAAATTTTTTTCATGAGACAAAAAAATATATATTATGTAGATATACACACAGTATACATTTTAAACAAACAATTTAATACTGTTCATAGCTATGATGATTGCGAAGCTTGGCTGAAGTGTGAAGTTAGAAGGGGGAAGAGGAGGGGATATTTCCCACGGAATGCCTTACTGCTAAATGATGAACTAGCACTCAGCTGAGCCCTCAAGGGTTAACATACTGTTAATGGGGCCTCTCATCAAGGCAGCACGAATAGGAGGGAGGGGAGACAGCATAGCAGACAAACAAACACCCACCTTGTGTGTCAGAGAGAGAGATATGCACACTGACCCTTTAAATAAGCTGGCCCACTCTTAAGTGCATTGTCTTTTCAAGTGGATCAGGAAGTTGAGACAGCAGCTGCTGCCCCAGGTTCTCTCTGTCTCTCTCCGTCCGTGTCTCCTCCCTGCTCTATATGGAGAAGAGGTAAGTGGGGTGCAGGAGCAGAGGGGAAGAGGACGCCCTGACAATAGCCTTCCCCCTTCCCCCTCTGCACAGCAAGCAGGAGTCTCTGGAGCAGCTCCAAGGCAGAGGGCAGGAGCAGCACATGACAGTGGGGGGAAGGAGAGCTGAAATGCCAATTGATAGCCTGCTGGGCAGCTGCAGCACAGGGACTTAGTGGAGCGGGGAGCTGATAAGGGGGCTGCTGGTCCACCCCGATTACAAGCCCCCACTAGCTAGCGGCAACGAGCTGCTCCTCCTGCAAGCAGTGGACAAAGCAGGCGGCTGCCAAACGACATTAGAAGGGAGCATTGCACAACTTTAAGCAAGTTCCCTATTTGATCAACAATGTAACAACGAAACAACATTAACTGGGACAACTTTAAGTGAGGAGTTACTGTAATATGGAACTCTGAAGATATCTTTGGTAAAAACCCGGGGTGTGGTTGTAATATGACCTTGTTTTTTGAAAAACATTCTGAAGGGGGGATATGCCATAAGGTCCTGTATTTCACCAACTCATTGAGCCAATGTGATGGCTACCAGAAATGCTGTGTTCATCAATAATTTGAGGAGTGAGCAGGTAGCCATCAGTGCAAATGGAGATGTTGTAAGGCATTTAAGATGCAGATTGAGGTTTCAAAACTAGAGTAGGACATTTGAATGGTAGAAAGATTTCTGAGCCCCCTGAGGAACTTCATTGTCATTGGACGGTTGAATATGAAATAACCTTTTATTGGAGCATGGAAAGCTGTGATGACTGCCAGGTGGACTCTAATGGAACTCAGCGACAGCCCAGAATTTTTTTAGTTATAAAATACAATCCAGCATATCTGATAGCAATGAGGTTGTTGGTGGAATGTGTTTGAAGTCACATCAGCAGGCAAATCTTGTCCATTTTCTTAAGTAATTGTACAGCCTCAACTGTTTTCTGATGTGTAATGGCACTCTTTTTCCTTCCTCTCCACAGGTCATTTCTAAACCCGTGAACCATCAACCAGCCATGCTTTGAGAGGAAAAACTCAGACTGGGGCAAAGGATCTTCCCACCTTCTAAAGAGAGGAGATGAGGAGCAGCCTGAAGAGTGACTGGTGAGTAAATGGCCAGCTATGTCAGGTAAGGAAACCATGTTTGCCCCGGCCAGGTCAGAACTATTAGAAGAACTCTGGCTTTGTCCTTTTTTATTCTGAGTAGAACTTTGAATATTAGAAGAGTCTGGGAGAAAGTGCACAGTATATCTGACAACCACCGAAGGTGAAAGGCATCTTCCAAGGATCAGTGACCCTGCCTGCCTCTGGAGCAGAACTGGGTGCATTTCTTGTTTATCAGAGTGGCAAACAGGTGCATTCAAGGGGCACCCCATTGCTGGAATAAGTTGTGAAATATGATGGAATCTATCTCCCACTTGTGGACTTTAAAAGAAGTGCCTGGTGAATATGTCCATGGGCACATTCTGAACTCCTGGCCTGTTTGGTCTTCCTGAGAGGGAAGGTGATGATGGTGGTTCTGGCAGTCTCTCATGAGTGATATCAGTCTCCTCAGACACCTCTGGAAAATAGCTTCTATAGGAATGGAGAGGAGAGCCTTGCACAAATATCTGGGAGATTGAGGCGAGATCTTCATCAGAATCCTTCTCTTTCAAATCACTCTGTAGCACCAAAAGAAACATGAAGTGAAACCATCAATAGCAGACAAACATCCGGAAATCTGAAAGTCCTCAGCACCAGGAATATATCAGAGTTGAGCAATGGTGAGTTGGGCGTCTTGGACACAGCAAGGTCTCAAGGAAAGCAAAACTCTTGCAGTGCCAAGTGTGTTGTCAGTACCATTTCCATGGCTTGCACCAAAGTCATAGAGGCTGAGGGAGTTAATAGAATCTCAACCGCTCCAACGGGAGTCTAGATGGAGCCAGAATGGACTTCTTCAGTATTGAGTGAGAAGAGACAATGCTTTTCTTGCTGCCTCACTTCGTTGATGGTACTGATGACCTCTTAGAACCTGAGACTTTACAGTCTTTAGGTTGGACAGAGCCCTCAGTACCTGAGGAACCAGCAGCCTTATGGGTACGAGGTCAGAAAGCAATGGGTGCCAAAGTGGCTGGAGTCATCGGAGACTGTGACTTCGAGGTGGATTCCTTCACCTGGAGAACTCCAGATACGGTCTTTGGGAGTCTTATGAGAGGAATCTTGGATCTTTCTCTTAGTTGCCCTTGAAGAGTGAAGTTTGGAGACAAATGCTGCAGCAGATTTATTCAGTATATAGTGGGAGAGGTCCCCTAGATAGGGTCAGAGGCTAGGCACAGTAAGCTCTCCTTTGTAAGAAGTCAAAGTTTGATCTCCCTGTTTTTTCTGGCTCTAGACTTTAATCCCAGACAGAAGTTGCACTTTTGGGAAATATGAGATTCCCTGAGGCAATAGATGCACAAGAGGGTTCATCATGCCCTGGGTTTTCCTGCTGGCTATGTTTGAAACCAGAAGAACTGGGCATGCCCTCCCAGTATAGTAAAACTCCCAGAAGAGGAGAAATGATCTAAAAGGTATTAAGAATGCTTGCACTTGCCCTTACTGATTATTTTTAAGCTACTACAGCTGAAACTAGTACTTAGAACAACTATAATTAAGCACTAAAAGAGCTAAGGGGACATAACTAAGATAAAACTCAGTAATGACAACTGCCTAGACTCTGTTTCGGGCTGAGGTGGTTGAGAAGGAACAGAGGGCAGGTCACCCACACAGTGCTAGATCACAACAGCACACAGCACAAGACTGTTAACACACATGCACAGACCGAACAGACACTGTTATGAGAAATCTCCGATCAAAGGCACAAAGGGCAAGCACACCTAAAACAGAGTATCCACAGGGACACCATTTGCAGAAGAATCGCTAATTTCAGCTCTTTGGCAACAAATTTAACTTGTGGAAAGGTGACAATTTAAGCAGTCTCATACCTCTTTAAAGTATTGCATGGTGTTACAAGACAGTTTTTAGATAGGAAAGCAGCGTTCTCACCACAACTGATTAGTCTGTTATAGTTTATGGTATTTGCCTCTTACTCTCTAATTTTAATAGTTGACCCAGCTCCCAGCCACAGATGACAGGAAAGTTTGGTGATGATAATGGATATCATTATGAAACATTTCTAGTTTGGCTGCATTAGCCTTCTCACCACACAAAAGGTAGATGTAGGTTTCTGCTACAGATATTGATATGCAGCAGTGGCAGGCATATGAAAGGCATTTTAGTTAGTTAAGCTCATGATTCTGCAGCTGGCTCCATGTGAGTGCAGGAGTGCTCCTGCACACAGCCACTTTCAAAACTGGGGCCTAAGTCTTTAGCCAATTTACCCTTCAAGACTAAGTGTGAAAATACACACCTTTTCACCCTAAGCCTCCAGTAACAAACACCCAGTTTGGAAAATTTCAGCCTGAACCGTTTAAGTTTGATAAAGAGATAAACAATTGACAATAGGGTCTTATAATGGAAAATGTCAGGCCTTTACTATTGGCATTGCTATCTGTGCCATCTATATTGAATTTTGGCAATGCATACTTACGCACTTATGGCACAGGAAGTATAGTTTATTTCAGGGGTGATGGACTCTTCCTCAAAGTGGGAGGACCATGAGGCCTCACCCCCACTGTGGACCCACCCCACCAAGCTGGAAGCCTGAGCAGGTCCAGGGAGCTCTACCTGCCTGGGGTGGTGGGCCCACCCAAGAGCAGTGTCATGTTGCACTCCATATGTTTTATGGAAATATGTTTATAAGTGTGAATGTGATGCAACTGGAATATGTCATATAAATCTATGTCTAGAGTTAGGAGAAGATACAAACTTGTATTACAGATGTAAACATGTTAAGTGGAAGCTATTTAAGAAGATACAAACTTGTGTTATCAATGTAAACATATTAAATGGCAAGCTATTAAAGGTGCTTCAGAATCAATGAACTGTGAATGGGTTTGTTTACCCTGCAAACCTTCCTGTGTACCTGACTTCCAGCTACTAGGTAATGAAGAAGGTGGTCTTACAGTGACATGCGATCATGTCACCTGAACTGGAATCCATCTTAAACCTGGGTGCTTTTCTGTTTAGAGGGAGGGGTGGGGATCCAGCAAGATAAAAGATTCCCACCTTGTGCCAAAGCTATAAAAAGGAAGCGGAACAGAACAAAAGGGGCTGCCAGTCATGAGAAATCCCCTAGTTACCACCTGAGCTGGAACAAACAAGAACTGTACTGGGGAAAGGATTGGGCCCAGACTAGGAAGGAGTCTGGTAAAAGCCTGCAATTTACAAAAATTTAAGAAATAATTAAAATCTAACCCTGAAAGCTCAACTCAGTGGAGGAAGCTCAGCATGTAGTGCTGATTAATTTCAAACAAAGGGTCAGAAACAGAGGAGTCATGATCTTTGTACTGCTAATGTCATCTATGTAGTATGGGATGTAGGAGTTGGTCCAATCAGAGATATTACCTCACCCACCTCGTCTAACTTCTTAGGTGACTTTCAGTAAACTGGAATAGTACAGTAGCTCCCCCTGCTGACCAACCATGATACTGAAGAAAGTATAAGGGGCAATTCCATCTCAGGATATAAACTGGCTAAAATTTTGAGAAAGTAACAACTGACCTGCTACCTGATTTATCAGTCCAGTTTGAGACCCAATTACAAGCATATGGGATCCTGATTGACTCAGAGCAAATCAAAACATTCAGATTCACTTTTGATTTTTAAAGAAGAGAAGTAATTAAGGGGACATATGTAGTCTGCTCCCCAACTTTTCACTACTACGTTATTCCTCCAAAGAAGACTCATTGAAACTCACAATGGACTCTGAAATCCTATTAATTTACTGCTGATAAATACTGTCAATTGCTGTTTGAAAGGTCATACTGAGTTCTAGAGATAAGGGTGTTATCAAGCTTGAAAAATCATTTATACTGAAACCCAGACTATAGTCTATAGATAATTAAGATGGGTGCTATTTTCCATATTATAAAACTTTAACCAAGACGTGTCAAATTCAGGCCTGATCTGAGGAACAACTGCCAAGGAAGGGTCTAATTCAGCAATGTAAGTTTCATCCAGAGATTACTAAGCTTATTCAAGGCTTGGAACACACTAAAAGTTACATGTGACAGACCACTTTACCTTCTCCCTCCCATTTATCACTGTGTAAACCATCTCCTTTCCCATATTGATCCTAACCCGTGCTACCTGCAGCAACTGTTTATATGGAAAATTAGTATTATGAAAATACTTAATGTATTTTTATCTTCTTGTAATGCGATTTGCCATCTTGGGGGAAAAAGAACAGAGCTAGCATCATATGACTAGCCAGATCTCCGTGATCATGGACATGGACAGTTTGGGAACCCTGGATTTAAAGACAAATTGCAACCAAATACTTATTTCTGTTAAGAAAACACGACAATTTATTTGTTTTTACGGACATACAATAAATATGAAATATACAAGACAAAAATTTCACACTAATTGATTGTATTACACAAGCAGTTCATTAAAATACAAGATATTTTCTTTTTCATTAGCCCTTTAAGGTTTGGTACCGGATATTAAAAAGAATCCAAATGTAAACCTCTATCAATACAATTTTCTGCCATTTTCATCATAATATATATTTCAAATAATCATACATGTATTGATTTTTTAAAAAAATATATAAGCAGTGTCTGAAATTCCTAATATATGCCTATAATTTTTGTGTTTTAGGCCTGTACAAGTTCTAAAATATTTCATTTGTTTAAACTGTTTTTAATTCTTATGGATTAAAAAATACTGTGCTATACTTTTTACTTCACCAAAACCCCTAAGAAAATGAATGAACTGTCAGATGATGGAATTCCACGTTAAAAGCTAATGTTTGCTTGCAATGAACTAATGACTGAGTTCTGGTCTTTGCTACTCCAAATTTATACTAGTGAAATGGAAAGCACAAGTTGGTGCTAAAGTAGGGGACTACCTTCCAGTTCCTAAGGAGGCATGCATCTTCATTTTAGAATTACTACAGCCATTTCTTGGGTTTACAATCATTCAGGAAACCATGATTACATGTTCTTGTTTGCATGCATATTTTTGTTATTAAATGGAAATCAGATAAAATGCTACACTTCTATTTATCAAAAACAGATCAAGATTTAAAACCCTTTGAAACCAGAATTTATTTAGGTGCAAATGCAATATGCATCAGTGATGAGCAATTGAAGCTCTGGTCTCAGAGGAAAATGGGTTAAAAAAATTTGCAGCACATACATATTTCATACAAGATGTATACCTGGAACTTGCTGTGCTTTGCATTAGTAGAAAGAGTCTGGAAAGCTTTAAGCACTTTTGTACAAGCAAACACTATTTTCATCAGTTACACCTAGTGGTTTCATTAAAGTTTTGCAGGGCTGTCTCCCTTAGAACCCTGGTTTCTGAATTCATTTCATGAGGAAGACCGCAGAAATTTAGTACAAAATGTTAATGCTTTAATGAGCATTAACATTATATGTTACAGTTAATAATTTCACAGGTTTCCTCATCTTTAAATACTAAATGGCTAAACTTCTAAAACCTACCAACCTCTAAACAAAATAATGATTTCCAAAATATATTTTTGTTTAAAGACCACCTTTTAAACCTTCAGCCCCAAAACCTCAGGTATCAAAGGATCTCTTCCAAGACTCATTGTGATTTTAAAATTCACACATTATAGCACAACTCTCCACTGAACTCAGTGTGTGCTACTTTGAAGTCAATGAAACGCTGTGACCAAAAAACGGCTACTTTTAATATAGCTTTGTCTAGATTGCATCACAACTAGCAATTAACTTCTAAACTTAATATGCATGGAATTTACTAGCAACTAGATCACCGTTTTATATCCTAGTCATTTCATATTCAGATAAAAACAAAAAACTTCCCATGTACATTTTGTAGTTAAATGAAATTTCCAGCCCTAACTCTTCAGCTGCTCAACAAGGTTTTTTGCTCCTTCCAATGAATCTGCTGTTTTTACATTTTAAATGATCTTCCTTCCTCCTCTCCCATTTTGGAACTTCCTGGAGGATACTTTCCACTAGCGCAGCTGTTTCTCAAGCTGAAGGAAAGGAAGCTTTTAAACCTCATTTAATATTTTTATTCAATTACTCATTGTGCAAGGGTGTAAAGCCTTTCTCCAAAGCAACACGCAGCGGATCAGGGTTATATGAATACAGTAGCAGTAGGTAGGATAAAAGAATGGAGGTGATCGGAAAAGGAAGTGGCCGTGGTGGTTGGCTAAAGCTGTAAAATGTTGAGACCTATGTCAATGAGAACACAAGGATTGCATATTGTACATGTAACACTATGGTGACTGGCTAATTCCCCTCAGACTGAGAATACGCATTTGTATAATTGAGAAATAACTGTAGGATTGTGGATCAGTAACTGTACAAACATCCCTGCATTCTAATATCAGAGACCATTCTCTTATAATGGACAACCATATTTACTCTATAGACTATTCAGCAATGACTTCATACCACACTCCTTGCCAATATGCTCAAGGCACTAAAAGAATACACAGAGTAATTTTAAAAAGGGCAATAAAGGGATTGGTAAGGAAAGTAACAAATGTAGGACTAAAATTTGCCATTCCGTAAGAAAACATGACGACAGACCAACATCAGATGCAAAGGTGGGATCCTTAAACTGCAGGTATTGCAAGTGCAGCTGTTCATCTGGCCAAGGCTGAATGTAACCAGGGTCACACTATTAAAATCTAAAAACCCTTGTAGTGTCAGTCACATGGCTACAGGCAGCCAATGTAAAGAAAACAGTTGCAGGCGCAATACAATCTCAGTAGCATAAACCAATGAGCAAACTTCCTGCTGCATACTGAACCAAGTACAAACAGAGCAGCCATACTGAGAAATCTGTGAAGAGCGACTTGAGGCTCAAGTCCATGAACGCACGCATATTGATGTTGATATTGATGATAAATTCTACTGAAAAGGATAGGATCCTTTACACCATCGATTTAGAGCCCAACATTATAACAACTGGAGCCAAAGACACCTAAGACTCTAAATAATAAAGTTGCTATTGTCTTGGGTATAGGAGAATAATGGCTTGAGTGAACAGTTAGAATGCTAGGATCATGGCTGATACTATGCAAAATCCTATTAAAGTAAGACTATTACAGAGATATATTACACATGGAAATACTGTGTAAGAAAGATCAAGCTGCTTGTGAGAGACTCATTTCAATAAAATTCTAACTCAAAACCCACTGGAAAACAATGGAAACCCTGCCATTTACCGCAGAGGGCTTAAATTAGTCAGGGAAGCAACTTCGCTGAAGAAAAAATTTGAAGGACAACCTGACTGTACTTTACTTTCATAGAATATCAAGGTTGGAAGGGATCGCAGGAGGCCATCTAGCCCCAAAACCCCATTGACTGTAGGGAACATATTCATGGTAACACTGTTATACTAGCACTGTGTGCTGAAATCAGAGTACAAACCTCAACTAGGTATGTGATAGAGCAGCTGTTTAACCCTGAATGCCTAGCATAGGCGTCACCACCGTATTACCATGGATAGAGGAGCAGCTTTGAAATCAACAGAGCAAGAGTCCTATTAATTTCAATGCAATTTCATACAGTAAAGATGATGCACAGTACAACTATGTAGGAAAAACTGGGTAAGTATAACAGAGCAATTATATTTCTGAAAAATCAGAGCAATGGGAAAGTATACTTGTAATATCATCCTTATCCAAAGAACCAGGATGAGGGAGCTAAGTCAAAGGAAACAAATATTAAAACTATATTCAATGTTCAAATAAACCCTACAAAGGGCTGCTGCTTCATTTTCAAATCACCTCCTTGGATACAAGCAGTTTAAGATCATCCACATTTCCCTGAGAAATCGTGCTATGATATTATATAAAGTGCAAAGAACTAGTGTTATCGCAACACAATGTCGGAAAAAACAAAACCAAAAAAACCCAAAATACAACAGGCAAAAACTCTCCCAAAGAAATATCAAAAGGTAAGGTTTTCACTGCATCAATAACTTTTATCAAGCTGCACAGACTATATATTCAGTTATGCAGTACTTAACAGAACTGGTAATATAGTAAGGATTTACACTGGAAATGAGATGAAAAGGACCACGATATGGTCATATAACTCAGTTGTGCAAAAGAAACCTTAATTTCTGCTCCTTTCTGATTTTTGTGTATCTTATTTCTCAGTACTGGCACTGCTTTAATGATGGGGGGTGGAATTCCACTGCATTTGCCTGTCTTCTTTGTGTTAAATTCAGAAAACAGAAAAAAAGTTTCCAGATCACTAGTTAAGAGACACTAGTCGGTCTGCGACCAGCAGTGCTTGTTAATGAAAACTGTACACTTATCAGATGTGCACAGATGCATGCCATGCACTTACGGCCATGAGTACCAGGTTTGTATAATTTTTGGTAGTGCCCAGAACGGGTCCAAGCAGAGGGCACAGCAGGGGCGGGGATGAGAAGAGGCAGGGTAGGAACTTGGGGAAAGGGGTGGAGTGGGAGTCGGGCAGACCAGGGCTGAAAAGGGGCGGGACAAAGCGGAGCAGGACAGGCTGGGGCCTGGTCACTCGCTGCTGCCAGCTTCAAGCTCCCTGCTAATCTCCCAGGCTGCCCTGGACTCCACGTCCATCTGAAGAACGGGGCCCCGGTCCGTCCTATGTACGGGACAGTTCTGAAAATATAAGCCCAAACACTGGTGGAGCTTGGCCCATGTTCCTGAATATTGGTGGAGCACAGGCAACATATAAACTTGCCACCTATGCTTACAGCCTGCTCAGGTATGTAGCTACATAAGATCCAGGAGGTTTTTTTTCCCCTACTGTACATTTTTTGAAGGGCATTTTCAAATAGCCACTACTTCATTACATCTAAATGAAACTTTAAGTGCCTAGCAAAAATAATTATTCACAGAGGCCATTTGTCTGCATAAACTCACCTTGGAATTAAGAAATTTCTCCTTGTTCCATAACTTAAAATAGGTTCAACACTTCATTCAATTAAGTTTCCCAAGCCAAAAGACTATGTAGAGACCAAGAATGGCAAAACTCAATATGAAAGAAAAATTCTTCAAAAGTTATTATAAACAATGGAAACAGTGTTATAAAGAAGTAATTTTGCAAGCTTAATGAAACCAATCACAACAGTAAACAGCAGTACCTAGACACAGTGGGGATAATTACACAGGAAGAATAGCAATTGCATAAGGCAAGGAAACTCAGTTTTCAGGCTCTTAATATTTTTAACTTCTCATCTGCTGTGTAATAGGTATGTGATGCACATAACAGCACACACAGTATGTCATGTACCACATGCAATACCCTGGTTTTAATTGTCCTTTGAAGGGCATTTAGTATTTCAAAGGAAAATACTGCTGAAGGCCCCACTTCAGGAAAGCACCTAAATCTGTGTGTAACTATCATGGGATTATGCAAGTGCTAGAGGTTACGTAAGTGCTTAAGTGCTTTTCTGGAGTTAGGCTAAAGTTTGCAGCAGCCACTAGCAGTAAAAAGGTTAATGCAATTTTGTGTATTTAACAAATCCATCTGAATATAGCCAGGAGAACTGAACCCTTATTTACTCTCTACTGGACTGCACAGTATACGGTAGCAGACTAATTGTTACTCCCATTCAACTCTTGAGTTCCAAGACTTACTTCGGGGCAGTCGGAAAATCACTTAACTTTGCTCTGTATCAGTTTCTCCATATGTAAAAATGAGGATAATTATTTGGCTGCCTCATAAGGATGCTGCGATAAATGAGTTAATTTTTGGACAGCGCTATATATGGCATTGTTTTTCAATAATGTAGGCATATGTGGGAAATCACTGCTCTTTAAATATGCAACAACATTCAAAGTATGATTAATTTAAAATATGAGAAGATTTTTTTTTTCAAGTGTATACACTTCCTGCAGGAAATAAATTAAAATCAAGACATTTCAATTAAACAGTAAAGAAAACAAGTTATGGTAGTCTATGTTGGTAAAGAGAATTCTACCAGGAGAGACAGCTTCTTCACATTACTGTAACAAGAAACTGATTCCAGTTGCATGCCATGTCATGTAAATGCCCTCCTACCCCCCGCAAAAAAAACCCGCAAGAAGAGTATTATACTCAACATGTTGCCACTATTGCACAAGTACCTGAGATTCAAAAGCTAAATCTCTTGTGCCTTTACCAAGCAACCATTATAGAAAGCTGCATGAATCACTTTTCTAACAAAAAAGACAGTTACTTATAAAAGATGTTCTTCTACTAAAAATCACAAGTCAGTATCGAAAATCTCATTATCTCTTATTAAATGCAGGCACAATGTAACAATATATAACTTTAGCAATACTGTAAAATATATCTCTCTTGTAATACTGGGGCACAATTGTTTAAAAATCTACGGCCTTTCAGGGAGATAATTTGTATGGACTTTACATTCCACTCCCCAGAATGCTACATTTTAATAAAAAGACTGCTGAAGTCATTTATGGTACCTAACACTTTATATCATGACAATCTGATTTCTCAAAATATTTTTTTTTCCCTTTTCTTGGAAAAATTAGGGAGGCGGTCCCAGCATCTGAATTTTTTAAACATATGTTATTTGAAGTCCTTAGGAGGCAGAACGAGAAGATTTTCTCTTATGTATTAATGTTCATTTTTTCCAGCACAGTGTATTTCTCTACACAATCTCTGCTGTGTAAAACTCTATAAACTAACCAAGGATTTGATGATAGATTCCACATCTGTGTCATGTTTTGTTATGTTAAATAAGGATTCTGGTTCACAGTTATACATCACAGCCCAGTACAACTATGGGTCATGGGCAATCGATTTCAAAGTGAACCTTAGTCTTCTTCTGAAAACAGAGCAACACATCTGTTGAAAAGCAAAAATTAGCCTTGCTAGGCTTCTCTCTACAGATGCCACAATCCCTATCCTTCTTGCTGCTATAGAGGACATGATTTAGTGTTAAGCATTAACTAGGCAAACTTGACAGAAACCAAATATTAACTGAAGATGTAATCATTCTTTAAGGGAACAACTATTTGCATTCTATTGCCGCTATGCCTTAATTAATGGCTTTTCTTAGTAAGGATTCCACTTAAATTCTCTGGAGTTATCTTGCTTCCTAAAAACCATTTTTAACTTTATCAGGAGACTTCTCCTCTTGCCAAACAGCCAATATTCTACCCAAGATCAAATATAAAAATAGTTCAACTGCGGCATTTAAAGTTCCTGTCTTCTCATGGGTACTTGAGTAATTGACAGACAGAGACATTCACTTTTAGTTACACTGTTTAAAACTAATGCAGTTCAGTAGAACTGAAGGTTATTTTTTATTCAGTTTGATGTACATCAGTATTTCTTTCCAATTTTTATTGATCTCCATTTCTGCAAGAGATCAGGAACTCTGGCTTAAGTGTTCAAAAGTAGAAGTATAAAGGACAGGTGACAAAATATGGACTTGGGACTAAAAAATGGAATTTTTGAAAGTATCTAAGTGACTTCAAATGGGACTGTGCTGGTAAATCTTTTGAAAATCCCAACCTCAGGTCTTATCTTCATGTTCCTACTTTGAAAAAGGTTGGCTTCAAATACATTTTGTTCATAGTTTAGTGACCAACCGTTGATATAAAATTCAGAAAAATATTTGTATTTGATAAAAATGAACAAAGAAATAAATATCTGCCTGCAAGTGCAATAGCCTATGTTTTAACTTACCCTATACATTTCAATTAACAATGGTCTTCTCCCTACAGCTATTGATTTTGGGGTTGAATAGATTAAATTTTAATCCTTCTAAACATTTATCCAAGTCTGTGATCTTAATACAGTCCAGTCAGACTTTTTTTTTTTTCTCTTTACATTGCCAAATCACCACCACCATTTCCACAATTAGTATCCTTATTAGTGGGAGTAATATAGAGCTCAAAGACTGAATGGACATTTATCCCTAGAAAAACATCAGCTCCTCCAGAACAGGATTGAGACAAAATGGCAGAGCAGCATGAGAAAGCTTGCACTGTCAGCGTAGGTTCTGTTGTTATTTGGAGGATTTAGTCACCTTGACTGAAAGTCCATCTGTACTCTTTATAAGCATTACAATTCACTAAAAAGACAAAATAAATTAGTAAATAACCCTTGGCCAAAGTTACCAAATTTTACCTTTTTGAAGAGGGCAATAACTGTCTGCAGGATTCTTGTGAATATATTTATTAATTTGTTACCTTTCAGCACCAAACAGAACAGCAGCATTGCAGTAGGGAAGAATACTCAGGTCACAGTGAAAAAGTTAACCATTACACAATAATTTCCTTAGGAAAACGAAGCCAACATGATTATCTCTAGCTTTAAAATTGCTTGGAAGATTTGAGTTGAGATAAGATAGTAACTACAAAATTTAGAAGTCTACTTGATGGTTTTTCCTCAAATAAGCAGCTGTCCACATGGCATCTTGGAATTATTTACAATTTTACATATTAAATAACTTTGACTATTAAGTTTTCAAAAAGAGACTGATTCTGAATTATGAACTTCTACATCAAGTGGTTGTCCAGCCAAATTTATGATAATTACCACCTTTAAAAATACATAACCTTTTTATACTAACACTTCTTTAAAAGTTTGAGATTTTTAAACACAAAGCACCCTTTCCTATTACAAGGTTTTTTTAAATGGGATAAAGCAATATATGTAGTGTTCTAGAAACTTGCATACATCCTCCTCCAACAGTTGCAAAAATGTACTTATTTAATAAATTAAGATATTTTTTCTAATTTCATGTGTTAATATTCAAATAGACTTTATATAAAAATGTTAATCCGTACCTATTACAAGTAACCTACATATTTAGCTTTTTTCATCTGAAAGCCTGTTAAGAAATGATGACCTGCAGAATTAACGTATTCATTTTTAAAGTAATATTTGAACAACTTGTTGTCCAGCATTTAACAAAAATGTGAAAACAAAAAATAAATCACCAGACCAGCATTTGCTTTCTTGATTATATCAAGTAATTTCAAGTTGAGTTCTATAAGGCAGGTTGGTTGTTTATATGGACTGGGGTTTCCTATAGTTGCAGTGATATGCACATAGTGAAGTTGTTCGTTGATTGAACTAGATGAAGACAGGCAAATATGGGAAAATAAAAGTTTAGTTTCAAAAGAACTGAAACTTTTTTTCCCAAATGTAGAATAGGCACTGAAATATGCTTCCTTATGGACTTCCCAGGAGATTGTCTCTTCGCTGAGTATGAAACCATCTCGAAACTGAAAATAATGAAAACAGAATTATTAATGCTATGCATTAGGGATTAATTGTATTAATTTTGATCCTATATTTCCCATTTTCTATACCTTTTCGAGTCATAGCATTAAACATATTTGAAACTATGCAAGTGGAATGGTGAAAAATAGACTGCAAATATATTGTACAGCTGGGATATATTTTGTTTCAAGGCCAAACAGGAATTATTAGAATATGGGAAAAAAATGACCACATTTTTCTAAATCTTGCATTTCTAGTTATATTAGCTTTGCAAAATTCTACATACTCACTTGTCAGAGAGAACAGCTTTATTTATTTATTTCAAGGGAGAGTATCAATCACGATAAAGAGCGAGTGAGTAAATTTTGTGCCTGCACAGGTTAATTTCCATGACTGTTTGGCAGACTGGTAACATACATGAGCTCTTTCTTTAATTCATGCAAATGAGAGTTAATAAGACAGGTAAAACTACCGAAGGTAATGGAATAATTAGCAAGTCCATTGTAAGGTGCTAACAACCTCAAGAGGAAAAAAAAAGACGACTTAAGAGTTTGAACGTATTCACTATACCTTTTGAAGTTTACTTGTTAAACATACCTATTGCCTATGAACAGCAGTCTTCTCCTTCTTGAGAAACACTATGCATATGGATGAGGCTTTCACACTGCTCACTTTCCTCTGGCATTCTTAAAGAGATATCGAATTCATTTTATAATTACAGAAAATCTTAAACTGGTTATATTGTGACATGGAGACATGACTAGTAAGGATGGTAATGCTATATAAGAATTACATATTATCTTGAGTTGTGTTCATTAAAAAAACTAAATACTTCAGTGAATTACATATACTATACTAGAGTGGTCATAATTAAGATCTATAGATAGCCATTTAGTGCGCTTCAGAAATATAGAATACACTATGGTAACAATACTCAGGCAAACGCAAAACCGTAAAGAATATTCACTACAGAAAAAATTCTTTTAGTACAATGGGATTTTAAGATGGTGGCTTGTCCCCAGCCCATAAACTCCACTGCCATACCCAAAGTCTCTTTCTAGGCACAGTTTTATTTTCCAAACTTAGGTAAAAAACAGAACAAAACAAAAACACTTCTTCCATCCCCACTGGGCTACAAGTACTAGGGGATTTTCCACTTTGCCTCTCTCGTTCCATCCTGCTTCAAGGCCTGTTGCAGGATTCCTCCTTGTTCCTTGCACTACTTCCCAGGGCTTTTCCCAGGAGGTTTTTTTTTCCCCACTGCCTCGTCTCCTAATAGACTCCCTGGCAGCCTCTGCTGATCTTTCCTTCCTGACAGCCCAGCTCTTTATTTAAGGAACATATGTCCACCCTTCAGCTGCAGCTGATTAATGAATAGGGTTGGCAGGACCCAGATCTCTGGCCCTTAAAGGACAGACAACCATGTCACGGGGAATTTATAATTTTGTCTCTGCCCTCACTGGATATTAGGGCAAAGAACGGAGACAAAGAATTATACTGGTAACTAATCAGTCAATGAGGTCCTCTTAAAGGAGGGGAAGGGAAGGAGGGGGGCAAAAATACCAGGGTGTGAGTTCTGAGGCTTCTAGAAGAGGTAGGATACATAGAGAAGGTAGAATGAAAAGTTAGGGAAGTTACAATAGGTGATCATACCTCTGAATTCGATGCTTTCTGCAGATAAAGGCAAAAATTCTTCTGATTCCTACCATCACTGGATCCCAGTTGTTATAATGGCATAAGAAAGTTGCAATGAAAAATGAGAAAAATACAGGGATTGCCCCTGCAAAAAATAACCAGGAAAACTGCGCCTGGAATTAGAGCATGATTATAATTTATCCAACAAAGCACAATAGTAGTTTCTTTTAACATTTCATTTTTTCTTCATTTGTGACAACTGCCATAAAATGGAGACGTGTCTACTATTGTTATTGTTAAAAGTGTCTAACTTGCATCAAGATTGTAAAGACAACTGCATTAGTAATTTATTAGCTCCTCTGTTGCTACAATAGTCAGCATATGTGTTTAAGACATTTCCACTTGGAGAAGAAAAATAAAATCTATTTGTAAACCGTGTTGGGTCTCAGTTCCTTTGAATGCTGACCAATGTTACAATTTTTGCATTTTAACATTTTCTATAAGATCTCTTGGTTCATCATGTCCTCAGTCACCCACTGTGTTCAATTCTCTTTTTTCCTTACCTCCTTACATTGGGTTCTCCACCTACATTTTTCCTCCCCTTCTCCTCCTGGTAAAATGTTTCTCTTTTCTAGTTTCTCAAATGATTTCACTCTTACTCATTCACTCATGGACCTTAGAAACTCTACTAGGTACAGAACATCAAGAGAACTACATCTTCTAGCTAAAAGCTGATGTGGATCAACATTCAGGTGAGAAGCCAAACACTCCTCACAGGCATGGAAAGAGATGTGCTGGGATTCATACTAGGGTACTGTCCTTAAACTCTCTTTTGGGGACTCCATCTTCCATATCAGTCTCTGGAAAATAGGCATGCATCTCCCCTCTCCTAAATTACATCTGGATGCTGAAAAATGGAAGCACTCTCTTTGTTTCTCCACCAACCTGTACAAGTTTGATGGCACTAATCCATGAAAGTTTAATTGCCAAAGATGAGAAGGCAAGTGAATTTTCCAAGCCCTGAAACAACTGTATGGACAACCCCAGTGAAATGTCACAAAACACCACACCTACTCCACCTAGATTTGAATTTCTGACCAACAGTTTAGCTGAAAAATATATATTTCAGGGCAATTTGTGCCCCCAAATGTCCATTTAAAGAGACAGATGTGTGCATTAAAGAAATAAAAACAAACAATTGAAGAGAAAAATTTTTGGAAGTGGTCCTAGCAAAGAAGTTCTGATTTTTGTCTGCCAAATAAAGCATATGAGAAGCTAATAATTTGGGAATGAACAAGAATTTGTTCTTCCTGAGTGTGTATGGGGGGGAATACAGCATTTTTTATTAAGTTATTTGCTCATCTGTTTTGAAAGTGAGCCATAAATTAGATGAACAGGATTTTACCTGACTCTAGGGTAGTAAAAGTTAGCCTGAGCATCTGGAATGTCTATTGCATACGTAAAGCTTCAAAACACAAATTACAAGGTCTGTTCCTTTTAAGAAAAATAAAATAAAAGCAGAACTACACCCTTTAAAGCTTCTTTTTAGCTAGAAAAAGCTGATTAACCATAGACAAGGCTCCCCCTTGTGGAAAAAAAATAAAATCTTATAAAGTGATAAGAAATCTTGGTGTTTTAATGACAAGAGTATGGACACCACCTCATTCTTAGGAATCTATATCTGCAGCTATTAGAATTGATTAGTGTCCACATTAATTTCTGAGACTAGCTTCAAATAATTGAAATAAATGTTTAAATGAGCTTAAAAGTTACATTAAAACATGAGGGACAGTGTGACCTGGTGGACAGGCCACTGGACTAGGACTAAGAGGACCTGGGTTCAATTTCTGGCACTGCCACTAATTTGTTGGTTGACTTCGTACAAGTCAATTCACTCTCCGTGCCTCAGTTTCTCCATCTGTTAAATGGGGATTATGATACCAACTTCCTTTGTAAAGCATGTTGAGATGAAAATGCTTTATAATAACTAGTATTATGAATAGGTGCAACAAGTTTGACTTGTAATGTCTAAAGCATGCAAGTGTCTTATATTTTAGTGCTTTTCCCTTTTCCTCAGAGCTTCTGTCTTTAGGAGAGAGGCAAATCTTATGTCTCCCAGGGAACACAGCCAACCTGAAGCACCCAGCTTCAGAGGGAATGTTCCCTTGAGCTAGTTCTATCCAGAACAGCTCAATTACAGAAGGCACTGAAGGGTAAGGAAGGGAAGAATTCAGAACTCATCCAGCCACAAGTTAAAACCAAAAACAGACCTAATTTGCCTAGGTCAAATCAGGATGGTGTTACTTAGGTGTGAGAAAGAGACAGGCAGACAAAGTCAGACAGGCAGACAGAAACCTGGATGGTAGAGGACAGCCATGTGAAAAGAAAATAAACTAGAAAGTGTGCAATTTGAAGCTGAAAAGGAAGGCAGACAGAAGAGGGAAAAACCCCTACACCATTACTACCTTTCTTGGTGGCAATGTCTATGGGGAGGTGAAGAAGGCGACAGATTGCTAATAAAAGGGTAGCCAAAGGCAGACTCCAGAGGCAGCAACTGTTTTCAGTGAGGGTGAAGAGATAATAGTCAGAAATAAAAGCAACAGGAAAATCCACAAGGAGCAGGAAAAAAAGAGCAAGAAAAAGGTCAGGGGGTGTTGTGCCTGAAGGATGGAAAGGGTTAGGGAAGGGAGGAAAGGAATGGATATGTGCAAAGGACTAGGATTAAGACAGATGCTGCCAGCAGATAGGCAGACAAAGCAGAGGTAGAAAAAGGTTAAAATAAGGAAAAGAAGAAAGAGCAATTGAGATGAGAGTAAAAGAAATGAGATTTGTTATTAAATGTTTTGGGCTTGTTAATATTATAAATGTCAAACAGATACAGTACAAGTGTTCAGATTATAGTGATGAGTGCCATAAAAATAATTAGGAAGTTAAAAGATACTATCTGTTGCTATTGCATTAGTGTGCCTCGCATCTGTCATGCAACATTGCTTTAATGCTGTCTCTTCCATTTCAGATGCTGCAGTGGTTTTGTGTATTTTGCGCTTATACAGAATAAATTCTATTTATTTAAAGGACTGGGCTGAGAATCTATTTGGGTTTATACTTTAGAGAAGAAACTGCTCCAGTTTTCTGGGAATTACAAAAGAGGATTCCTGTTCATTCAACCATTGCCGCAACTATATTTAAATAAATTGCCTCAGAATATGAAAAATAAAAAAAGCTTGCGAGCCTTTTACACTTCAAAAGATATAAATATAGCTGCCTACATGCAGGGAGTAAAATTCTTCTTGTTTTTGTGGAGAAAAGTTAATTTGATTTACTGAAGAACTTTTCATTTATTTTTATATTCTTGGTACAAAGTTTGTGTCCTTTATATGAATTGCTTAAGTTTCAAGTCCAAGATAATTAGGCTGGTTTTGCCCAGGCTTTAGCTTATTCACATGAAATAATTTATTTTAATTGTAGTTTCTGTACACTTAAAGTTGAAAAACATCCTAAAGCTGTACCTTAAAGTTGAAAACACTTTCACTTTCTTCCAAATAGAAAAGGTATCATATTTTATGTCTGCTTTCACTACCATTATTCAGGTTTGAATTCAGCCATCTTAATGCTTGCCATTTTCTTTGCTGTGGCGACTGGCATTTCACATGAAGAAAGGTCTTTTCAAAATAGCCTACCACAAAAACATTGGCCCACCTAAAATGTCACAACAACAGACTTCACAACACATACAGATGTTGCTGAACCCAATGTCCAAAAAATAAGATTTGGGAAAAGTCAGCCTATATAATGGAAAACAACAAAATAAAAAATGATTCCAGTCTTCAGAGTGCTCAGCAGCTTCCAGAAGATGCTGTATTTTGGGAAATAGTCATTAAAAATGTCATGTAATTGCATAAAAATAAGGCAATAAAGCCAGAGGAAGACCTGCATTTTAATGAGACACATGACAGTAGCAATGCTTCCTCCAGGTTTTCTTTGTACTGAGCAAACAAACTTCCTTGAGAACTACACTGTTTACTCTCATGGTTTCAGGCACAGGAGGGAGTGCCCTGCCTGTGGAGTGGAAGTCAGCCAGCATCTTGGGGCGGGGAGTGGGGGGTGAGGTGTCGGGTCAGGGTGAGTGCTCTGCATGGAAACCAGGGAAATGAGGAAGTCAGAGAGAGAGGGAGTGGTAGAGTCAGAGGCAGTGGAGAGATGTGGAGCAGTGGGACAGAGTGGGGGGTTAGAGTGCCAGGGATAGGAGTGGGAGAAAAGTGAGTGCTCTCCCTGTGGAGGAGAGGAGCTAAGGAGACTCAGAACAGTGGTAGAGGCAGCTGGCTCCAGACACGGAAGAGGGGGTTTGCATCTCTTTTGCCAGGGTAACTGCTCCCAGCTCTGGTCCATTCCTAGGTACCATGGCAGCTGCTCCAGCCCCTTTGGGTCCCACTGTTACCTCCAACACCTACAGCTGGGGAGCCCTTAATCACCACTTCACCTCTCACAATGCCCACCCCAGGAACAGAGAAATTTGTGAGTGGCATCACTTGACACACAGAGCCTCATGTACATGCAGTTTACAAGGAACGCTGGTCAGTGGTATACATCACTCAAATAACAGACTATATTTTCAAGTTTTATCATGCAAATCATATTGTCCAGACATTGTGAGGAACGCAATAATATCCTTGTACATCTGAATGGTTTTCCAAGACTATAGTGACATTTCAGATGGGGATGGTTTTAGCAACAAGTGTAAATGCTCCTTTTCTAAAACAGGGCTTTTATCTGGCTGCATGATCGTGGTGAGTTTAATGTTGCCCTTGTAATGTCCACCCTTGTTGAGGAAGAGATTCTTCTCTAAGTCGCTAAATGAATTTATATCAATCATGTGACATGCAGCTCTTGGCAAGGGGAACATCTTCCAGACTTTTGACACTTTGGCCTCTAAGTGCCAAAGAGCTTACAAAGAGCAGAGTTGAGTCATCCCTTCACACAGAGCAATGGCTGTGGCAGGATTAGGTGGAAGGAGTTCTGAAGCCTCAGCAGGAAAAGACACCTGCTTCTCACCACAACTCCACTTGGTTTTCTAATTGGAAAGAGTGGGAAAAGCGTTCACATCAGGTAAAGCTGGCTCACCAACACACTCCTACCCCTTTTTTCCAGTAGAGGAGAAAAGTGAGAAGATGAGGGAAAAAACTTTAAAGTTCAAAAAAAGAAACAAAGCTTTTCAGTTTATTAAAAAACCCAAAGGGACATTAAGTCAACATGAAACAAAAATATGCACAAAAAATGCACACAGAAAAAGAAATCAAAATTGTTCATCAGAATTTAAGTTTTCCCTGTGAAAATGTTGTGATCAGCTTTATTCTCCCCACATTTAAGTACCAGAATGGGGACAGACCCTCTGCACGGAAATAAAAGAATATCTCAAAAGGACTGTAAGAACACACAATTTAATGAGCTACTGTAATAAGTTATCTAATGAGCTAATAAATTACTTTTTAAAATAAGCCTAGGCTAAAAATGTGGTGTAAACTGAACAACCACAAGTAACACCTAAAACCTGTGTGTTCACTCAAGACATCTCCATGATGTATAAATTGATCCAAGTAATTTTTCTTGTGGGGTCCATAAGGAATTGTTAGTGTATTTTTATCATCATCTTTGTGGTTGAGCTTTGATCTTTTGAGATTTTATGAACTACCCAGAGTCAAGTTGGACTGAAGACCCCACTTCAAAAGAAAAATGCCACTGAGAGTGGTAGGAGTGATCTGCAACCGGCAAACTGAGTTAATACAGGACATTTGGAATATTAATATCCATAGGTTTCTGGAACTAAATATATTGTGACATCATAGTAAGTATAAGTGAGTTCACCCTCAAAGAGCTGCCTAATATACAATTTGGGTGACTGTGTCTACCTATATTCCTTGTGTAGTTTCACCTGAATAGAGCAGAAGTGAGCAAATTACGGTCTGGGGGCTGCATCTGGCCCTCCAGATGTTCAATCTGGCCCTTGAGCTCCCACCAGGGAGTGGGGTCCAGGGCTTGCCCTGCTCCGGCGCTCCAGCTAGGGAGTGGGGTCAGGATCTCCCAGAAGCAGTGGCATGTCCTCCCTTCAGCTCCTATGTGTAGTGGCAGCCAAGGGGCTCTGCAAGCTGCCCCCGCAGCTCCCATTGTCCGGGAACTGTGGCCAATGGGAACTGCAGGGGCGGCACCTGTGGACAGGGCAGTGCACAGAGCTGCCTGGCTGCGCCTATGCATAGGAGGCGGAGAGGTGACACGCCATTGCCTCTGGGAACTGCTTGAGGAAAGTGCAGCCCAGAGCCTGCATCTCTCATCTCCTCCTGCACCCCAAACCCCTTCCCCAGCCCTGATCCCGCTCTTGCCCTTCAAGCCCCTCGGTCCCAGCCCGGAGCACCCTCCTGGGCCCCCAACCCCTCATCCCCAGCCACACCCCAAAGCCCGCACCCTCAGCCAGAGCCCTCACCCTCCCCACACACACCTCAATCCCCTGCCCCAGCCAAGAGCTCCCTCCTGTACCCTGAATTCATTTCTGGCCCCACCCCAGAGCGCACACCTCTAGCCGGAGCCCTCACCCCCTGCACCCCAACCCCCAATTTCATGAGCATTAATGGCCTGCAATACAATTTCCATACCCAGATGTGGCTCTCAGGCCAAAAAGTTTGCCCACCCTGGAATAGAGTATATGTCCACTTCCTGACCTGCCTTAGACTGTTTTGTTGCATTGAACAGCTGCTGCATGCCACCAACGGGTGAAGGGAATCCAGTATACAAAGTGAGTCCGGATCCTCTGACCTGGGAATTGCTATAAGTGTAAGCTGCTTTTAAATTATTGTACTGCTTACTGATCCATTTTAGGGTTTACCATCAAGACAAAAGAACTTCAACCATTTCACTATTATTTAAGGGAAAGGAAAATTTCCTACTTATTTAGCAACATACAACTGTTAGTCATTGTTGTCATTTGTTTAAATTTGTCAGAACATAAAGGAAGCTTTCATGATTTCCCTTCGATAAGCACCAAATGCACTTAATCAATATCCATCTTTTTTTTCATGAGTACAAAGAAGAACTAACTATACAGATGAAAAAGATTATATATACACTAATTTCAAAAATTGTGAGGCATATCACTTATGCACTAATGTATGCTCTCTCTTCCCCCAACAAGCAATACTTGTGCCAGTTTTGAAAGCTACTCCAAGAAGTTAAATAGGTATCGTAGAGACAGATCAAGCGATCTCAGTTGCTATAGTTAGACTTTCCAGCAAAACAGATTAATTTGCTCCAATATTAAGAGCAGCAGCAAAGTTTTAAGAGCCCATGATCTTAGCAAACAGAAAAACAAACCTGTAAGATGGAGAGTTTTGAATCAATTAAAACAAGAATGAAAATGAAGACGAAGTAATACTCAATATGTATGTATATATTACGTGTTACTATACATAGAACATAAGAACAGCTATACTTGGGTCAGATCAAAGGTCCATCTAGCCTAGTATACTGTCTTCCAACAGTGGCCAATGTCAGGTGCTCCAGAGGAAATGAGCAGAACAGATAACCATCAAGTGATCCATCCGGTTGCCCATTCCCAGTTTCTGGTAAACAGAGGCTAGGGACACCATCCCTGTCTATCCTGGCAAATAGCCATTGATGGACCTATCCTCCATGAACTCATTTAGTTCTTTTTTTAACCCACTTGTAGTCTCGGCCTTCACAACATCCTCTGGCAAGGAGTTCCACAGGTTGATTGTGCATTGTATGAAAAAATACTTCCTTTTGTTTGTTTTAAATCTGCTGCCTATTAATTTGATTTGGTGACTCCTCATTCTTGTGTTATGAGAACACTAAATCCAGATTATAATTCATATAAACAAATTAAGAATTTGGAGCTCCTTGCCATTGATAAAATACTACAGTCAAACATTCAAAAAGATAGCTAAAGTTTATATGAAAATCATGACAAAAAATGATTTAATTTTAATAGGATATTCAACAAAAATTTAGACAATTTAGTTTGAGGGGGAATATAAATGAAAAATTGTGGCTCATTTCTGTTCTAACACAACTATTTTTGGATATTTATTATAATCACATGAAGTGTTCTCCCACAGTTATTAACTTATATGACAAAATACCCATGAAAATAAGATGTTTGTTTTTTTAATTGGGACCTCTTCATTTAAAAATTTAATGTTTACTGTATTCATAAAATCTAGGATTAAGCCTTAAACTGTCCATCTTCTGCAGACATTAATCTACAGGTTTTTTTACATCACTAACTGAATATTTTCAAGATATACAGGTCACAGAAAGGATTTTACACTATTAAGTTGCTATTTAAGGATGTTGTTACATGCTGTTTTACAGGTTTAGTTAAATGATTAGACAAGGTAAGGGAACTGAAGTGGGAGAGTTTGGTGATTTAAATTACTTTTCATTGAAGTTGTATTTCAGCGAGATAAATTAAGTATGCAGTAACAAACAAGATTAAGATACATACAGCAAGGATGACAGACAATTCAGTCTCGATAATTAACAGTAATAGAACAATACTGTACATTGTGTACATTCAGCTTTAACACTGGCATTGCACTAAAATGCACCTACTTAGGCCTGTTAATAATGCTCAAATCTTATCAGCAATCAAGTGTACATTACCTTCTGCATGCACATGTCAGCTATTATGGACAGAGGTATTGTAAGGCTTAGCGCAAGTGTGCCTATCAGTGATGAGGTAAGAAAGCAGCCCCTAAAAAAATATAAAAGTCTTATTTAAAAATTAAGACACATACTTTAAAGTGCAGAAGAGATTTAATCAAGGTTATCTGTTAGTTAAGGTTTGTTTTAAGTGTAAAGCCATAAGGTTTGTTTTCAGAAGTCCTTTGCAGGACACCTTCAATGTGAAAATGACTGAGCCACAGAACATATATATATTTTAAAATAAGATATTTCATGGAATTACTGTTAATGTGAAGTAGTCTTTAGTTCACAAATTATTGGCCCAACAAAAGATCTAGAGCAGTGGTCCTCAACCTTTTTTGTCTGACAGGTGCCAGATGACGAGCCACAGAGGACTGTGGTGGTGGACAAGCATCGGCCGAAATGCCACGGACAAGTGGCAACGTCAATAGGCGTCGCTGCCGACAAGCAGAGTCATCCAGAGCCGTCGCCGTTGAAGATCGACAGCATTTCGGCGGCGACACCTCTGGATGATGCTGCTTGTCAGTGGCATTTCGGTGGATGCTCGTCTGCCGGCCAGTATGCAGGTGCACTTAGATGCCCCAGCGGGCGCCACAGCACCCGCGGGCACTGCGCTGTGGACCCCTGATCTAGAGTAAGGCTTGCCTAGTTTGAGCCATTTTGGTATCAAGTTAACAGCACCTAAGATATTAAGAAAGGCTGTAAGTTAGACACTATGATCCATCAAGTCAATGATCCCAAATGTAAAACCAGGCTTGACAACAGATACCTTCGTAAGCGGTATTCTGCTTTGTCATGTAAAGAATCACTGATTTAATAACTCTGTAAATGCTTATTTTCCCACTTCAGTCAATACTGTTCATTAAACTAAATTACCTATTTATTCATGAGTCTAATGGTATTAGATGCTTGTGGACTATCAAAATCAGTAATTAGGAAGTTTTACGGGAAATCTGGAAAAAAACAGAACTTGTACCCTTTTCTGTTTCTTTATCTCCACATCATCAAGGAACAAAGAGGGCACCGGATATATTTTTTCTATTTTAATTTAACTTCCTAATTACTAGGGCTGGTCAAAATTTTCCATCAAAACTGTTTCAACAGAAAA
This sequence comes from Chelonoidis abingdonii, assembly GCF_003597395.2. NCBI lineage: Eukaryota > Metazoa > Chordata > Testudines > Testudinidae > Chelonoidis > Chelonoidis abingdonii. Next base: position 64,420,450 of record NC_133778.1, read on the forward strand.
TTGATCTTTCTACTAAAAATCAACCCCCCTCCTCCAATGACTTTCCACAGACTGACCTCCTGTTAAAAAAAACAAAAACAAAAACTCTACCCTTCCACCCACCCCATATAAAACCCCACTACCAATCCCCACACCAATAGAGTTTCTGGCTGAAAAATGCAAAGATTTTATTCAGAAATGCCACTACAAAGCCTCAACGGAGATGTAGTCCAGGTGCCTCAACACTCCACTCCCTAAGGGCCAAATTACCAGACAGACTACATCTCTTATGAGGTACCATAGTGACATTACCAAGGTCAAAATTTTCTGTTTCCCACCGAAGATTTTCAGTTTTTTGGCCAAAATGTTGAAGTTTTCCACAGAAAACAACCCCCTCTCCCTCAGTTATCTGACCAGTATAATTACCAACTGGAAACAAGACCTTAAATTTAAGAATATCAATTTTTTATTTTATTTTTAAAAATTCAGTTAAGTCTTTCCTGTGTAATTTATGGATAACTAGAGAATTAGTAGGAGTGACATCACAGAAGCTATACACATGAAATCTAATTAATTGGAAGGGGATGTGATTTTTATTCACATCACAAAATTGTTTTATTTTTGTTAACATCTATTAAACTCAAACAGTTTGAACAAACAGTTGGAAAAGTCTTTTGGGTAAAGACTCTTCAATTAAGCAATGAGAGAACCCTATTCCAAGCCATTGGGTCCTTTTCAGAGAGACTTCCAGCAAAACAAAGACCAACAGACTGGCGATTATATTTGTAAAGTTTAAAAAAAAAGGCCAGAAAAAAATACTTGAGTGGGGTGATGGGGGGAGTAAGGGGAAGCAAACAAATTTTAGGCCTTGTTTACAGAGCATAAAGCAGCAAAAAGCACTCTCCAGTCCCCAAGAATTAAATGCACAAATCCAAATTTCCAGCTCATGTTCACAACACTTAACTGGTTAGATACTTTCTATGACCCAACTTTAAGTTATTCCAAATACAGAAGTAATTCAACCACACAGAAATTAAGTCGTATGAAGTTTAATTCAAACCTACAAATATGAAGAAACAAATAATTAAGATTCAAAATCTGTCACTTGGCTCTTCATCTTATGCATTTATGCCATTGTACGTACAATGAAAAAGTTAAATTAAAAAAGCAAAACAAAAAACTGGTCTTGTGGGGACTATTTGCATGTTTGATGTTAACTCAAAGAATCCTAAGATTCTCTGGGTTTAGAAATATTTTAGGGAGAGTTTGCGGACAAAATTAGATTTCTCATTCACTGCATTGCCACAAAATCACTAGCTTAATGTAAGAGCTGGGATCTCAACATTTAAATGGTTTCAGCTCAAACTAGTGTTACAACAAAAGAATATTTTTCTAATCTACACTTTGGCAATTATTTTTTTTCTAGTTTAGCAATCTTGCATCATTTTTCACCAATGATTTAATACTATCACTAGAGAGATGTCTCTTATTAGCAAAATGGTGTATAATATTTCAAAATATCCTGTCAAATAATTAAAATGAAAACTTATCAAAATACAAAGAGCCTATACTCTGTGATGCATGTGTAACCTTCGCAGTATGGTTCAGTCACCCTCCAGTGACTAGGCTGCTCAATTCAGAAGCCTGGCACAAAAAAACGGCCATTCAACTTCTCGTAACTGTTGTTCTTTGAGATGTGTTGTTCATGACCATTCTAATTAGGTGTGTGCGCACTATGTGCATGACAGCCGGAAGATTTTCCCCTAGCAGCATCTGTAGGGTCGGCTTGGGCACCCCCTGGCGCTGTGACTTCACAGTTCCTAATATAGGGCTCTGTCGACCTCAGTTCCTTCTTGCCGGCTACTCTGACGGGGGTAGGATGACGAGTATTGGAATGCACATGAACAACATATCTCGAAGAACAGTTACAAGAAGGTGAGTAACCGTTCTTTCTTCAAGTGCTTGTTCATGTCAATTCCAATCAGATGACTCACAAGCCCAAGTTCAGGAGGTAGAGCGGAGTCGTCCACTGATTGGAACACTGCTCTTCCAAAGGCTGCATCGTCTCTGGCCTGCTGCGTGATTGCGTAGCACGTGAAAGTGTGTATGGAGAACCACGTCACTGCTCTGCACACTTCCTAGGTGGGGACCTGTGCTAGGAACGTCACTGAAGAGGCCTGAGCCCTGATGGAGTGTGCAGTGATCGAAGGAGCAGGCACCCCTGCCAGGCTGTAGCACTCACAGATGCAGGATATGATCCACGACAAAATCCGCTGAGAAGAGACAGGAAAACCTTTCATTCTGTCCATCACTGCTATGAATAACTGGACAGACTTTTGGAATGGTTTAGTTCTCTCAATGTAGAAAGCTAGCGCTCTTCAGACATCCAATAAGTGAAGCCTTTGCTCCCTGTCACTCAAGGGCAACTTCGGATAGAACATCGAGAGGAAGATGTCCCGGTCGATGTGGAACTGGGAGACAACCTTCGGGAGAAAAGCCGGGTGAGGCCTGAGCTGAACCTTGTCTTTATAGAATATCATGTAAGGAGGCTCTGATGTTAGGGCCCTGAGCTCAGACACCTGCCTAGTTGAGGTTATCATTACCAGAAACGCCACCTTGCATATGAGAGAGAGAGAGAGAGAGAGAGAGAGCAGGGAGCAAATCGCCAAAGGCTCAAATAGCAGCCCCAAAAGTCTGGATAAGACCAAACTGAGGTCCCAAGTCAGAACAGGCTGTCCAATCTGCGGGTGTAGCCTGTCGAGACCTTTAAGGAAACAGCTGGCCAATGGGTTGGCAAAGACTGAGCATCCCTCTGCATGTGGGTGGAAGGCAGAGATGGCAGCCAAGTGAACCTTAATTGATGACACAGACAGTCTCTGCTGCTTGAGGTGGAGAAGACAGTCCAGTATAAGTAGCACCAAGGCAAGCGTCAGAGATGAAAGGTGCTGCACTGACCAGACTGAAAATTTCTTTCACTTGGCAAGGTAGGTAGCTCTTGTGGTGGGTTTCCTGCTGCCAAGGAGAACTTGTCTGACATGATCAGAGCAAGAAAGCTCCACTGGGTTCAGCCATGGTGCTTCCATGCTGTGAGGTTCGGATGTTGGAGACGGCCACGATTCTGAGTTAGTAAGTCCGGTAAGAGCGGCAAGGTAACTGGAACTTCCACTGACATTTCCGGGAGTGATGTGTACCAGTGCTGGTGGGACCAAGCTAGAGCTATCAATATCACTGAAGCTTCTTTCCTCTGTAGCTTGAGGAGCACCTTGTGAACAAGAGGAACGGGCGGGAACGCATATAGGAGATATCCTCCCCAGGGGAGGAGGAATGCATCTGCGATGGAGCCTGGTCTGTGATCCAGGAAGAAGCAAAACTGCTGACACTTCCTGTTGTACTGCATGGCGAACAGGTCTATCTGGGGAAAGCCCCACTAATGGAAGATTGAGTTCACGATGTCCGGGCAAACGAACCACTCATGGCCATGGAACGACCTGCTAAGATGGCCCGCCAACTCGTTCTGTACTCCAGGAAGGTACAATGCTTGCAGGTGTATCAAGTGCTCTACACAGAATCCCACAGCATGAGGGCTTGCTGGCAAATGGGAGAGGAGCGTGCACCCTCGTTTGTTGATATAAAAAATTGCCATGGTGTTGTCTGTCATGACTGATACACATCTACCTGTCAGGTGGGCTTGGAAAGTCTGGCATGCCAGATGTACCGCTCTCAGCTCTCTGAGGTCTACCACACCTGATTGGAATTTACATGAACAAGTACACAAAGAATAACCTCTCATCCTAGTTCTTCTGCTCATGCTGGAGAGGACCATGGTCTTAAACCCAGAAGTCTCAGGTTCAATTCCCACTGTTACTGACTCATCCGCATTACACATTATCCTAGATTTCCTTTGTTTACTGACTTGGTAATTCACAACTCATCTCCTAGTGATTAATGAAAGCTAATAAGATACCAGTACAATCATTTTTCAAAGATCTAATTTAGTTAAACTTTTAAACTATGGAAGTACTTAATTTACTGGATAGGATTCTTGCATTGCCAGTATATTGCAAGAGCCAGGAATTTAAATAATAGTTATAACAAACTCAGATAATCCAAGATGATTAATGCTCACTTTTTTTTTTGTAAGTGTATTGTTTCAGCAGAAGAACACTACAATTTCAGTATAAACAGGATCCTCAAAATTTCTTCATCTTTCCTCATATAAAAATTTTATATCGTTTGCCAATTATAAAACTATTAAACTACTGGGTTTATTCTTCTTAGTCCTAAATAATATGTACACTAGTTTCTTTCTATAATCTCAAGCCATTCTCTTTACAATGATCAGGCTAACTGCTCTTAAACCGTACTTTATGATGTATCAGATGACTTCCTCTAACTCAGACTGCCTTTATCGCTCACTGGAAAACAAAAACACAGCCTAATCATTCTGACACCGCAGCAACTCACAGTTTTTAAGTAATGTATCAGAGGACAACTTATATGAAGTAAACAGTACATACCACAGCCAGAGGAATTCTGACAGAACTGTTCCAATAAGGCCATTAATGACAATGCACATCAATACCAATTTATTGGGAAACTCAAAGGCCTCAAATCCAGTATAATGAAGTAGGAAGAAACCTGGCCATAACAGCAGCAGATTAAAGAGGCCTACAAAACCTGAACATAAAAATCAAATTAATGTTAGTTTCCTTTCAGTTTCATCATAATTCCTTATTTACCTCTTTCTCCTCTTACTTGGCTTCCCTTACAGTTCAAATGTCTGGCAAGAGCTACAGAAATACTCTCTTAATAGGTTATTCCTATTCCTGGGAAAAGGAATACAGGAATCTTTAACGGCAAATGGTAAGCAATACTTTAAATATTTACAATATGAGACACTCTTAGGCTTTTAGTAGTTCTCCAAGTTCAGAATGCGTATTTGGCTTTCCACAAGTAAAGCAATCTTCCATTTTAAAGGTTCCAACAAGACAGAATTTACACTAGCAATAGGGATGATCTACAGCATGGGGAATCTAGGGTGTCACAACCACTATCTTTTTTTAAAGGCTAGATGGGACATGGTCCCATAACTATTGAGAAGGACTCTTGAAGCTTTTTTCAACTCCAACACAGGGTCACAGTACGACAGCTGGTCTAGTAACAAGGAATAAAACAGTTTAAAACAACAACAACAACAACGCTGTATCATGGACTTTTAAAAAGTGGTGCTGGTCAGTAAGCACCCCTGACTGAATCCAAACTGTTCATTTGAAACAGGGGTTCATTGGACAGTTACACAAGAGTCATAAGAAGAAAATATGAGTCTGAGAAAATAGGTTGTCAGTGCCTACATGTGAAAAGAGAACTAAAAGATTAAACTTTGGAAAAAAAGATTGGGAATTTAATTCCAGGTTAATGACTACTACTGTGGGTTTCAAAGCTTGATGCATGAACCACTGGTGATCAAAGAACAACTTACTTGTGGGTCTGGAAAAACTAGCTGACCACATGGTGCTGGTTTTACTTGTTTCCAACTGTTAAAATTACTTTAAACAAGACAACTGAAATATATATTCAATACCTTAACTTTTTGATAAAAGTAACTGCAGGAGTTGCCACAGGAATGCTAATAGTGCTGCCAATGAAAAAGATGATGGTATAAAAGATATGGTCTACCTCACGAGGATCAGCAAATCCTTTATTTATTGGGACAACAGTTCTGCTTCTCAAGTGAAATAACAGAATCATAGATATGTAACGTTGGAAGGTATCTCAAAAGCTCATCAAATCCAGCCCCCTGTGCTGCAGCAGGACCAACTAAACCTAGACCATCCCAGACAGGTGTTTGTCCAACCTGTTCTTCAAAACCTCTAATGGAGATTTCACAACCTTACTTGGAAGTCTATTTCAGAGTTTAACTATCCATATACACTTCTACCCCGATATAATGCGACCGAATATAACACGAATTCGGATATAATGCAGTAAAGCAGAGCTCGGGGGGATGAGGCTCCACGCTCCGGCGGATCAAAGCAAGTTCAATATAATGCAGTTTCACCTATAATGCGGTAAGATTTTTTGGCTCCCAAGGACAGTTTTATATCAAAGGTGTAAATAGAAAGTTTTTCCCTATAACCTATCCAGATCTCTCTTGCTGCAGATTAAGCCCATTACTTCTTGTCCTATTTTCAGTAGACGTGGAGAACAATTGATCACTGTCCTCTTTATAACAGTCCTTGACACATTTGAAGACTTATCAGGTCCCATCTCAATCTTCTTTTCTCAAGCCTAAACATGACCAATTTTTTAAACCTTTTCTCACAGGTCAGATTTTCTAAAGCTTTCATCAACTTTTTTGCTCTCCTCTGGACTCTCCAATTTAGCCACAACTTCCAAAAGCGTGGCACCCAGAAATGGACACAATACTCCAACTGAGGTCTTACAAGTGTTGAATACAATAATATAATTACCTCCCATGTCTTACATACGACACTGTTATATATACACACATCCTAGAATGATGTTAGCCTTTTTAACAAATGCAACACATTGCTGACTCATTCAATTTGTGATTCGCTATAAACTTTGGATTCCTTTCAGCAGTATCACCTCTTTCATGGTTGTGCATTTGAGTTTTCCTTCCAAAGTAAAGTACTTTGCACTTGTCTTTAATGAATTTCACACAAATTCTCCAATTTGTCAAGGCAGTTTTGAATTCTAAGCCTGGCCTTGAAAGTGCTTGCAACCCCTCCCAGTTTGGTGTTATCCACAAATTTTATTAACATACTTTCCACTCCATTATCCAAGTAATTAATGCAAATATTGAACAGTAGCAGACTCAGAACTGTAGCAGACTCTGGGACCCCACTAAATGGACTCAACTTATAGTAATTTCATCTAAACTGCTTTTCCCTTGTTTGCTTACGAGAAAGTCATGTGGGATTTCAAAAGTTTTACTAAAAATCCAGATACATCACATCTACTGCTTCCCCCTATCCACTGTGCCAGTAACACTATCAAAAAAAGAAATTAGGTTGGCTTGGGATGATTTGTTCTTGATATATTCATGCTGGCTATTCCTTATAACCCTCTTATTCTCTAGGTCAGGACTAGCCTATATTTTGTCAAAGTCCAAATTTCTTGCTCAAGGTCCAAATTTCTTGACTACCCCTGCTCTAGGTGCTAACAAACTGATTGTTTAATAATTTGTTCTACTGTCTTTCCAAGTATCAAAGTTAGACTGACTGGTCTGTAATCTCCCAGGACTTTTCTATTCCCCTTTTAAAAAGATAGGTACTATATTTGCCCTTCTGCAGTCCTCTGGGACGTCATCTGTCTTTCATCAGTTTTCAAAGATAATCACTAAAAATTCTGAGATTACTTCATTTAGAGTTCCTTAAGTACCCTATCATAAATTTCATCAGGCCCTGCCAACTTATCTAAATATTCTTTAATCTGTTCTTTCCCTATTTTGGCTTGTGTTCCTTCCCCTTGTTATTAATATTGTTTGTATTGAGTATCTGGTCACAATTAACCATTTTAATGAAGACTGAGCAAAAGAGGCATAAAAACTTCAGCCTTGTTGATGGCATTAATTAGCTCTCCTTCCCCTCTAAGTAGTGGACCTACACTCTCAGTATGTTAGGCACAAGAGAAAGATGAAAAGAACATCCTCTTACTGCCATATGTCCTTTGCTAGGTGTAACTCATTTTGTGCCTTACCTTTTCTAATTTTGTCCCTACATGCTTATAACATTCTTTTGTACACCTCCTTAGCAATTCATCAGTTTCCACTTTTTGTAGATATTTTTGTAGATTACTAATTTTGCAGATACATCTCTACCTCGATATAATGCTGTCCTCGGTCGACAAAAAAATCTTACCGCGTTATAGGTGAAACCACGTTATATTGAACTTGCTTTGATCCGCCCCCACCCGGAGCACTGCTTTACCGCATTATATCCAAATTTGTGTTATATCGGGTCACGTTATATCAGGGTAGAGGTGCAGTTCCTTAAAGTCTCACTAAGTAGCACAAAGACTGGGACACTCACTGCAAATTACTGATTTCTGGGAATTAGCAAGCAACTGAACACAAATGAACTATGGTCATTTATTTCATCATTTAGTTTTTATTTATTTCATAATATGCTAGTACACTTGAAATTTTGCTAATATGAAAACTCACAATAGCACTTTGCTATTAAGTCTGCTCAGAGGCAGGGACACAACATTACAGTTTTGCAGGTTATTAAGGCTCTATGGCACCATATATGGCTTCTGGTTTACAATCTGGACTTCAGAAATTATGGCATCGCAAAGTGAAGGACCATACTGAACTGCTCACTACAAAACCTGCACTACAACAAAAAGTTCAGTATACCAATCCAGTTTTTATTCAATATAAAAATACATCACAGGAATTAGCAACAGAGGCTCACTCACTTTATCACTGATGGCCTTACACGGAGATGTATCAAGCACCTGAGATTCTCATTGACTAAAGTGAGAGCTGCTGCTCAACACTCCTCAGAATCAGGCCCTAAGAACGGATTAGTACTGAGAATACTCAAAGATTAAGGCCCTATACCTGTAAACACGTATATTCTTAACTTTATGTGCACGTTTAAGTGTTTACAAGATTGGGGCCTGAAAAGCAAGGGATTTAGTTTTTCTATAAATGAAAGTTTTCAATATCGTCATTGCTATATTAAAATATTGCTGTTCTTACCAAAGAACATTGGTATATCAAGCTTATCTTCTCTGTCTACTTTTCTTTTTATCATAACTATATAGACAGCATACAGCATTGCTCCTACAAGAGACCACAGGGAACCTGTAAACAATGAAAAATATTGTTTTAAGACAAATGGGTTAGGCATAGTGTTATGAATCTGACTATCATACTTAAATCCCTCTACTGGGCAATTTTCTAATTGTAACAGTTCATTATAGAATCCATTACTATATATAATGAATTAAACTTAGGAAGATGTGACCCTCTACATGCATATATTGAAAGGGTATTTAATAAACATTCCTCAAAAGAAGCCATTTCCAGCAGTCAATCTTCCAGACTCTAATACATGACAGATTTATACTGCACTTCCTTCTCCCACCCCGTAGTTTTGAGCAGTTTATAAATGTAATGCTTTTTTTCCCTGGTATTACAATTTACAGTATGAAATTTAAAAAATATTTTATATACCTATTGTACTTCTTCCTGGAGATTTCTCAGACCCAGATAGATTAACAAGTACCACACCGCCAATGCTAGGAAAAAACATGATCAACTATTAGGCATACCACAGATTTTTTTTTTTTTTTAAACTGTCTCACACACGCACAGCAACAAATAAAGACACCAGTTTTATATATCTGTAATTAGACTGAACCTAGCTTTTGGTAAACCTGTGCTTTAAGGCCTACTCCAGAGCTCAATTAAATCAATGTGATTCTTTGCACTGACTTCCCTGAACTATTGATCAGCCCTTTGTGAGAACAAAGCTGACACATCAGAAATGATGTGCATTAATTCAAGATCTGCATTTTATTTAGGCTATCTGCTATCTATTCCAGTGTTTTCTCACTTTCTCTTCTCAAACATCGTTATCTCAAGGCTAGGTCACACTGACTATTCTGCTGTTTTCCATTCGCTTCTGACATGAGCCCTGCTTCTACAGGTCTCCCAATATCAGGCTAAGACTTGACAGAACAGTTGCTCTGTCTCTGACACTTAAATGGCTGCACTTAAACCCTCTCTTTCTTTCCCTGCTTCCACACGATATTAAGTTTCATTAAACATCTAATGCTTTTCATCTGCATTAAAACAAAATCTAAAATTAACTATCAGTAAGATAAATGTGTTAGTATTTATTATCTAATAATTTTATAACCAAATGCTATGCTTATATCTTAAATTAGGTTAAACGACCACAAAAACATACACCTCTACCCTGATATAATGCTGTCCTTGGGAGTCAAAAAATCTTACCGCGTTATAGGTGAAACCGCATTATATTGAACATGCTTTGATGCGCCAAAGTGCGCAGTCTCGCCCCCCCAGAGCACTGCTTTACCGTATTCTATCCGAATTTGTATTATATTGGGAGGTGTTATATTGGGGTAGAGGTGTAATTGCTTAAAGATGCCCTGCCCATTACAGTTGAGCAGTACATTCACTTTGACTAATAAAACAAAAGAATCTGAAGCATATCACCATTTTCGTATACACACTATATACTTGACCAAAACCTCACTGACAGATAGTGGAGAAGAAAAAAAAAGTCCAGAGCAGATCTATAAAATCTGACAGCTGAGAGTTTTGAATGATAGCAGAAAACTGAAACTAACCAGATTACCCATATATCACAGCATCTTTTTTCCTAACCCATTTAAATATTTAGAAGTTACTCAAGTATCATGCACACAACTTTCAGACACAAACATTAAAAAGAAAGTCAAAATTAGGTGAACTTCAAATTAGCTCTCTAATACTGCACACTAAAGTCATCTGACCCAAAAATGGGTTCAAGTGAAAACATATAGCAAAACAAGTCATTCCCGAGCAGACTAGTAACACCACAAGGTTCCAGCAGTGTCTTAACCCTAATCCTCAATTACTTAGTCTTCAGCAACTAGCATATAGGGAATTCTATTAAAGAAAGGTTTATATTTAGAGGGAGGAGACTCCTGGTCAGAGCAGTTGTCAAAAAAGGTGAAATTTTAAACAGACACTTCTACATTTTATTTTCTTTAAAAAAAAAAGTTTTTAAAGAACAAGATCTGCTCCTCTTGATATAACAACATTCTTCACCAAATAAATTGAACTCTCTCAAACAGCTTAAAAAATTTACCAGCTTCTTTAGGGTAGGGTCAGAGAAGGTGGTTGGAGATTAAAGAGTTCATATTCCTACCTTAAAACGACAGCTAACAATTTGGAAAGAGTAAACCGGTCTCCACTGTTACTTGGAAACACTGCAGCTAAGATTAAGGTAAAAAGTCCTGTAAGAGAAAATAAAAAGGTGTAACATCTTTTCAAGCTTTATTACTAATCTATTCAATAAACTGTACTACCACTATTTCAATTTATTTTAAATGTTGTCTAATCACTTCAGATTAGTTTCCATACTTTTAATCTGAATTATTGCAACAAAATTAGTATGTCAGTTTGTCTTTAATTTTCTTGTATTGCTGAAATGTTTACAGTGTCTAAATTGAAATTCAAAATCTATGCCCCAGACAAGTAAAAATACATTTAACAAAAATGAAGACTGCAATTTAAACATGCAAAGGAAATAAACTCAGTTAAATTCAAAAAGAAATCAGTCCATGTCAAAAACCAGTGTATATTGCAACTACGCTTTTTAAATAGCAATAACTAAAGCAGTGCACTATTTTTGGGTTGCAATAAATGTAAGTATAAGCTTTGAAAGACAGTCTAATTACACGTTAAAGCAAAACTGTGGAGCAATTAGCGTCTGTCATGCTATGATAAAATTAGACAGTCTCACTGAACATGTAAAAAAACCTGCTTAGAAAACTTGTTGATGTCCATAGTAGGGATAAATTATAGTTTTTGGGTCAACAGAAATATGAGAGACACAAAAAGAGCTCATCTAATTTTAAATTAAGACACTTTAATGGTGAGCGTAACCATTTCTTAAAAACACTGTAGCTTGGTATTTCTTTTCACCCCTCCAAACAGTGGAATTGATTAGTTCTAATTATGACATTCCCTGCAAACTTACCACTGTAAAATAAACTTTTGTTTTTATGTTGCAAACTTGAAAGAGTGCTAGATTTTTGTTTTGTTTTCAGTTCAAAAACAGATTTTTTTCCTTAAAGGAGATCTGCAAGTCTAAAATTCACAAAACTAACATTAGAATTATGCCCTTAATGCCTCCAGTGACCAGCGTCAGGGTATACAGCAGAGCCTCCACTGAAATTACTTTCACTCCCACCCTTCTTTGGGTTATTGTAACCCAGACCTGTCATATTATCACTAGCTCTTTATAGCACAGCAGCTGTGCCATTTGGTTCAGATCACATCCACAATACTCAATACATATAGCCTAAGGGAGTATACTGCTGTCCCCCTCCCCATTTAAAAACAATTGCATTGCAAATATTATTGTTCTCATACCAATTAAAACTTAAGTGTATAGAAACTGCAATAGTTATCATCCTAAAGACAAAAAAAAACCAAGGAAAAATTGCACACCGATTTCAGGTGTGGCACCATGTCCAAGAAAAGAAGCTCACTTTTAAAACACCAATTTCTTCTGTATGTGAAGAATTTTCTTTTTTTTTTTTAAAGAATAAGTTGCAACCACCTAAAAGGTCAGCTTTCTGTGGAATCCAAAAAGTTTTCTAACTATAAAAATGTAATGTACTCGTAGAGCTATATAAAGACAAAAGAATGCAAGTTGCAAAGTGGTAAGACATAAAGATAGTAAAATAATTTGCAACAATATACGGAAAGCTTCTAAGCCATCATGTTTGGTTTTTAAACTTCACGCTTCTCAAAGATACACATAATAGTCAATTTAATGAAATAGTGCTGGCGTAACAAAAAGAGCTCTAATTTATAAACAGCTATTTCAGTAGCTCTTATAATGCACGTTTCATATCTTACCAGAGGTTGAAGATAGGATATTAACTATGGCAACTTGTGCATGTAAGAGTGCTTCTTGATAAGAGAAGTTTGCCAAAAACCACTGCAGAACAAGGAAAGTAGTTTAAATGAATAAATGGATAATCACACAAGGTATTAAAACAGTCTGTTCTGCCTGTGCATTAACTCCTGCAATTTTTAGATTTTTTTATATTTACCAGAGATATCACTTGAACCAGTATACACAAAAATCAATCAGAACAAGGCTGTCACACAAGTCCTTTTGTCTTATAAATAACAATATCAATTTCTAATTGTTATTAAGAAGAGGTAGAGGTATTAAGTAGCAGAGGTGAAAACAGGCAACGTGAACAGCTTCAGTGGCATCTACAAGAAAGTAATTATTGCAGACTTTAAAAAAAACAACACACTAGAGATAATCAGTGAAAATGGCAACTGCAAGTCAGCAACAACCAAAAAGCTAACAACTTAGTTTGAAGTCATCACTTTCAAACTGTTTGCAAAAACTGAGAGAAACTACATATTTCCATAAATCTCAAAAGGTTAAGTTAACTATCACCCCATTTAAACTGATTCATATACTGGGGTCCTATAACATCTTAAGTACATAAACAAACAAGCATCTCCAAAACAGACATAATACAGTGTCTAGATCAATTATCTAACAGGTATTCTGTGAGGATTAAAATGTTTGTAAATATTTTGTAAACGGTAAATATTAGATCATTTAGTGAGCAAAAGCTCATTAATAATGTTATCCCAAAGATATTCTTAGTGAAACTACCATTCTCCCAAAAATTCTTTCAAAAAAGATTTTACTTTCTGAATGATGGCCAAGATGAAAAATACAGCAGTAGTAGACACAGCCAAGGTACCTTTTAGTAGCAACTGCAAAAGCAAGAGCAGTATCATTTCATTTGTTTGTAAACTAAAGGAAAGAATAATCTTATTCCAGATAGTTTTTACGTACATATGAAACTAGTTTTCCTTTAAATTCTGTGGACATCCACTCAATATATGCATCCATTTCAAGAAATTCCAGTAGCCAGATCACTTTCCTCTGGTCAGTACACCAGTTAAACGCCACCTCCTGAGCTACTATACCCATGAAGTATCTCCTGCTGTACAAAGAGCTATGTGTGGCTTGCTCTTAACCATATTTTAAATAAAATGTCTCTAGCACTACAGTAGGGCCACTGTTAGAAGGGCCACCACTGCTATGTTATCCTCCTCCTCAGTGTTGGCTCTTAGGAAACATGCCACTCTCACCTCTGTGTTTCCGTGACATTGAGAAATGCTGCAGAAGTATGTGAAGATGACCAGTCTGCTAATGAGGATAAAGATATCTTGCAGCCCTACCTATTCTCATTGGGGAGAGTTGAGGATATCCTCTTCACCAAGCCAAACATCTTCATATCACTGCATGGCTGTGTATAATGCCACAGGATGAGAGAGACAACGTGGTGGCAGCTTTCAAGATGTTCCACAGAAAGAGAACAGGGCAAAAGCTGCATTTATAGGTCTTTTCTCCTCCTCCACCCCCAAACTGAAAGGCAGTTCTACATGCTATAGCCACAAAGATGTGGGTACAGTCAGGGTTCAGCCCCACTCCCCTATACAAGGAAGAAACAACAGCTGGTGTTTAAGTAACCCTGGATTTCTGCCCAGGCAAGACTAGTGAGTGACTTACCACATCCATTCCGAAGAATGGAGTAAGACATAATTTCCAATGGCCCTGCCAGCAGTAGAACCTGTACTACAATTAAATGCAAGCCTGAAAACACATTGTACTGTTCAGAGTTCTGTTTTAGGGAAGTGCAGATAAGAGAGGTCATACTGTATTTAGCACACATATAAAATGAGAAAAACACGGAAAAAATAGAGCACACGCCAACATTAAATACAAGTTCATGTTAATTATTATGTAAAACAGTTCAATATTTGTAGCTATACTTAATTTTCTTAAAGAACAAAGGACATACCACAAAGCAAAAGAAAAAGCTGATTTTTGCTACTTGAGTTGCAGTGAGTTTCCCTACAGTTTTTAATATTGATTCCTGCTCCTTAACAGTTGGATATGACATGCGAGACAACTTTGCTTCCAATGCATGGCTTGATGGAAGTTGTCGAATCTCCATAACATTACTGAACCTTACACGAGGCTTTTTGGGAGCTTAAGGGAAAAAAAAAAAAAAAAAAGTGGCACATGATCATTCAACTTTTCATGCTATTACACAGAAAAGAAAAAAAAGTGATGTTTGATCCCATTGATTACAGAAGTTCACAAATAATGATTTGAACTTCTATTTTCCAGTTCTGTGATGGTGCCCTGGCCCCTCTGAAGTCAATGACTTCACCCTGGGGCCAGGATTTCACTTGATGTTTTGCTATTTAGTCAAGCAGGGCTACAGAGGCAACAAAAACAGGCAAGAGGAACTATCTTGTGTTGTTGAAGAGTCTGGCTAGTGTCTCTCAGGAAAAAAAGTACCCCATACAGTTATGCTAAACTGTAAGAAAAGGATAGTTGTAATATATAGCATTCTGAGGGTAGGAGCCTTACACAGATCTTTGAAGTTTCAGTAGGAATCTGGAGGATTTTTCAGGTTTGGAGAATGAGTCAAAGAATCTAATAGTTACATCAGACAGGTAACTTTTATATACAAACAAGAGTTATTGCTTTTGTTTTCATTTGAACAATACTAATTATAACAGTGTCTCAGGTTTTTCTATAGTACCTAATACTGCGGTAGCTGACAATATGCACAGCTATCCATTAAAACGTTGTTGTTTTTTAAACCCTGACCAACGTAGCTGTTGGTCTAAACTTAAAAGTTAGGTTAACTCTAAAAGTGTGTGAGCGGGAATCCCAAAATTCCAGGAAAGGCAAATAAATGAGGCCGGACACCTGAGGGGATTTGCTCACAGAGACCAGGAACAGGATAGTGGTGGAGCTAGCTCTGCAACCACAAGAGGGGCAATACAGACACAAAAATAGTCCCTGTACCAAAGAGCATTTTGAAATTCTGAAGTCTTTACTCACTTTTTTCAGTATCACTATTAGCACTGCCACTCTTTTCACTTGCTAAGTCATGAAACTTTACAGGAACATACAAAGGTTCACTCTGAAATGCAGCAGGACAAGTAGCATATGAAGTTAAACAGACATTGAAACTGTTAGCAAATCTGTTATCTTAGGATACCTGGAAACAAAATATTAAAGGAACAACAAGTTCCATAAAATAGCAAGACAGTCAGAATTTTTAAGCAGTATCACCATCTCTCTACCAAGTCTCTTCACTACTACTAAGCTATTTCACTTTCTAGTACATATATAAAAATACATGACCAACCTATTTTAGAATATACACCGCTACCCCGATACAATGCTGTCCTCAGGAGCCAAAATTTTTTACTGAGTTATAGGTGAAACCGCATTATATTGAACTTGCTTTGATCCGCTGGAGTGCGCAGCCCCCCGGAGCACTGCTTTACTGCATAATATCCGAATTCATGTTATATTGGGTTGTGTTATATTGGGGTAGAGATGTATTTTAAATCCAATAAGTAAACCCTTTTTAAAAAATAAATAAATAAATAACTAAAAGCTTCTAACAAGTTAATATTTTAGACCAGTCCAAATATAACAACTAGCATGCAGGTCCCAACAAGATTTAAAAACGAAGACTGACAAAAATCACCTATGCAGTTTATTTCAGAGGAGGAAAGATGACAGTCCATTTCTCTTTCAAGTTGTAAAATGGGATTACGATATGTTAATGTGTTCACCTCCAGCTGAATCACTGTTGCACAGCCTTGGATTTGAAGGCTGTTTGGATTTATCTCTGGCTTTCCACATTTTGCTTTGCAAAAATTGAGCTGAACCTGGGAATGTATCCCTTGTATGACACACTGATATTTCTTTCATAGTCCAATCTAAATTCAATTAATGTTTTATTTCAGAGAGATCCCACATCTCCCACTGTAAGTAGCACGATTTCTTGCATGACACATCACTGCCATTTTAACTAAATGCTTTTCAGTCATTTTGATTAAAGAAGAAATGCAACGAATCTTATTTCCCTGAATGCCTGCAAATTTAAGTGTACAGGATGGAAATAAGGGACATAGGGGTGTCTTAATCATACAAAAAAATTAAGGGACTTACCAAAGAACTGTTTACAGTGTTATCTGTTGTACAAGCAGCAAAATAACCTTCAGCATCTGCAAACTAATTAAAGATTTTACATTTAAAATTCTAACAAGTCATTGTAAAATTTTAATATAAAATGCTAAGTAAAAAATGTTTACATTGTAGTCTACCATAGTTTAGTCACAAAATACTGAAAAGGAAAAATAACTATAAAGTTGATTAGTATTTTACAAGCCAACAGAGAAGATCAGCAACAGCAAAACTAGGTCTTGTTCTGCAAAGAGCTCTATAAAAGCAATTCCCTACAGGCTTAACACATAATCTATATATAACTGTTTCTTATCAGAAATGCTGAAGGAATTATTGAATTTAATGTCTATAAATACATTAGGTTGGTTAAACTTGGTGCACAAAGCATTGTTTTAAAACAGTCAAATGTCTAATAGTACAGCTTTTAGTAACAAGCAGGGCGGATAAAAATCAATGATTTTTAAAAAAATAAACTGTTGGATTTTTATTTAAATTGGATTTTTTTGATAAAATGCTTTCTGAGGGAAAAAACCTATTAAGATATGTTACAGCTCAAAGGTATCTCATCATGGAATAGGGATTATAAATTCTCATTCTATAGTATGAGACAATATATTCATGTAATGTTTGAGAAAAATTTTGTAAAAGAGTTCCAATAGTTCATGGATTAGGAACCCAATCTTATGGGGCTCCAGGGTTTCTATTTAGATTAATCTTTCTATTTACCCAATGAGACTCAGTGCTCAGTCTACATTCAAAAAACAGTACCAAGCAGAGATGCTTAGATTTGCAGTTCTCAAACTGGATTTGTGTCTCCAGAGATAACATGCTTGTTAACAACAAAAATGGTTTGTTTGTTTGTTTTTTAAATAAATAATATATGGAGGTGAGAAATAACAGACCTCCACCCTATTGTCCCTCTGCAAATTTGTGTACAGAGTCAATCCCTTACCTCTCTCTAAAAGTGCAAAGTTTCAAAAAGCTCAGTGAATAGAAGATTGTTGGGAATGCAATAGATTTGGACAAGGAGAAGAAGTCTGGAGATAAATGTGAGAAGGGAGGGACAGGCAGTAGAAACAAAAGTGAAACTGTTTGAGCAGCATATTCCAGAAGTCTTGAGGTCCTTCCAAGTGTAGCCTTCATTAAATTTGAGATCTGCCATACCATTATCTCACTAGAAGGGAAAACCTAAAATGGCAGCAGGCCATAAAAAAAGACCCAGTTTGGGAATATTGTAATGAAGTTCCTCTACCTGTGCGTGCAAAATGCAACCAGTGCAACAAAGAAATGCAAGGCCTGGTTGCCCGAATGAAACGACACCATGAGAAGTGTCCCTTCTCAGAAGGAAGCTGCATTGAAGATGATGAAAGAAACATGTCTGAACATGCAGGATTTTCAGGTTAGTAAACTTTTTTATTTCATACTTCTTTTTTAAAGACTGCCTGTCTTCCTTCTGGACTATTCTTGAATTCTCATGTTTGAGCAAAAAATATAGTGGTTACTCTATGGTACTATCATTTTAGATGCAGTTGTGATAAAAAATAAATAGCTGAAATAGGCAGATCTTCCTTTTTCAATTTCACCTTTAAAGTAGTACTTAGTGAATGCAATGAGTAATACTAAATGAGCAGTATGGTAGTAATAATTAAATAACTGCATTGACTTATTTTGTTTAGGAGAATCCATCCTCAACATACAGAATTCTGAAGACTATCCACCTTCAAGATCACCATTATTTTCTAAAAAGTTTCAGAGTTATCTGCCAACGATAGTGTTTCAGTCACATCATGTATATCTTCTGTCTTTCTGGCTGTTTCCTCTTAGATACAGGGAAGGACCAAAGAAAAACACAATAGATTTTTGTTAGTTAGGTGATTGATTTGGTTCATTGTGTCTGGGAAATGTCTTTTGGGGCTTTTTATGTTTTTAAAAAATTGGTGAACAACATTCAAAAGTTTTTACATCTTTTGCTTTCTGGTGCTTTTTTTGAAATGTGCTCAGTATACTGTAACCATTTTTCATCACTCATTTTAATAATGTGTAGAAAGGATCTAGTGCTTGGGAATTAATTTACATTTGAAGATATGATAGACTTTATACTCAGAAGTGAAGAATGACCTGGCTAGCTTAGAAAGCTTAGCTAGCTAGATCTACACCAGGGGTCAGCAACATTTGGAACACGACCACTGCGAGCTGCAGGGGGCTGGGCCTGTGTTTGGTCAACATAAACAAAACCCACCAATGGATCTACCCTGATCTACACTATTCCACCAAATCCTACTCTTCAAGTTTACATCATCTGTGAGAGACTGATGCACTACTTTTACTTCGTTCATAGATTATAAGGCAAGAAAGGATCATTAAATCATCTGGTCAAATGTCCTATATAACAAAGGTCAGTTACCGCTCCACTAAGTCCACTAACTTGTAGTTAACTAAAGCGTATCTTCGACAAAGGCATCCAGTCATGATATGAAGAACATCAAGAGATTCATTGTTAAAAATGAATTTGTCAAAAATGAATTTGTCTGGCTTCAACTATTGGTTCTTATTATGCCTTTCTCCACTAGATTGAAGAGCATTTTCAAACCCAGTATTTTCTCCCCAAGAAAGTACTTAGACACTATAGTCAAATTACCTCTCAATCTTCCTCTCAATAAACTAAATAGGTTGAGATTTTTAAGGAAGACACTTCTTCCAGCTCTCACTGCACTTTTGTGGCTCGTTTCTGAGCATTCTCTAGTTTTTAAACATGTTAAAATTTTGACACCAGAATGGTATGCAGTATTCCTGTTTAGGACTCACCAACACTGTATACAGAGGTAAAGTCACTTCATTGTTCCTACAGCCACAGATCTGGCAAAAAGATCTCATGTGAATTGCATATGGAGCACATGTTCAGTTGCTTGTCCATTATGTCCCCTAAATCCTTTTCAGAATCATTGTTTGTAGGTTATGGACTGTGTTCCTTGTCGTTAAGTGCGTAATTTTGCATCTGGCCATATTCAAATATATTTTTTTGGAGCAGGCCCAGGTTACCAAGCCATCCAGATGTATGATTGCTTTGTCCTCCTCATTATCTACCACTCTGCCAATCTTTGTGTCATCCACAAATTTTATTACCAGTGATTTTATATTTACTTTCAGATGATTGAAAACGTTGAATAATGTCACACCTAATACCAAACCTTGCAGCACCCCACTAAATGCAAACCCATTCAAAGACGATTCTCCACTGACAACTACTTTGAGAGATCAGTTAGTAGTTCTTAATCTCTTTAATGTGTGCTCTCGCTATAGTACAATTGTTTCTAATCAGAATGTTGCACAATAATAAGTCAAACACCTTGCAAAAGTTAAGTACGTTACATCTATGCTGTTACATTTATTAACCACATCTGTCATCTCAAAGAATCAAATCATGGTTGACAAGACCTGTTTTCCACAAAACCATATTCACTAGCACTAATTATATTCATATCTGTTAATTCTTTATCCATTGAATCCTGTATTACTTTCACATTGTTTTGCCTGGGACTGATGTCAGGCTAATGGACACATTAGTTCCCCAGGTGACTCTGCCTGCCTTTTTTTTTTTTTTTTTTATAATACTGGCACAATGTTATCACTTTCCTAGTCTTCTGGAATTTCCCCTGGAATTACTTCTATGCCTCTGCAATATGTTGTTAGTTCCAGGCCTCTCATGAGAGTTTCAAGTCTTTAGACACTGAATTTAATATCAAACACCAAATTTTGAGTGTAGAATATGCCCATCATAATGTGAGCAGAGTCTTTGTCTACAAAGATGTTTAACAACATAAAACCCTACACATACATTTGTTTGGTAACAAAACCAAAACTCATTCTACCAAGTTCCTGAACATGATCTCAAAAAAGTGTCTGATTTTAGTCTCTTAAACATGCTATTCAGAATTAATCTGAAGAAACTGAATATAAAAAGTGACAAATCATAATGTTACAGTACTAATTCCAGGCATAGACTTAATTGTACAACCTACAATTACTATTTCTGTCTGTTCAGTTTGTAATGGTACTTTAACGAAATCAGTATTTGATTCACTTAACATCTGGAGTTTAGCTTATGTTATTGTAAGGCCAGGTCTATATGACAAAGTTTTGCCAACATAGCTGTGTTGGCAGGGAAGACAAGGAGGAGAGGAAAAAACAAACAAAGCAAACCTCTAACTGACACAGATATGACAGCAAAAAACCCACAACCCATGTAGATGCAGCTTATAATGTCAAAATTATGTTATGTGCAGGGTGGTGGCTTAACTATGCCAGGTAAAGAATTTTTGCTGGCATAATGGGCATCTCCAGTAGGGGGCCTTGCCAATAGATCTATCAGCAAAGTAATATATACTAACCCTTAATTCCATCCCCCATTAAACTTTGAATTACTGTGTATATTTAGGTTATTAAACTGAAAAATACTTACAAAAGCTGCATGCCTTCCACGAAACCCACGTGTACACTGTTGCCTCCATGGTTTCCAAACAATAAATCCCAAGAGGTATAGAACAAACATGGACGTTTTTGCAAAGGTACTGAAAAAAGGCTTCTCGTACTTCGAAAAAACATACTGCAGAATGAAAATAAAATAGCTATAGTCTTCATAATCACTGATGAGTCATGTGACTTCTCAGTTAATCAGTGCTTTTCAAGTCCAAATCAGCACAGTGATTTGTCTTGAAGCCAAAACACATACAATAGAATCTCAGAATTACAAACACCAGAGCTACGAACTGACTAGTCAACCACACACCTCTTTTGGAACCGGAAATACACAATGAGGCAGCAGCAGAGGACATAAACAACAAACAAACCAAAAAAACCCCACAAACACAGTACATTACTGTGTTAAGCATAAACTACTAAAACAATAAAGGAAAAGTTAAAACAAATATTTACAAGGTAAGGAAACTCTTTCTGTGCTTGTTTCATTTAAATTAAGGTTAAAAGCAGAATTTTTCTTCCTCATAGTAAAGTTTCAAAGCTGTATTAAGTCAATCTTCATTTGTAAACAAGCTGGAATTGTTTAAAAACCAGTTAAGCAACAGTGATCTTTTTTAGTCTATTAACAGCAACATCGCTTATTTTTCAGTACGGGAACCAATATAACCATAATAATTTCCCCTAACAGGCTACTGGCAGAGTTTCATAAAATCTGAAATGTGAAGCTAGAATGACAAGTTCATTATACAGACTAATTTTTAAGGATATAACTAGATTACCTGCTCCCTGTGGCAATAGTGGCTTTTTTTTTTTTAAACAGATATTATACCTAAATCAGGTTTTGACTCCCTAACTAAAAAATAAAAATACTTGTTGGTTCAAGATACTGACAATTTCTAGATTAAACAACACCCTCCATAGTTAAAACAACAGTTCTTGCATTATACTGGCTCATAGCACTGTTTAGCTACCTGGAAGATTCTGATTTTTTCTCGCCCTTCTTTAAGATTAAAAAAAATGTGTCAAGTAAAACTCTGTATAAATGTGATCAGAGTTTCAAAAATGTCTATGCAATAGTATTCTCCCCCCTTATTCAAAAATAAGAAGCATGAAACAATGCTTACTGAAGTGAGTTCTGAGGAGGCAACCCATATCACATCAACAAGTAGAAGAATGACAATTCCAAGAGCCATTCGCTTACGCTGAGTGGAGGAACTGCACTGGGAGCTCATTCGGTTCATGATAAAAACCCAAACCATTTGTAACCTATTAAACATCAATACAGAACACAATACAGATTATAGGTAGTGACTATATAGTATATATAAATATAAACTAAAAAAATCAGTTATTCATACTGCACGAATGCTGAGTACCTAGCTATCAAAGCAACCACTGTAGACTAGAGGCCGGTCTATACTTGAAGTACTACACTGGCCCAGCTGCATGTATGGGGAAGACACTCCATGCCAACATACCGCCAGTATGGTCAGCGTTTAGGTCACTGTACCCTGCATTGCTCAGAAGGGAGTCTTTTATACCCAAGTGATGTAAGTTAGATAACTTCAGTGGTAGCGTAAACCTGTCCTAGCTTTCAGCTACATGTGTCATATAAAAGGACATTAAGACAACTTATGTAAAGATGTATTTAAAACAGAATAAAAATCAACAGGAGAGCATGCAGACATGTCTACTACAAATTTCAAGACATCAAGTTTAGGTTAACACGCAGAGGACCTCTGGCAATTTAAAAGTCCCTACCCACGTTGGTACTGACAAGATCTACGTTATCAGGACTTAAGGATAAGGAAGAGATGAGCAAATTACTAGAATACCAAGAGTATAAAAGGGTTTAAATGTTTAACTATGGCAATACTTGCTCATATGTACAGGAAGGAGCATGCTGATCAAATAAGGGCATTAAAAATGTTGTTTAGGCTGCAAAATCAAGTCAGAAAATGCTAGATATACAGCTGTCCATGCAAATTTATTTCTGCTGCCCTGGGCATATGCATCATTGTAACATCTTTAATGATATGATCACATACTATTTTTTCCCCCACAATACCCCTGCCTCATTCAGTGCACAGGATGGACATACATTGCAATGGATTAAATACTGCATGGCCAGACCAAAGTTGTCACTGCAAATTCCTAACTTTAGTTTTTACAGTCAAGCACTTGAAACATTATTTTAACATTTTTTCTGAAGCTGAAGAAGGTATATCGTAAAATATCATACAGGTCTTTTAAAGTGCAGGGAGAGTGAAATCAACCCACCTTTTCTATATCTTACTACAGATGCCTTTGAAATCACAAGCTGCATTAGTCTTACTGCAAACAAATACTTATCTTGACCATGCCAGCAATACACACACACTTGTACATTCACCAAGGTGACAGAAGGGTACTCAAGTTTATTATACAACTAAATTTAAATTTTTATGTGGCACTAAGACTACCCATCAGAAGACCTGAAATTCAGCAAGACCTTAAGTTTTATGATTTAAAAAAAAGTATCAGTTTAGGGTGACAAAATGTTTTCTTTAGACTCTGAACAGGAAGTTAGAAGTCTCATAACTTCTTTCTGGCAATAATAGTGTCAGGTAAGTGTACTCGCCAGTGGACTTTGGCAAGAGATATTGATTTAGCAAGCTTTATGCTTTTAACTGCACTTCTACATACACACATTCTTAGAATAAATTTATTTAAGAGATTTAATCATGGACTACTTAAAATTCCTTTCTATTTATTAAAATAAAAAGCTATACTAGTAAGGATTCCTTAATGAACTGAACTACTAGCTCATTTACTTTTATGTAGCAAATCCTGACTCTGGAATAAACTTTCTTTGCTGAAAGAAATAGTGTAACAAGGTAGCTGGCCCGTCTCCAGTTTAAGTCCAGTTGTGTGCCCTAATTTGGTGTGATGTGGAGGGCAGGGTTGCCCTGAAAGTTTTAAAAAAGTGACTGCGAAAGGGAAGAGGAGTTTAGAATCCAAATTCTAGAGAGAGTACTCTGGAGAAGAGCAAAGATAAGCTGAATGAGGGAGGCAATATCCCAGAAAGAGGGATAAGAGACAGTTCCCAAGCTACGCAGTGGACCCAGATAAGGCTGTTGATAGCAGGAAGGCAGTTGGGTGGTCACCTACAAAACTAGCGCAGGCCAGAGAGCCATGACCAGAGAGGGCTGAAGGTTGACACTAGCCAAGGGAGATGTCTCCTGCTCTCTGAGCCAAAGAGATCTGAAGACTGGGGAGTGATGGAGTTGTGACCTTGTTGATGTCTCCAGGTGAGGGCTAGCTGAGAATGAAGCAGGGTAAAAGAAAGACTAGTGAAAGAAAGAGTGGCTCTCCAGCTTCTATTGCAGTCTGAAGGCTACTGTAGCCTAAGGCTCATGCATGCCTGCTTTGCTGAGGTTAGGAACAACCAGTAATCCACTAAATGGTGGAGCCACTGACCCTCAGCGATCGCACTGCCTAGTCACATCCCAGATCCCCCTACAGCTCCAAAGCACACAGCTGGTACAGATCATCCAGTAGTCTCTTGACCTCTTGCCCTACTCTTCCATATCAGACTTAACCCACTTCTGCATCTGAAATCTGCTGGAGAGAATAGTGGAGGGAAAGATTTCCCCCTAAAGTTATTCTTCTAATATTTCAGAGATCACAAGTTATCTCGATTGGTTTACATTTTATGGATAAATTTTAATACACATTATACTGCTTTCTACTCATGGTTAGTCATTTTAGGTGACATCAATTACAAAACCACTTATGTCTGAAGGGTTTTTTCAATACTTATTAAAAAGTAACAGTCAAGATCACCACAACTCTAAGAAATTAGAGAAAAATATTTATCTTTTCAGTTTTCTTGAGCATTTGACTGCAATGTGTGTATTTAGCATCTCCACTTCCCCTATATGGCCAGTTTCTTGTTTTCTGTGTTTCACGCTGTAACAAGAAAAAAAAAATGCTTAATAGGAAAATGTGATTGTGAAATCTCAGTTTGCACCCAAGACAGGTGCAGTACTGACTAGACTGAAAGTTGACGGAGTCCTTGGTATCTGTTCTGATCCTCAATATCAAACCCATGACTCTTCTCTAAAGCTTCGATAAAAGACATCTTACAGCACTATGTATTACAGCAATATTAAAGTTTGTAAAATTTAATATGGAATGCGAAGTGTGTGAAGAGAAAATAAGGATTCTGGATATCTTAAACTGTTGTACTATTTCAATTCTTTCACAATATGCAAATAGATTTTAAATCATGATTATTTGTAAAAAGGAAGTGAAAATATGCAGTATTTTGTTTCCCCACACTGAGAACATGCTGAAATAAAAAAGAACATTGAGAAAATAATTACCGAGATTTATATTTTACATACCTGCACAGTAATTTTTAAAAACAAAATAAATGCTTGGACTTTAATAGACTTCAAGATGTCATTGTCAAGATGAAAGCTGTCTTCTAAAATAAAAAAATAAAATTTGAAATACTATGTAACATATACATGTTCATTCAACAGTAAGTTTTCTAAACAGAAAACAAATTATATTGCAGGGGTAGGCAACCCGTGGCACACGAGCTGATTTTCAATGGCACTCACATTGCCCGGGTCCTGGCAACCAGTCCGGGGGGCTCTGCATTTTAATTTAATTTTAAATGGAGCTTCTTAAACATTTTAAAAAACGTATTTACTTTACATACAATGATAGTTTAGTTATATATTATAGACTTATAGAAATAGACCTTCTAAAAAGGTTAAAATGTATGACTGGCATGTGAAACCTTAAATTAGAGTGAATAAATGAAGACTTGGCACAACACTTCTGAAAGGTTATTGACCCCTGGTATATTGCAAAGGGGATGAACGGGAGTCACATGGGGGAGTCACAGACGGGTTCAAAAGGGCTAGTGGGAGGACAGACTGGGGTGGAGGCTGAATGGGAGTGGGTCACATGGTGACAGAGGGTGGTTGAGAGAGAGTACAGGAACACATGGGGTCAGGGAGAAGACGAGTGGTTGAGTGGAGATGCAGGGACACAGGGACTGAATGGGAGGGGGTCCCTAACTCCCTAACAATCCCTGCCCTACCCCCCATACTGATGACGCTCGTTAAAAAAAATAATGTGTTAATTACATTTGTGACTGAACTCCTCGGGGGGGGAATTGTATGTCCCCTGCTCTGTTTTATCCACATTCTGCCATATATTTCATGTTATAGCAGTCTCGGATGATGACTCAGCACTTGTTGTTCATTTTAAGAACACTTTCACTGCAGATTTGACAAAACACAAAGCAGGTACTAATGTGACATTTCTAAAGACAGCTAAAGCACTCGACCCAAGGTTTAAGAATCCAAAGTGCCTTCCAAAATCTAAGAGGGACGGGTGTGGAGCATGCTTTCAGAAGTCTGAAAAGAGCAACACTCCAGTGCAGAAACTACAGAACCTAAACCACCAAAACAGAAAATTAACCCTTTGCTGGTGGCATCTGACTCAGATAATGAAAATGAACATGCATCAGTCTTCACTTCTTTGGCTTTTTATTGAGCAGAACCAATCATCAGCATGGACGCACAAAGGGACATATGAATCTTTAGGGCATCTGTAGCGTAAATATCTTGCAACGCCAGCTACAACAGTGCCACAAGAACCCCTGTTCTCACTTTCAAAAGACATTGTAAAAAGAAGCTGGCAACTTCTCCTGCAAATGTGAATCAGAACTGGAAGGGACCTCAAGAGGTCATCTAATCCAGTCTTTTGCACTGGTGGCAGGACTAAGAATTATCTAGACCATTCCTGACAGGCGATTGTCTAACTTGCTCTTAAAAATCTCCAATGATGGAGATACCACAACCTCCCTAGGCAATTTATTCCAGTGCTTAACCACTCTGACAGTTAAGAAGTTTTTCCTAATGTCCAATCTAAACCTCCTTTGCTGCAATTTAAACCCGTTGCTTCTTGTTCTATCCTCAGAGGTTAAGAAAAACAATTTTTCTTTCCTCTCCTTGTAATAACAGTTTTCAAGTATGTAAAAGGTTATCATGTCCCCTCTCAGTCTTCTCTTTTCCAGACTAAACAAACCCAATTTTTTCAATCTTCCATCATAGGTCATGTTTTCTAGACCTTTCATTATTTTTGTCACTCTTCTCTGGACTCTCTCCAATTTGTCCACATCCTTCCTGAAATGTGGCACCCAGAAATGGACACAATACTCCAGCTGAGGCATATTCAGAGCGGAGTAGAATTACTTCTCGTGTCTTGCTTACAGCACTCATGCTAATACATCCCAGAATGATGTTCACTTTTTTTTTTTGCAACAGTGCTACTCTCATGACTCATATTTAGCTTGTGATCCACTAAGATCCCAGATCCCTTTCCACAGTACTACTTCCGAGGCAGTCATTTCCCATTTTGTATGTGTGCAACTGATTGTTCCTTCCTAAATGGAGTACTTTGCATTTGTCCTTATTAAATCTCATCCTATTTACTTCAAAATGATCCGGACAAACTGGAGAAATGGTCTGAATTTTAATCCTATCCTTCAAAGCACTTGCAACACCTCCCAGCTTGGTATTGTCCGGAAACTTTATAAGTGTATTCTCTATGCCATTATCTAAATCATTGATGAAGATATTGAACAGAACCAGACTCAGAACTGATCCCTGCAGGACCCGCTCATTATGCCCTTCCAGTATGACTCTGAACCACTGATAAATCCTCTCTGGGAACTTTCTGTATTAATATGTTCAGCAAGGAATCTATTTGTCAAAAACATTTCCTGAATCTTTTCTGTTCTGTGTACTGTTACAGACACACTTGCTGACAGGTATTTTGAAATAAAATACCAAAATAATTGAAACTGTTGTGATTATATTGTATTATTTTGATAAATAAAATATGCAGAATTTTAAAATATTGTGCACAGA
Organism: Chelonoidis abingdonii; assembly: GCF_003597395.2. Classification (NCBI taxonomy): domain Eukaryota; kingdom Metazoa; phylum Chordata; order Testudines; family Testudinidae; genus Chelonoidis; species Chelonoidis abingdonii. The sequence goes on from NC_133778.1 coordinate 64,448,657, forward strand.
ATTTTTAATTTTTTGGCACAGAATTCCCCCAGGAATAAGACATGGAACATATACTGAATGACTAATAAGCCAGGCTCAGAGGCACTTGCAGCATACTTTGAAGATGAAAAGCTTATCATTTGTTTATCCATTCTGAAGGTCAGAGAGTTCAGATCCACTGCAGGCTGCTATCCACAGTGACCTAGCACGCACACTATACCCGCTGGTCACTTTACATTTACTATGCAACCCTGTTGCAGACAGGGGCTAGCACTTCAGAAAGAAAAATCTTTTTAAAAGGTTAAAAAAAATTATACACATACACAGGAACTACCTTAACCTATACTAGTGGTATCAAACATCTTGCCCATCTTAAGTATTTTTCCAGACACATAAAGTCAGACTCTGCAGAACATGACTTGACATACTATCTAAGTCTATGTCTACACTGCAGCTGGGAGGTGTAATTCCCAGTTCAGGCAGATGTAAACACCCCAGCTCTGCTTGAGCTGGCATGCTAAAAATAGCAGTGAGGCCATAATGGCAGAGGTGATAGTTCTAGCTAGCCAACCAAGCAACTATCCTGAGTCACCACCTATGCCTGTAGTGCATGTATGTCTACCCAAGATGAGAATTCACCTCCGAGCTGCACTGTAGATGGACCCCTTAAATAAATTTGAGAGGTACAAACTGCCTCATTTATACAGCTAGGTTGACAACTCTACTACTTTAAAGCTAAATAATGTAGGTGCAGTTTTATGCTTATCTGATTTACATGCACAATAGCAGTAAATGTAACTGACCACACCAGTGACCAAATAGAGGGGGAAAACAGACACTGGTCCGAAAACTGCCCTCCATCATTTCCATCCACAACCCACTGAAGTTGAATGCAACAGTTTACATTTCTAAGGGTAGATTCTGTTCACAGTTATACAGCTTTAGCTCTCATTTAAGAGTATAGGAGTTGTACCCCATGCAATACAGTGCAGAATTTGAGCTAACAATTTAGTTACTGCATAAGGACCATATTCTATCCTCTACCACTGAGCAAACCTGCCTTTGGGCTGGACTCCTACAAGGTTCTGAGCACTTACAACTCCATTCAGTGTCTATCATCATCAATGGGAAATCCACTGGGGATTGAGGACAATTTAGCATCCTACCTTTTGACATCAGGGCCAAGAACAAAGATTAAATATGTAGTGCAGCCCTCTCACAGAATGTGTCTGACACTCTTGCCCTACTATGTGCAGGCTCCTGTGGTGTATAGATGTTGTGAGATGGAGGTGGCAGCATGCAACAGATCAGATGGTTTTTGTTTGTTTTTTTAAACCTGAAAGCAATTAAACAAAAGATATACTTTAAAATTGTGCTGAATGTCCCTTGTCTTAGTTATCTGGGGCAAAATATACTGCTTGTCTAAGACATATTTATAGTTTTCAAGGCCAGAAGGGACCACTGTGATCATCTATATATAACACAGGTCACTGAGCTTCCCCAAAATAATTCCTGGAGCATCTCTTTGGGAAAAACATCCAATCTCAATTTTAAAATGTCTAGTGACAGAGAATCCACCATGACTCTTGGTAAGTAATTCCAATTATTTCATTGTTAAAAATGTACACCTTATTTCCAGTCTGAATTTGCCTAGCTTCAACTTCCAGACACTGGATCATTAATATCTTTCTCTGCAACAGCAACCACAAAAATCAGAATTCCTTTATATGTCATCCTTACAATAAGAGTTAAATATGCTTCAGAACCACCTTTGTTAATAAACACTTTTCAACAGAGGCTGATAGTAGCCTAGACACAAAATAGTTTTCCTTACCATTTAGACCATATTAGGGCTGAGACTGTCATCTTGTGGAGTCATTTTTTTCAGCCAGTTACGTGCAGGCCTTCTGCAGAGAGCCAAAAAGGAATGAAAACTTAAAAACACCCCTTTCCAATACCTTGTGAAGAGTGAAAATCCCAACTCGGTGGTGTCTCCCCCCATCCCACACACACATTAAACTACTCTAGATCACTTAATTTTAGGTAGAGATACTCTGCATAAACAGTTGTATTGCAGCATACAATAAGGGCATTTATGTCTGGGAATATCAAGCATTGCAAGCTAGTGTTGTTGTAGCCACATCAGCCGCAGGATATTAGAGAAGGAAGGTGGGTGAAGTATCTTTTATTGGACCATCTTCTGTTGGAGAGAGAGAGAAACTTTCAAGCAGAAGTTGGTCCAATAAAAGATACTACCCCGTCCCGTGGACATTTAAAATTGTCCCAAATGTATTTTCACTTGGCTACCTACATTTGGATCAATGGGCTGGAATGGCCTTATGTTAATTCACAGAAGATAGAACACCGTTTTTACTAAGATACATATGCCAAAAGTGTATTTAGAAGGGTAGTAAGTATGTGTAATCCTGCAAGTGTCATTTCATTTGCAAGAAGTCCCATCATCTCTGACAGCAAAGCCATACTAGCACCACGTTTCTCTACAGATTATAACCATTTTCAATTTATAATACAATTTAATAGTGAAGAGAGAACAATATGAGATCTGTGAGAATAAGAAATCAAATAGCTTGTTGATCATAAGAGAAGCCTCTTTATGAACACAAAAATTGGTAAACCAGTGTATATACTACAGGCATTCTATGTAAAAGCTAGTCAATGACAAGGCACCTGAACAGCAGCTCAATCACAACAGATGGAATTTTTTTTGGTCTTCACAGTTTTGGAACCACACCACAATGTGGGCCAACATGAAAACAACAAAAATGTACCTACTAATTGAACACTGCCTGTTCTCATAAGGGCATGTGCCAAAAGAGACTTGAAATATATCGGCCTTGGTGGATTCTAATTTCACTCACACCTGTGAAGTATGTGGGTCATATGGTAGGATGAAGACACAGAAATTATGTTTTAGCTACAATCGGACAATGAATAGAAGTGGATTGACTAACCATTTTACTGCCATCCTTCCAATTCAAGAAATACCTATTAGATAGCTAGGGCAAACGTATAAAAAATATGAGGGTACCAACCTCAGGGAGGTTATATAGAAATGGTCAGTCTTTGTATTGACTAACTCATGTCTCACAGTTTTTCATTTGCTGGCACAAAATCAGAAGCAAAACAAACCGGTGCATTTTGTGCAAATATTTAAAAAAAAATACAGGTTTTATTTGTTGTTCCTTCTTTGTTTCTTTTACCCTAAGAATTCACATCCATTAACAGTTGATCACCACACTACAGAGGATAGTGAGTGGGGAGGACTTCCTTCAAAGTAAGACAATGGTAATCTTTAAATCAGAAGGGTGGGACAGTTTCTGAGAGATACTGCAATCACTAAAGACCTAATCCCACAGTCCTTACTCAAAGAAAACTCCATAAAAAGAGTAGATTCCTCTGCAAAAATCTCCAGATCGTGAAGCAAAGCACAGGTAACTGAACCCAAGTCTCACATGCTGGGGCTGAGTATTACCACTAGTCTACCATACCTGCCCAAATAAAAATTAATTAAAAAAAACAGATGACCAAAATATGCAAAGGAAACACTTTGTTTTGAATTAGTTAAAATAAGCTCAATTATTTTATCTCATGAAACACCTGGAGTCCAACAACAGACAATACTCACTTGAAAACAGTACCTCCATGACATCAAAATGTTCTGTATATAAATAATAGTAGAGCTGGTTCCCAGTATCTAAAGAGTAAGAGGAATACTTGTATGAGAATTTAGATTTTTTTTTTCAGGTGTCAGAAGCATAAATTTCAGCTACATTGTAATTTGCAAGTGTGAATAGAAATGGTATATTACATAATTAAACACACCATTAACTAACAATTACCAGAATAACCGACCATGAACTCCATAACTTTAAGCATTGGGAAGAGATCACACAGAAAACTTATGTCTAGTTAGCATCTTCCATCTGGATGAATCCTAAAACTTTACTGTCTTTAACTGACAAACATTACAGACATTTAACTTCACCCACACCGAAGGGAAGACACTTTTGTGGCAAAATAGACAACTGGTAACATTATACAACAATTTTGGATACGACATGTACAATATAAAATTAATACAGAGAAATTTTAGTTAGGAAGAACATAAATTACCCAAATGGAATGTGGCCCAAACATCAAGCGCTCTCACCCATACTTGTGAAAAGTACTAGGGAACCTTTAATAACTGCTCTGGACTTCACTTTTACGTCTCATCTGAGCAATGGTGCCCCCTCACAACATGCTGGATCATGCATTTAATACACACACGTGAAGAATATCGACTACTGAATTATCAGAAGCATTTAATCATTTCTTGGATATCACCTGTCCAATCCTGCTTAATAAGAGATCAAAAGAAACCAGCTTGCAGTGGGGTAGACAATTACAGAGCAATAGTGAGATCAAGTCCAGCACAAAGTACTCCTCACCCTCAGAACTGGGGAAGCCTTACACCTTCGGGAACAGGCACAATGTTGCATTTCTAGAGAGAGGCTTCCAGTTTAGGGGTTGGGTTCTGTTCCCTTCCCCCTCCACCCACTCACTCTAGGGATGGGGGAAAACAAGCAGGAAATCCTCCCCCCAAACCTCCACTCCACAGTCGGGAGGCAAAGGAAGAGCCAGGCCCCTTTCCCCCCCGCCAACACACACCTCGCTGCTCTGGGGATGGAGGTGGGAGACACACTCTCACTCTGAAAGTGGCGAGAGAGAAAGAGATGGGCCCCCATTTCCCTTCCCACCCCACCCCGGTGATGAGGGAGGGAGAGGAGGCAGCCCCCCCCCAGTGGGTGTGCAGGGGACGCTAAGCCCCCAGCCAGTGGATACCGGGCAGAAGGAAGGGGTTCCCCCCCTCCCACACAGGTAACGAGTCTCCCCCTGGAAAAAGAGGCCGATCAGGGGAAGGCGGCGAACTCCCCACACAACCACGGGACATGCCGGGCACCGCCCCCCTCACTCATGGACGGGGGGGAAGCGAGAAGACGGTGAGGCTGGTCCCTTCCCCACTGACACTCCAGACCAGGGTTTAGACGGGGCATCGGTTCCCCGTTGGGTTCAGGGCCGGAAGCCCTTGCTCGGGTCTCGCCAGTACCTGTGTGCGGCAGGGCCCAGCCCCAGAGCCCCTCCAGCCTGCTCCTCTCCTCTAAGATGGTGGCTGGTCCGGAGTCGCAGCTAGGCCGCGGAAAATCCATCCCAGAGCCAGCGAGCGAGAGCCAGCACCGCCCATCGGCCAGCCACGCCGGACCTCCATCGATCCTCTCGGAGAGCCACTCGCCGTCCTGCTGCCGCTCCCAGAGACGCAGACGCGGCGGAGAGAGGCGGGCCTGGTGACCGGTGGGGCAGGAGCGGAAGTGGGGGGGGAGAAGGCGGAAGGGGCGCGGCTGGCGATTGAAGGGTGTGTGGTGGGGAAGGGAATGCGCCAGGGACGCTCCGAGAGAGGAGAGGCCCGCCGGAGGGGGCTGTGCGGAGGGGCGTGGTTGGGCAGGCCAGGTGGAGTGGGCGGGGAAAGGGGGCGGAGCAGGCGGTGAGGGAAGTGGGGGGGAGGGGCGGAGCAGGGAGGCAGCCAACATAGGCAGTGTGGGAGGGGTGCGAGTGACTTGGTGGGGATTGAAGCCCTGGCCCATGGAGAGCACAGCCGAGATTTGCGCTTATTTGGCTGTAAAGTGTGTAAGGCATTGGGGCGGGGGTCCTGTGATTTTGTGTGTTTGTTTCAGTTGCAAAGGTGGGCGCGAGTCTTGAAAATCCCCCCCTCCCCATAAAAACTTCTGTCATTTATAGACAGCCCCCAGACCTGAAAGAAAAATGAATTTGGAAAAAAACTTTAATCGTCATTTTTTAATGTTAACAATTGTTTAATTTTTTTGCCAACTAAATCCAATCCTTTTTCATTCAACTGCTTGTTAGGCACATATTATTTAGAAAAAACAATGAGGAGTCCTTGTGGAGCCTTCCAGACTAACATATTTATTTGGGCATAAGCATTTGTGGGCTAAAACCTACTTCAAAGCTTATGCCCAAATAAATGTGTTAGTCTCTAAAATGCCACAAGGACTCTTCCTTGTTTTTGCTGATACAGACTAACACGGCTACTTTTTAAAACATATTATTTACAGTTTACCTAGCTGTGTGATCATGCCATTACTTTTTTCCTGTGAAGATGGCTACCCCAAGAGAGATTTTGGTCATCTCCAGTAAGCTTTTTCCTGCTAGATCTCCACCAGTGTACCATCCCTGGAGTTGCACTGATGCTAGTAATGGCATGCCTGATCATCTGCAGTAAAGTCACCATGTCATCTGTCAGCTCAGAAAAGGTCTGAGCTGCTATTGGGTGTTGCTCTGCAGTAAAAGTTAGTTCTCCCACTATTGTTACCTCCAGGAAAGTTGAACATATGGTGACAATGGTGGGAGATTTTAAGACAAAGTTTGTTGCGAAGGTAGTGTTTGTCACAAAGACTAGCTATAACAGGGTCAAACTGATATACTACAAACAACTATACTGATATTTTGCAATGCGATGTCAGAGATTTCATCTATAGCCTGATATATGGAAGAACTATATTTTATTGTTAAAACTTGCCCATTTCTTTGTGTATTTTGTAGTTTCAGAATCCAGCTTGCATTGTTCATTGCTTTTGTAGTGGAGTAGCTTAACACATAATACATAAATGTAAAAATAATTAAAGTATAACCCAAAGTTTAATAAAAATAAAATTGAGATACAGTACAACTTCAGTTCATATGCTTTTATACACTTCCTTGCCATATGTGGGAGAGAGACTAGATGACCTAATAATTTTTTTCAATCTCTACCTTCCATTATTATTATTATTTATTTTATGTTGCTGTAGTCCCATTATTTTAGATGCTGTACAAACACATACTTAAACTCTGTCCTTACCCTGAAAAGCTTACAGTCTATGATTTATGATAAAAGAAATGGAAGACTTTACAATCTTAGCTGAAAACAAAAGTTCAGCAATATAACTTTGTAGATTTATAAGATAGGTGCTTTATAAATTTAAATACATAAAAGTTTTGCCTTTAAGACATTTACTGAGTCAGTATTCCTGATATCATAAAATAATGTGCTTTATAAACTTGCTGAAAATACTTATCAGGGATAGTGTAAGACTGAGTGGTTCTGATGATTTCAATGTACTTAAGACCTAATTGGTATTAAGAGTTTGCAGACCTGGGCCATTACCACATAGAAAGAGAATCCCCTAATAAAAAATATTCCAGTTAAACTAGCAAATGGCAAACAATGCTTGGTCAGAGGACTTCTAAGTACAAGGAAGCAAATAGAGTATTAACAAGTAAGAAATGGAGGGAGAGTAAAAACAATAGCATAATGTAATAAAGAGAGATTAAAACTGAATTCTGTTTTTCTGATACACTGTTATAGCACTTTTTGTAAGCAAGATATTTCAGTGCTTTAATACTAGGACTGAAACAGCTATATTGACAAGTGGAGCAGCCTTCATGTAGTCAGCAATGCTTCATTTCTTCGTTATAAAATTATTTCAGTTTTAGCTGAGTATGAATTAAAGAGTGGGAAATATTCTTTGTAGTGGTGAAATTGCCTTTTTTCATGTACATTCCAAGTATTTTCTGTACTGCGTTTTTGTATACTTCATATTTAATTGTGAATAATATTTGATTACATTTTAGAGAAATAAACATGTAAAAAAAATAATACTGCATATCCACCCAATGTAAAAATATTTCAACATCACAACACTATAATCCTTGTATGAATGGAAACACCTTTATCAATAGTGAGTTTTAGAAACTGGAATGCCAAAAAAATTAATAATAAAAAACTACCGGTTTTATTCCTGTAGATTCTATTCATGAGAATTCTGCAGTTGTCTTCAGTGGGAATTGGATTAGGCCATTAGGGTATATCTTCACTGCACAGTTAATCTGGGTGATTGGCACTCAGGTCTGAGCACCCAGGTTAGCGTAGCCCAGATGTAAGACTCCCCACAGCAAAGCCATTCCTGTGTCCTTGCTGTTTCTGCACTTGTCCATGTATGTCTAGGGACGTATCCCATGGTTCTTTCAGCTGATGCACTCTAGGATTCTTTCCCTGTCAATTTTATGTCTTTTGTGGGAAATTGTGGAAAAGGCATTGGATGCTCCTCACTGCAAAGTGGACAGGTTCCAGCCAGAGTTCTAGCCCCAGCTAGGTAAGCTAGCCCAGACTTCCAGCACCTCCAGCCCTTGGTTAGGGTTTTCTGTGTGAATGGAACAGGGATTTGGGCTAAAACATGGGTAAGAGCTAGGTTAACTTGCAATGAAGCCATATCCTGTGAGTGAAATTTACTCCTGTGCATAGGCCTCCTACTCGTCCTCTGAATTTTGTCTATGTATAGAAATACTCCCATTCTTTTCAATAGGCTTTGGATCTGGTTCTTAAAGAACAAGAAGGGAGAAATGACAAGGGAAGGAGAATACTGATGACAGTGCTACTGTCTAAGACTAAGTTTTGATCAACTAACTTCTTCCCTGGCTGGAAGAAGGAAGGAGGTGTGGTCAGCATGTTCAGCAATGGAAGTGATATAGGCCCCAATACAGCAAAGCACTAAGCATATGAATAATTTCATCTGTGTTCAGTAAAGCACTTAAGTATGTGTTTAACATCCACTGACCTATCAACCCTAATGGAAAAAGAAAAAAAAAATCAGGTGATTTGGTGAACCTTTCAGGGTTCCCAGGTTCTGATTTGTGTTAAATTGGGTACAGGTTATCTGTTCTGCCTTACAGTGCAAAGTGGTAAGAAACATCATTGCTCAAAAATGTGTGGCTTTTTAAAGAAAACTAATGCTCCCCATGAAATGCAACCAAGAAAAATGTTACAATACATACAAGAAGCAGACAACACAAACAGTTTTGGCTATGTAGCTTTCTCTGAGGCATAAAGCATGAGGATTAGTAAACAAAATTAGCTTTCTTGATATTCAATCTTCAAAGCTGTAGAAATCGAAACTAGGCTTGCTATGTATGCTATGGAACACAGTTAACAAACATTAGCCAATAGTATTATTACAAAGTGACATCACACTTGTCGCCTGAGTCTCCTTACTCTCTTGATTTACAGTATGTAAGAAAAACAAGTATCCTAATTGGTAATGGATTTTCCATGACTGAAAATATAGTGAAATTGCTGTCATCCAATTATTTTCAATATATAAATAATGATAATAAAAAGAACTTTAAAAAACAACCAAAATCTTAACCATGCAAAACTAAAAATGAATGAAAAATCAGACATTCACCAAGCTGTCTATAAAAACCACAGTTTGTGGCAAATGGGGCTACCTGCAGTCTGTGGGCCAGATTTTAAATCCCTTGCCTACATTGGTGCAAACTTACTCACTTGAGTAGTTTAATTGTAGCTGATGACACTTCTCCCATGAGTAACTGATCACTGTTTGAGAAAATCTGGCCTTAGATCTGAGTCCAGTTCTGATCCTCTTACTCATGCTGAGTACCTTATTCTGTAGCTAGCCCCATATAAGTGAATGGGGCTATTTACAGAATAAGGTACTAAATTTCATGAGTAAGGATGCAGAATCTGACCTTATTTTCGGAGGTATATTGGAGGGCCTGATTATTATACCCTTATTTATCATGAAGAGCATCTTACTCCTTGAGTAGTCCCATTGGTTTCATTGAGACTACTTGCAAGTCCTATATTACTCAAAATGAATCTGACCCCTCAGTTATTGGTAACAGAGTAACAAACACTTTTGTTGATTCCCACAGCTCCAGCAATGACTTATTATATAGATCAGGGGTTGGCAACCTTTCAGAAGTGGTATGCCGAGTCTTCATTTATTCACTCTAATTTAAGGTTTTGCGTGCTGGTAATACTTTTTAACATTTTTAGAAGGTCTCTTTCTATACGTCTGTAATATATAACTAAACTATTGTTGTATGTAAAATAAATAAAGTTTTTAAAATGTTTAAGAAGCTTCATTTAAAATTAAATTAAAATTTAGAGCCCCCTGGACCAGTGGCCAGGACCCAGGCAGTGTGAGTGGCACTGAAAATCAGCTCCTGTGCCACCTTCGGCACGTGTGCCATAGGTTGCCTACCCCTCATATAGAGAGATGTAGAGCACTAGTGAAGAACATTCTAAAATTAATTATACTGATCATTCATTTATTGGGCCTCAATAGAACAATGGCAAATTGTGTCTGGAGACACCATTATTTTGTTTTTTTTCTGACAATCTGTAACAACGCAACATGCAATGAAGGTTTTTGTATGGTAAATGACTGCTCCTGAAGTTTAAAAACATCTAACTTTGTTTTAGATACCTTTTATCCCTTTGGATTTCCTTTCATTTTTGAGTTTATTTTTGGTATAAGTGGGGATGCAAACCCTTTCTGTTGTGGGTATTTTACCATATTTAATGTTATTTTTACTATGCAGCATGTAAGAATATGATTTAGAATATCTAATTTTTAAAAGGCCTCAACAATATGGCTGAGTCTACATTAGAAAATACTGCTACGTTTCACAACTAGTATCAAATGTGGCTGTTTCTACCCACTCAGACAGTGGTGAAAACAGTTTTCCTGTTGATGTAGACAGGATAAACTGAGTTCAACTCCTGTTTTGACAAAACATTTCTGTTGGATTAACCATGATTTCTTACAGTGGATGTTGAACTTGATTGATTCTTTTCTCACCAGTAAACAATTACAGTTCTGGCCACATTAATTGAAGGGGACTAGGACGTGGATAATGAGGAGTCATGTTTCACACTCATTGCCAAATATGGTTAGATTTTGTAGTGTAGACACAGCCTTGAAATGTTTCTTCCTTTCTTTCCTTATCATCATACCAAAATAAAAAAGGAACTTCTGAGATCTTGTTAAGATTGGGAGCAACACTTTTCTAGCCTCAACCATATTTAAATGCAATTATTGCTAGGAGGGTATTAGCACAATTTCCTGAAAAATAAAAATTCCACCAGAAATTTTGTTCTGAACACTGTTCCAGCCCAACTATGACATAGGCTACCTCCTTCTAAGTACTCTGTAGCATGATTTTATGAAATATTCTTACACAGTTAATCTCCAAAATAGCCTTGGGAACACTGTTCGAAGAAACCACCTAGAATTCTTCAGGAACATGTGTGCTAACGCTGACATGATATTCTTAAAATTGGCACTAAATATACTATCAAAAGCAGGGCCAGATTTCCAATTAGGCACAGTAAGCACGTGCCTAGGGGCACTGGCATTCTAGGGGCGCCTAAAAGTTAAAAGTAGGTTAAAAGTTAAAAAGTTAATACATATGTAGTTAAAAGTGACTTTTCCCTAGGAAAGAGATGCTCCCTTCATCTTGCTATGTCCCTTCATCCTGCCTTATAGTGGGGCACAGCTCTCCTGTGGGTGGCCAGGCTCCTGGTATGGGTTGGTGGCTGCCCAGTGTGTGGGGCTGGAGCAGGGTAAGCATCCGAGTCAGCCCGCCTGGGGGCACTGTGAGTCGCAGCCGTGAGGGGTTGCTGCTGAAGATGCTAGGAGCGTCCCAGCCCTTTCCCAATCTCGGCCGCCCCGCTGCCTCCGCCCCATGCTGGGGAGGTAGAGGGAGGGGCGTAGCCAGTGCCCCATTCACTTGCAGAGGCAGAGCCAGGGTGTGGCTGCCCTGCCGGGCTTCAGGAGGGACAGAAGACACCCATGGACCGCTCACCGTGGGGAGAGGTACAATCTCCCCCTTGCGCCTTGCCTAGGGGAGGTAGGTTGCACTCAGGCTGGGAGCACCGTATGTAGAAGAGGGTCTTGTGCCTTCCTGGGGAGGCTGTGCTCTGGCCACCCCGGCTGCCCTGGGGCTGCTCCGCCCGTGGAGCAGGGGGCTAGGGATGGGTATCCCTGCTTTGAGGGGCTGCTGCGGGAGGAAAAGAGCCAGTTCTGGGGCTGGGGGGGCAGAGGCAGAGACAGGAGAGAGTTTAATTTCTGATGGAAAACACAAAGGTTGCTGTAGGCTGGCTGGGTGCTGAAGATGCTGTGCCTAGGGGCGCGTAAGGTTTAAATCCGGCCCTTATCATAAGGTAGTATATTTCTAGTCCTTTAATAAGGCTATTTCAGTTTTGCTCACTTTATAAGCCAAATCACCTTTTTCTGACTTCCAGATCTGGAAGCTCTACCTGAAAACTTGAAAGTATCTTGAAAGTCAAGATGTAGTCTTGCTTGCTTGTGCATCATAACTACATACTAATAAAGATTCTGCAATTCTGTTGATGCATGGGTGACAATAGTATCTAGCTCAGACTTTCGTAGCTGTTTAGGCTCTGCAAGACTAACCAAGCAAGTAGTAGTGCAAGCTTATTTTTGCCAGTGAAATAGGAAGACATAATTCAGAACACTCACAAGGAGCCATTCTGCTGCATAAGATGTTGATTGTCTGATCATAGCCAAACTGTAAACATGGTTGTTACTAATATGAATTTGCTCCCAGTATGGACAGAGTGGGAGTCATGCACCCTTCTGCTGTGTTGGGAGCATTCCATCAGCATCTCTGTTTATTCACTGACAGTAACTTTATATATGATCAACAAACAGTATATTTACTATGAGCAATCACAGGATGGCAGCATAAAAGTAAAAGCACTGCACTGAATGAAAATTTGAGGTCTTAAGTGGTACATAGTGTTTGTGCTGGTTCTCTGCACAGGGATGAATTTTACCGTTTGTAAGAACACGACAGGGAGGATTCTAGTTATCTGTGTGTTCATTATTTGTTGCATTGTTGCTCTAAACATGAGCACTTTGAACGTGACCATACTGAATAGAGGATCCCCCCCGTTTTACCACCCACAACTCCTTTAAACCATATGCCTCCTCTGTGACTGCTGCTATAGCTATTCCCAGATCAACTAGTAGCATTGCGCATGTGCATTCTTCTTGGAAAAATCAGCAAATGTCACATAAATATCAAATATGAAAGTCAAAGCTGAGCCAATGCAGCTCTGACTTATGCAATTTTCAAATTTGTACCATAACAGTAGCAACAGATAGATACACCTTACTTTCTCACAATTTGGGGAGGAACCTTAGGCTGGGGTTATATTGTATTGTTATTTTTTTCCATTATCAATAAAGGCCAATCTCAGGAAACAGGCATGCTTGGACACTAATTCAGGGTCTCTGTTTTTTGTTGCAGATGGGATAGAGTAGGGGTCGCAACCTTCAGTACACGGCCCATCAGGGTAATCTGCTGGCGGGCCGTGAGACGTTTTGTTTATATTGACTGTCCGCAGGCATGGCCCCCTGGGATTCGCCGTTCCCGGCCAATGGGAGCTCCAGGAAGAGGTGCGGGCTCCATGACATGCTGGTCACCCCTTCCCACAGCCCCCATTGGAGATATTCTATGAGTCTATAGGGATATACTGGGGATATTCTATGATTCTATGACACCCTGATGGGCCACGTGCCGAAGGTTGCTGACCCCTGGGATAGAGTATCAGCTTATTCACAACTAGTTTCCTAGCATTGGAAAAAGAAAGATTTACTTTAAAAAATGAATTAATTGTGGGACAATACTGAGTCTGATGGTGTTATGTCAAGATTGGGGAAAGCACAAGATTTTGTGGGTTTTCCAGCTTTTAAATTTAGGAGTGGAGCATAATTGAGGGAGGTTGTGCAAGGGGCTATGTGTACCACTGTGTCTCATTCTCCATGCTGTAATGATGTATCTTTAGTTGCTGAGATGTCTCAGGGCTCAAAATGGCATATTATTTTACCATTGCTCCACTGAAAGTGGCAGGGTCTAGCAATGAATTTCAAACCCTATTTACTATTGTACTTCTATGTACATACAGCCTTATTAATTCATACTTGTGATTGGGGAACTCTATGAATTAGAGATATTTGTGAACAATCAAGTGACATGGTAGGAATTGCAGGCCAAGGAGATAAGAGACTAGCATTAGGTTTGTGCAGCTGAGGAGGTGATCAGGGAAGACAGAACTTCTGTCTTTTCCCCTGCAAGTCTGAGCAGCTGACACAGAAGGAACTCCATGTACAGAACAAAGAGCTCCACTATAGGGTCCATAAGGATACCACATGACATCCCCCAAAATTGCAGAGGTAGGGAGAAGAACTAATAGCCATTTTGGAACATCCCAATTGGCCAGGCTTATCTGTTATCTGACAACATTGCTAAAGGAATAAAGATATAATGGCATGCAGATACCTTCTGTCTGAACAAACACACATGTGAATTCTGAGCACGGTGTCATTAAAACTTTGCTATTTAAATATTCTGTGAAATTTACTGGAGAGAAGATAGCATGAGGTTAAAGTGAAAATAAAATTCTCTTCACATGTAATTTTTCTCAGTTTGCATGATTAAGGGTATCATCAACTTCTTCTTCTGCTTCTTCTTCGCCACTTCCCTATTTGGGGTCTGGGACTTTTACAGCCTTCTTCCAAAACTCACAATTGGATGTCTAGCTGTCGTGCATGTAGTATATGCAGCAAAATGTAACATAAAGCTTGCATATTATTTTTTAGGCTCTTGCCACCTAAGGAAGCAATCACATTTGAAATTCCAGGCTGCACATAATTAATCGTCTGTTTAAAGTATACAATTTTTGATACAATACCAATGATAATGTCCAATGTACTAGATTCTCCTCTGCCAGCAGTTCTGACAAGGTCTTGAACCCTTTTCTCACCTTCCTCTAGCTGCTAACGTTCCTATGTTGGCTGTCTTGAATCTCTAGCTGTTGTTTTTTTTTTTTCCTGCTTCTTCATGATATTACAGATTGCCTAATTACCAATAAGCTTTGTTAATAAAGTATTTTTTCTCACAGACTAGAGAGCAGAATAAGAAAGAGAAAATAATTGTGACATCAGGACAAATTTAGGACTTTATTGTAAATGTAGGTGAAATTATCTTTTGAGTGATATATGGCATGATTTACAACTCATAGTCTCCGAATACAGGAACATAACTGCTTCTAATGTCCAGATTATATGCAATTATACACACATACATACACAAAACTATGTTAAAAGAACATTATTAAGGCTGCAAAGTCAAGTACTCAAAAATTAAGAAATGCCAGAGTTAGATTGCCTGTGCAACCTTACTTTGCCCCTCCCTTGCACATGTGTATTATGATACAGTCTTTAATTACATGATCACATATTGGTTTTTTCCCCCTACAAACCACTACCTCATTCAGTGTGCAGAGTTGAGAGTGCTCACTTAATGATCAGCAATCCAATATTTTGTTTTCTCCTAACTGGGCAGTATGTGGCCCAGTGCCTTATTTACTATTAAAATGCTGTTTTGAAGACAGAATTATTAATTTACTTTATGGGCTTTGCTGTGATGCTCAGCACTATAGTATCTGATTGCTTTACAAATATTAATGCATTCATTTTCACAATGCCCCTGCAAGATTAGGGGAACTGAGATAGAGAAAGATTAAGGTCAAAAGTATCCACCTAATATTGGGTGCCCAATCTGAGATGTAATAGGACCTGATTTTTCAGAGGATTTAGCATTAGTCTATATGTTCAAACCACAGCTTCTGTTTACTTCACTTACAGCTGTGAACCCTCAGCACTCCTGCCTATCAGACCCCAGTGTATCTTAGTCAGGCCCCCAGGAAAATCAAGAATATTCAGTTAGTGACCACCTGTGAAAAGTTTGGATTAAGTGACTTTACTTGCATCATATAGGAAATCTGCCCCAAATTCTCTATTTAGGTGTTTTAACTTCCATTGATTTCAATTGAGTCAGATGCCTGTATACTTTTGAAGATCTGGGCCTTTGGAATTTTAGTTCAGAGTGGGTTATGATCAGAAAACTAATGGGGATTTCTAAAGAGTCCAATCACAGTCACTAAAGACAAGCAACTATGGAAATAAATATATTAAGATGAGATTCAGTTTTTTTAAAAATAGTCTGAATTTCAGTAAAATTTGATCACACACCCTCCCTACTCTCCAACGTATGCACACATACTAAGCATTTCTAATTTAAAATATTTTGGAATAAATATTCTTTTGGCTTCATCAAAATTTGTTTTATGAAGACAAAATGCACATGGCACTGTGTAAATATTTAGCTGTATATGCATGTTTTCTTGTAAACTAATAATAAAAAGGAAGGTGTTTTATTTTCAAAAGTTCCAGCAAAAGGACAGAAAGAACATATTCCTGCTTTGCTGGTGTTGTGAAATATTCCTGGCTTTAGGACTGCATTTGAATCTATTTCCATTGTTCTTTTGATTTCAGTGATCACAAACTACACATTCTGTCTGGAGATCTCAGGCACATACAGAGTCAAACAGATCCCCAGAAGTTCTCACCTATTGCAGATAATTGAGATTGCAAAGGAATAACACAAACAGCTGTAGATTAGCAAGGGAATTTATTCAGTCTTCTTTTGGAAACATATCCTTGCACCAAGGTTAATTTGTGAGTTGTAAAAATTTTGTATGTATTTTTGATGGAATTAAACAATAACGGATGTTTCTAAATCCAAGACAAACTACTAAGCGGTAATTAGATACCAAAATGATATATGCCTTAAATATTCCACGTATGGACACACAGATAGTAAAGAAAATAACTGCTCTCCTTTCTGCTAATTACTTTATTACAAAGTGGACAAAGACTGGACCTGTATGAAGTAGGCCTCAAAATCTACATATAGTACTTATATGGCTTCTATCACCATAGTATCTGTGCACCAGATAATCTTAAATGTGCTTATCCTCACAACACCTCATGAGGTAGTAAAGAACTATTATTCCCATTTTCCTGTCTGGAAACTAAGAGACTAAGTGACTTACCCAAGTTACAAAGGAAGTCCATGACAGAGCCAGTTGAACCTGGGCCTCTTAAATTCTGAGCTAGCACTCTGTTGGATCATAAGAGCTACATATATGTGCTCCAAAAAGTATCATTCATGTGTATCTGCACAGTCCTTCCCCACCACCCAGCAGTGGCACCTTCTTACACAAAGTGAAATTCCAGGGATAATGTTCTAATTCCTTTCTTTTCTCCATTCATTTCATATTTCTTTTCATTTTGCTCTTTGGGCCTGAATCTGTATTTGGGTACACAGACCTACTCCTTTTGTATCCCGGAGAGGAGGTCAGGAGCATGTTCGGGATGCTGAAAAGCATCCCATCCAGTTTAGTAATGGCATCAGCACGGCCAAAGTTTTGATCTGGCATCTGAATCCTGCAAAATCCTGGGACAAACCCCCGGAATTGTACCATCAAAACAGAAATAAGAGTTACTTCTCTTATTACATTAAAAAAAAGTCTGGTCTGGAACACATCTGATATACAAAATCTCTAATTTGGCACCAATAGCCTTCTGAATCTATATAATTTTTGTATATACACCATTTTTACCATCTAAAGTTAGTATATATGTAACTTCTCCCTGTCCACCAAATGGTCTAGATACCACTGTATCATGGTGCAACAGTACCACAAAACACATATCCAGCAACTGTATCCAGCTTGGCCCATCTGGGTTTTGGCACTGAACACCAAAATCATGCTGTTACTATACAATCATATGGGACTTAAAAGTTGAAAAAGTGGGCACATGCTTATATTCTTTGCTATATTGGGGCAAGAGTGCTCAAAACTTTTAAGAATTGATTAAAGAAAAAATCAGAATTCAACTCACAGCTGAAGGGCCTAATTTTGCAGCCTTTTCCCTAGAAAAAACTCTCATTGGCTTTAATGGAGGTTTTGCCTGAGCAAGAGCTGGAGGCTTCCAACCGTTAGTTTGCATTGTATTCCAAAAAGAGGAATGTACAGTATATCACAAGGTACTGAGGAAAATGCTGCAAATTACACATACTCTATTTGTAAGCATCTCAGTCAGGGCCGGTGCAAGGATGTTTCGCGCCCTAGGCGAAACTTCCACCTTGCGCCCTCCCCCATCCCCCGCCCGAGGCACTCTCCGCGGCAGCTCCCCCGCTCCGCCCTGAGGTGCCCCCTCTGTGGCAGCTCCCCACCCCCTACCTTCCAACCTGAGGCACCCCTCCCCACCCCAGCTCACCCGTTCCGCGCACGAGCACCCCTTCCCGAGCACGCCATCGCTGCTTCACTTCTCTCACCTCCCAGGCTTGCGGTGCAAATCAGCTCAGGCGCCGCAAGCCTGGGAGGCGAGAGGAAAAGTGAAGCAGCCATGGCATGCTCGGGGAGGAGGCGGGACAGGGGTGAGCTGGGGCAGGGAGTTCCCCTGCGTGCCGCCCCCCCCTTACTTGCTGCAGGTGGCCCTCCCCGCACTCCCCTTCCCCAGCTCCCTCCACCTAAAGGCCGGCGGGGACCAGGGCGGCCAAAGATCCGGCCGTCATGGTTGCTGCCAAAGAAAATGCTGCCCCCCAAATCCTAGTGCCCTAGGTGACTGCCTAGGTCGCCTAAATGGTTGCACCAGTCCTGATTTCAGTACGAAAATAAAAATCTGTGCTTTTGGATTTTGCATGTAAATCCATTGTAATTTAGTAAAACAGAAAATGCAATATCATTGCTCTTCTGCAATGTCATTTTTAATATAGACTCAGACCAGAGAAACAACAAATAAACTGATAGAAAAAGGCTGCAATGGAATTATTTGCTACATTTGTATCACTTTCCACATAAGCTACTTTACTTTTTCCTAGTCTTTGTGCTGTCAACCCACAGAGAATGCTTAGACCAACAGAAGAAAACTACTGGATGTCTTCCATAGACTGCATTAAAGTAAGTGCTTGTGGGTTTGATTTTACATTTACTAGTAAATGGCAGTACTACTGAAAATAAATAATCAATATACTCTTAGAGCAGCTTTTTGATTATTTCTTCTCCATTTCAGCTGTAGTTCTAAAGTGCCTTATGTAGACTAATCAGAGGCATTATGTTAGGATATTGGATGCTATAGAGCTATTAGTCAGTTATCATGCTTTCACTGTTTTTCCTGGACAAAAGTCCCTACAGCACAATGTGATCATGTAAGTACTGCAAGGGATATTGTTTTGCTCCCTGAGTCACGGTCTTCTTTGATATTTGGAAGGAGGCCAGCCCTCAGGCTATAGGAGTGCCTTTTCTTTGTCCCATGAAATTCCATTCTGCTTTTGCTGAGATATTAACCATTACAAATTTCAATTTTATCTTCCCTTTACTTGCCTTTTTCAGGAAAATGTTGGTAGCACCCAAATGTTCTAAGGCCGAACTCACAATACTGCTAAAGAAGCAGCAGCAGGCACTGTCCTGAGAACACATGGGAACTACGAAAGCAGCTGTAGCAGTGAGGTAGGAAAGACAGCTGGCATAGGTTCCCCATCCTCAGGCCATTGCTCCTGGTCCCATTGAACCATACCTTCAGGAGGCCCTGAATGAGACAGAAACCAGGCAGGCTCTCTCCCACCTCCAAATCCTCCCCAGAACAGTTATCTGAACCCAGTAACCATTCCTCCGCCATGGGGATGTCATGACATCAAGCTTGCTATGAAGCTGTAGATGTGTAGAACCATACTTACCCCAACTCTACTGTACAGAAGTGAAAGGTGGGCACAGAAGAGGTCTGAAGAACATCAGATAGATGATTCTTGTCATATTCATCAGTTGCTCCATATCAAGTGGCAGGACAGGATTAGAAATTAGGATATTCAAAACTGAACCCAGCAACTGCCTTCATCAGCACTGGTTTGGTTTTAGCGGTTTTCTTGGGATGGACATATTATTAGAATAGCAGATGAATGAATTTCAAAGCATGTGTACTGAGGCATGTGCCTAACTGTCTGGCACTCATGTGGGTGTCAGAAGCTTTGGTGGTGTGAGAAAATTGCCAATGATGGATATAAACAGAATATACAACTAGACCACCTTAAGCACTTTGCCAGAGATCAATCAAGGTGGTGCTCAGTTTGCAAGGAGGCCACAACACTTTGAGATTTGCTGCTGAAGGTGATAGAACACGGTCTTGTGGCAAAGCTGCCATAACTGACCCCCTGACCTCTTAGAGTGTACATTTTTTGGGGGTGTAGGGAAATTGTCTTTCTGTGTCTAATGTGAAGCATATGGTACATTTCTCAGTGCTATAAATAATTAATAAAAGGACACTACCAAACTTTTTAAAACAGGTCTTATTGTTATTATTTTCTCATTTATTTTAGGGGATTTTTTTTATTGTGAGAATAGCTACTTGCTTTTTACCAGTGGAAAAAATGCATATACAAAGAGTACATGATTCACAAAAGTACTGCTGGGAGACAGCTACTTCTGTCTGCTCTTGCATTTGGATGCTTCAAAAACAGAACCAAGCAGTATCCACTTCTGCATTTCATGCTTAATCCACATTTATATAGAAACTGAGTATTCCCTCACCCTGCCATTTCAAAAGATCTCAATTACTGGGACCTGAGTTTGGTGGTGCTTGCAGCCCTCCTTCCCAATCCCACTATTTCAACAGCACCAATTTACAAGAACTTGGTTGATTGTGTTTAATCTTTGCCATTGTTCCTCCCTCCATCTAACAATCATTTGTCCCTGTGTCTTTTCCAAATATAGAAGGCGAATAATTCTTTCTGCCTGTTTATTCATATAACTGGCAGATCTCTTTTTTTTTTTAATTAATCCTCCTTCAAAAGGACCTTGAAGAATCAGATGGTGAAACCAAGGCTCTTAAAGAAAAATAAGGGGGCGGAGAGGCGCCCGCCCGCTTTACTTCACACCCGTTCGTAGGGACGAGGACGAGAAATTGGACGTCACCGAATAGTTCGGTTGTTGCGCCCGCCCATCTCGCCGTGTTGCGTTGGGAGGGACGAGGGAGTCGGCCATCTTGGGTTCGCCCGGACTGTGAGCGAGCGAGCGAGGGAGGGACTGGCGGGTTGCGGAAGTGGCCGCGTTCGCTCGCCCATAGTGGAGAGAGAGAGGCGAGAAGGAGAGTCCAGGGGCCCCCACCTTTCCCCGGCCAGCACCGTCTCTAGCGAGGAGGATGGCAGGGCGGCTACCGGCGTGCGTGGTGGACTGCGGCACGGGGTGAGCGCGGGGGCGGCGAGCTGGCGATGAATGGGCAGCAGGGAGGCAGCTGACAGATTGGTACCAGGCACCGGGGCGCCCCTCTCCCGCGTGGATGCCTGAGGCCGGTGGGGTGGGGTGGCTGTAGGGACGTGTCTTGCCCCACAATAGCCTCCCCCCGGGGCGGTGGTGGCAGCGTGGAGAGGAGGCTAGAAAGCGGGGGGAAGGGTTGAAGTGAGCACTCCTCCCCCGCTCCCCCAATTTCTCCCCACCACCCCCTCCCAGCGCAGCTCTGTCCCTCCGAGGCAGATGGCTTTGTGGGGGCGGGCTCCTGCCCCAAGAGCACCCACCCGCTCCCCCAGATCTGGGTGGGCGCAGGCTCCGACCCCGACTCCCCGTGGGAATGGGCCTCTCTCCCCAAGTGGCACAATCTTCCACCCCTAGTTCATTTTTGGCTGACTGCAAAATCTGCTCTAACTCTCCAAAATCAGTCTGAATCAAGGGGCAGGGTCACACCCTAAGGTGAGGATTTTCCCCTCGCCCTCTTGGGTTTTTTTTGTAGGGTCTCCTCTCCACCCTAATCTCATTCATTCCATTTGCTGCTCTAGAAATCTTCCTGTCTCGGTCATTCGGGAAGCAGTGTTCCCAACCCTTGCCTGAGACTCTCCAAGACCAATCTTGCTGCCTGTGTCTTGCAGGAAGCAGGCTCCTGCTCAGGGGCTGGTGAGGTTAGGGTGGACCCTACTCGTAATCCAGATAGGATAGCAAAATGATAAAAATATTATTTATATTGTTCAGTCATGTAATTGTGTGCATTAAATATTCTGAGGTCATGGGTTATTGCTAAATACTATGATTTTTTTTAATGTAGGGATCAAATCATTTATTCAGTATTACTTCTGTATGGGGAAACCCTCCTCCCTCTTCTAGTGAGCAAGCGCAGCGGAACTTCCTTAGTTTAGTCAAAGCCTCTTCCTGCTTTCAGGCTTTTATACCTTATAAGGCAGTTTTCAGTGTCAAACCTGAACCAAATCCTTTTTAGAAACTATTTTGTATTTAGCAAGTAGCCGATGAGGAGTAGAGAGAAAGTACCAGTGATAGCTGATGCAAATAGAAGGAAGGGACAGAGCTTCAGAATTCCTTTCAGTTGTTGCCTGTGTTTGCTGCTCCTAATCTTCCCACTGTGTGCAAGACCCTAACAGTAGAAAGTAAAGACTGAGTTTGAACTTGGAAGGATTACACTGTATCTTTAATAGTAGTGTACTGAGGAAATGTAGGATTTTTTCCCCCTCCTGTGAGTTACTGATTAGTGTGTGATTTTTACAGATGGAATGATTTATTTTTAAACATTCCAAAAGGCTTTATTGTAGAATCTGTCAAGTTTTTTTTTGTTGTGGTTCTAGCTCCTCCCTCTTTTCTACAGAAAGTGAATGTGTTAAGTGACTGTGCTAAGCTGCTCTTATTTGTTTCACTTCCCATCCATTTTTTGATGTTGATAGAAAGTTTTGTTTTAAACTAAAATTGTGAAAAATTCAATATTTGGCATATTGCAAACTCAAAGTAGATGCATATTTAACTTTGGGGGGACTTGATCTTTCAGAATTGTGAAAATTGGTTTACAGTAGTAATGTGAACCCATCATCCTCTTTAAATTTAAAAGTGCCAGTTTGGACTAATAGAGCATCAATAAATGTTCACTTGTATAAACTGCACACTTGTATACGTATAAAATGGTGGTGCAGTAATGGTAACTTAGGTAAGGCTGCATTTAGAGTTACAGCAGGAATAAAAACTTTGAATTTATATGACATGTGAATGTACTCTTTCCTTTTGTATTAGGGAGCGCTTTGTCATATTCATTATTTTTGATCACGAAGTGTTTCAGTAAATTACCTTTACTACAAGTGAGTACATGGCTCCTGCCCTGAAGGGTTTACAAGCCCAGAACCTGTAAAGAGAATTACTTGTACTCGCAATGAATTTCCATTGTTTACAGTGGTCTTCATAAAGGATCCCTTTTCATTATTGGGGCCTACATTCAAATAGGGGAGTAAGAGACTATATAGAACAAGGACTACAGTAATGTGGTTACTCAGCAAAGACAAGTACAGGTCTTGAGGGTTCTGTTTCTCTTTTTTTTGATACCTTGCTGTTTGTAGGCCTCACTACAATGTACGTGAAAGAGAGTCTTGTACTGACATTCCTAATTATGAGACTCTTCCCACCAGTTTTTGTTTATACCCACTAAACCAGTGGATCTCAACTTTTTCAGACTATATCATCCCTTTCAGGAGTGTGATTTGTCTTGCTTGCCCCAAGTTTCACCTCACTTAAACTACATGCCTACAAAATCAGACATAAAAATACCGAAGTGTCTCAGCACGCTATTACTGAACAATAGTTTACTTTCTGATTTTTACTATATAACTAAAAATAAATCATTAAAATATAAATATTTTACTGACATTTCAGCATATAATATATAAAGCGGTATAAACAAGTCATTGTATGGGATTTTAGTTTGTACTGACTTTGCTAGTGCTTTTTATGGAGCCTGTTGTAAAACTAGACAAATATCTAGATGAGTTAATATGCCCCCTGGCAGACTTCTGTGTACCCCCAAGGGTACTTGTACCCCTGGTTGAGAACTACTGCACTAAACTATCATAATTATTATTTAGAATAACTTATTAAAAAAATACTGTAATTAACTAGTTAAGATTACAATGAGACTCTCTTTATAACCCAGTTTTCATATGCTTTGATATTAAAAATTCTCCTTTTGGGGCTAAATTTTCCATGTTTAGAAGTGATCTTTTGTGTGGGGAACCATGAGCAAAATCTCTTGACCCACTCATTAATAGAAAAGAGAAAAATACCATTTCAGGATTTTAAGGGCTTTTTTTGCTTGCCAGTAACTCTGGGGGCAGAGGGGTGCCCTCTGTGCTTCACATGTGAATAGGCTCTTTGCTAGATTTGGAGAAGGAATTGAAAATTTTAAAATTCAAAAGTTATAAGATTGAAAATCACTTTTGACCATGCACAGTTAGTAGCTGCATGGACTTTTAGAAGAGGCTAGTGAATCCTAGCCCACTTTGTGACATTAAAATGTACAGCTGGAGGAGCTGTTGACACAACTTACAAAAATGTCTCATTGAAATACACATCACGGTTCATCAAAAATAATATAATTTATACTTCTATCTGTCTGTCTGCTGCTGCCATCGCAGGTGCTTTTTCAGATCTGCTACTTTCATTTAAACCTCCTGTTGAAGAAAAGTAATTGGAGAATCAAACTAATTCTAAAAAGAAGACCGAATCGCTTTTATATTGTCCATTGACCAGACGGGAAGCTTGCACAAAGATCAAGGGAGAATATGGCCCTGATAGTAGTAACTCAACCTTTAGTTTAGGCTACCTGAGAAATATTAATGCAACGAGGGAAAAACTATGAAGGGTACTCTTCAGCTTCTGTTATGTTTTTTGGCCCTTTGCCCATGCTAGTACCTGAGTTGCCCACATCACACAGGTAATGTGGTAAATGTGCAGATGAGGTATACATTTGGGCACCAAAATTGGTTGAAAATTTGGCTTTTAGGAACACAGAACCTGTGGTCTGTCTAGTGCAGGGGTCAGCAACCTTTCAGAAGTGCTGTGCCGAGTCTTCATTTATTCACTCTAATTTAAGGCTTCGGGTGCCAGTAATACTTTTTAACGTTTTTAGGAGGTCTTTCTATAAGTCCATATTATATTTACTTTACATACAACAATAGTTTAGTTATAAGGTTTTTAAAATATTTAAGAAGCTTCATTTAAAATTAACTTAAAATACAGAGCCCCCTGGGCTGGTGGTCAGAACCTGGGCAGTGTGAGTGCCACTGAAAATCAGCCTGCATACCGCCTTTGGCACGCATGCCATAGGTTGCCTACCCCGGTCTAGTGCAATATTATGTGGGAAGTAGCTGGATGATTTAGAACAAGATGCAGGAAACCCAGCAATTGGGAGTTATGGGCTTTTAACTCATGGGCCTATTTACAGCACCTCATCAGTGCATTGAGATGGATAGGGTAGTGGCATGCTGGCAATTCAGAAAAACAGCTACCTCCGTCCCAAACATGATCTGAATGCACGTTTTCTTTTTCAGAACCATAAGGGCTAGAAACTAACTTATTAACAAAATGAAAGCTTGAGAATCTAATCTGTCATGTGGGCTAGATAAATAGGTGGGACTGTGGGTCACCTGTTTGACACCACTCACACCGCTGACTTAGTGTATGAGCAGTTGCCTTTTTATCAAAAGTAAAGAGAAAAAATCAAATGTGAAATTACCAGAATATATGAATGCCATGCTAAGGCTACTTATTTAATCAAAAAAGGTCTGAGAATGCAAAAGTTATCCTTGGACAAGCTACCTTTTAAAAACATTCCAGTCTGAAAGTAGGCCTTGGCATGTGTACCTGCTTCAGGAATCTTTTATGTAAGCTACCAGGTGAAGCAACTACTACTGAATTTTAGGTGATACGCATGACATCTTGCCTAGATTGATTGATTTTTTTGTTTTTGAGAAATAATTCAGTAAGTCAAAGAAGATAATACCTCTGAATTGAAAATGTTATTGAACCAATTTCTGAATGTTTTTTTTTTATGCTGGAACACCATTCTATTTTTCTCTCTCATCTGAACATAGGTTCTACATTTTGTTTGATTCTTAACTGGTGTTCAGGTGTGGGAAGTGTCTTATTCTGATGCCTTTCTTGTGAGGCTCGTTTTTCCCCACTTGTGGTCATTGCATGGTCTTAGAACTTCACAGCTGTGTAAAGTGGACTAACTCAGACTGTGAGGAGTGAGACACAGTGCATGCTGTCACTGGACTTATTCGAGTTTTATTTCTGTGGATGATGCAATGTCTCTGATTATCTCTGGGGGGGAGGGATAGCTCAGTGGTTTGAGCATTGGCCTGCTAAACCCAGGGTTGTGAGTTCAGTCCTTGGGGGGACCATTTAGGGAACTGGGGTAAAAATCTGTCTGGGGATTGGTCCTGCTTTGAGCAGCAGTATGGACTAGATGACCTTCTGAGGTCCCTTCCAACCCTAATCTTCTATGATTTTTTTTTTTCTGAGAATGTTGCATACTTACTGGCACTGGGTTTTTTGTCATGAGTTGCCTTAGATTTATCTCCATGTTGTTCAGCATCTGCAAGAGATTTCAGAAATATCACTGCTCTTGTATGTTTACTGTCAGATTTGAGCCTATGTGGTTTAAAAAAAAAACTTAAATGAGACTAGCTTTTATTAAGACAAGATTTAATGACATGTTTTTGTCTACAGTTCAGTAGGATACTTTTTCAGAAGACAACTGCTTCTAATTTAAACATTGACTTGAAGTAGAAACATGTTGCAACATAACTATATAAACTAGTATTTTAATGCAAGTCCGCTCTTGACAGACAAACACCACTTGTTTATCTTCTTAAATTAATGTTAAGAGGTGAAACTAGCACAAATGTAATGATGCTCTGGACACTTTTATTCACTGTGCAGAATGTTTGCATCACATCTGTATAGAAGAAATGCAGTTAAACAGCTGTATATTTTACATACTTCCCCAAAAGATTGGGGAAAATCTTTAGCAAGTCATGATTGATATAGGAAAAGTTTCTTAATTTCCCTTTGTGTACTGTCATAAAAGCAGAAGTCAGTGGGGGTGGCCTTGTGTGTTGGGGGACCATTAGCAGAGTTTTTTGCAAGTAGAAGACTTGACTTTGGAATTTGCTGTTTCTATCGGCCCAGCAGACTCCTAGCTAGTTGATTTCAGAGCTTAATAGATGATAAATCTTTTCTCTCAGGCTTCTTCTGATGGATATCTGAAAGCTGTTGGCCTATTCTAGGGGATGGGCCTGATTTGTTGACTTTGTGTAGTGATATGTTTGTATTTTTTCTTAATGATAGGAAATTTTATGCATACCTGTATATTAAAATCTCTTCCAAAATTCTAGGGCATTTTGTTTTACCCTGTAGTTGGACACACTTTCACATGTATTAGCTATAATATAAAGTGTAGTTTTAATGTTTTTTTTTAGGGTAAGTAGATTATGTGGAAGAATTTGAAAGTAATGACCAATTAGCAATGCAGCATATGTCCAGCTCTGTCTTGTGTGTTGAAATACAGAGGCATACTGTTACGACACCCAAAAATGAATATGCAGGTTCCAGAGGATGTGGTAGGAGAAAAGGAGCATTCTGTCAATGCCAACACAAATTACATTTGTAATACAAACATAACATTCAAAGCCATGTACCATTTCTTATTTTTGAGAACTGCATTCAAATAAAATACACCTTTTTTATTTTTGGCATTGTTTAAATAATTACTTTAAATGAATTTCACAAGTAGAAAGCAAATAGATTCAGAATTACAAGTTGGATCAGGGAGCTATGGTAATGTATAAGTGCTTGTATTAATGTTTGTATTTGGCTTTGTTAATCTGCTATGGTATAACATTTACAGATAATCTTCTTTATATAGCGTACACTTCATAGATGGCTAAACTATTGATTCTCAAACTTCTGTACTGGCGACCCCTTTCACATAGCAAGCCTCTGAGTGTGACCCTCTCCCCTTATAACTTAAAAACTTTTTTTATATATTTAACACCATTATAAATGCTGATGGCAAAGTGGGGTTTGAGGTGGAGGCTGACAGCTTGTGACCCCCCCCCCATGTAATAACCTCACAACCCCCTGAGGGGTCCAAACCCCCAGTTTGAGAACCCCTGGGCTAAACTATAAATTGAGGAGATTAAGTTCCCATTTTGAGCAGTGGTATATTTTTAAATGGCATGTTATCATCAGATCTAACTTGTAAATATAAAGATACAATTTCTAAAGAGTCTAGTCACTACTGCAGTTATTCCACGGACCTTGAATACCTGTGAATTTAACTTGGTAGCAAATTATATTTTGGTACCCAAGCCCGTTTGAACAGTTAGAGGAGACACCTTTCTGTATGCTTTCTAGTAGCTTCCATAGTGCTGATGACTGCTTGATGTGATCTTAAGGTAGGTGCTGAAATGACAAAGATTGGAAAACTTGATTTTAATTGGGCTTTCATTTGTATATTTTTATCCCAATTCTGAGTAAAAACTAACTGATACAGCAATTGTGGTCCTTTCATTGTTTGTTTGTGTTTTGTTCTTTTTCTCCCCCTTCTGGACAGATATTAAAATCTGTATCAGCAGCCATCACAACAGAAATATAACATTCTTCTCAAACGGAACGACATTAGAAACTGTAAGCACATGCAGGGCCGGTGCAACCATTTAGGCGAACTAGGCGGTTGCCTAGGGTGCCAAGATTTGGGGGTGCCAAAAAGTGGCGCCCCCAAAAATTTTTTTAAATGGTTGCAGCCGCTGCTGCTGGAGGGGCTGAGCTGCCGGCTGCAGCAGCTGCCGCAGCCGGAGCCCAAGGTGTCCCCTGGTCAGGGCGCCACCGCAGCAGCCCAGGGTGCGGCCTCCCCCCCCCCCCCCCCCCGTCAGGAAGCCCCGGGTCAGCGCGCCGCTGCCGCGGCAGCCGGCAGCCAGCGTGCCCCTGGGGTCAGTGCGCCGCCGCCACAGCCTGGCTGCCCAGGGTGCCCCCCGCCCCGGGGTCAGCAAGCCGCCGCCGCAGCCGGGCAGTCCAGGGCGCCCCCCCCCGGGGTCAGTGCGCCCCTGGGTCAGTGCGCCGCAGTCGGCGGCCCAGGGTGCTCCCCGTCCCTGGGGTCAGGGAGCTGCCGACGCAGCCAGGCAGCCAGGGCACCCCCCCGGGGTCAGCGCCCCCTGGGGTCAGGGAGCCGCCGCCGTGGCTGGCAGCCCGGCGCCCTCCTCCCCCCGGTCAGGAAGCGCCCAGGGCCGCGCTTTCCCTGGGCGCCAGCATTGGGGGGGACGGCATTTTGCCGGGGGGGGCGGCAGGCGGCTCCGGTGGAGCTGCCGCAGTCGTATCTGCGGATGGTCTGCCGGTCCCGCGGCTCCGGTGGACCTGCCACAGGCATGCCTGTGGCAGCTCCGCCGGAGCCACGAGACCCTTGCGCGGGGCGGCGAAATGGCCTGGTGCCTAGGGCGCCAGAAACCCTAGCGCTGGTCCTGAGCACATGGCTTCCTTCAATATTTCTGCTGAACTTCTTTAAGCTCCAGAGAATTAAAACACCACATCTAGTTTTCTTCATCAAAACTGGCAGTTTTGTTGCATTTCTTAATATTTGAAATATAAAATTAAGGAAATAACTAATTTTACCCAAACTGGATAAAAATGATTATCTTCCCCAAAAGCATATCCTGATTGTCAGAGAGACCCAAAGAATTGGATAGGTACAGTTTGTATGCACACAAATATCTACTTCACAATATCGGTATCTTAATAGAGCTCTATCTCTCTTCCCCCCCCTGCCCCCTAGTTGCTAGAAATGACTTCTCCAACTCCAAAGCCTCCTGGTTTCTTCAGGAAGAACAGGTCTCTCTTCTAGCCGCCATTTTTGTGTTGTCATCACCCATGAACAACGCCAGTGTGTGGCTCCTGCTGCTCTGGTTTTTCTATGCTGCACCATGAAATTGACATGATTCTTGAAATTTTTATGGCTACCTAGAGGGTTCTGAATGGCAGCGGTGAAACTGACCAGAATGTTGTTAATTTCACTCTGCTGCTGCTTGACAAAGAGAAAACCTGTCTGTGCTGACTCAAAGATAAGTGTGATTGTTTTTTCCCAGTAGGAAACTTGTTTTACCAACCATGACAGCCTGACATATCTGTTAAGTTTTAATTTACTGAAAACTTAAGTATAGTAGACACTGATTAGCATTACTTTCCCCAAGAAAAACTTCCCTTTGGCCACTGGCAAGTGGATTCCCAAAGCATTGTATTCCAGCCACCTGTGGTATTCTGGTAACAGTTTTTAGATGTGTGTAGTGCTGCTAAATATGAGATATTTTACAAGAAGAAAAGGTCAAACAATGAATCACCATGACAATGAGGATTCCAACCACAATGGCGTAGACCAGGGGTGGCCAGACTCACTGACCCTCTGAGCCACGTATGACAATCTGCACAAGTTTGAGAGCTGAGCTGCACCTACCAGGACTTCAGTGTAATAGCTGAAGCCCTGAGACACCCCTTCTGCACTGGGCAGAAGCCCCTAGTTTCACCACCCTGGTGCAAGGCAGAAGCCCCAACCTCTTCTTCTCGCTCCCGCCCCCCGCTTCCCCAGTCTGCTAGACAGAGAATGCAGGGGGCCCCTCTGTGAGCTGCACTTCAACTGTAAAAGAGCCAAATGCAGTTCATGAGCCACAATTTGGCCACCCTTGGCATAGATTGTGTTATAGATCTCGCTGTGTTTTGTCTTTTGGGAAAGTGCTGTACCACCAACACCAGTGTCAAGTGAGAAAAAACATTGTGGTATCCTAATTTTGACCAGAAACTGTTCAGATCCTGTGGGCTGTATTTGTTTGGAATTCATAGTGCCATAATGCATCCTCCACAGACTCCAGTCTCAAAACTCCCACCCTCTTCTGATATCTTAGAGCTCCACGGTTGTGGTCAAGACAATGTTCAATATCTGAATTTATTATAAAAAGGTTGGGCCTGGACAGGTTTATCATGCTATTGTGGGTGCCAAGCAGCCTTAAAAGTAACTATTCATAAGCTAGCTACCAAAGGAGGACCACCAAACATAACTTGGTAGCAATAGACTCATTAGCTATGATTACACTGGGAAAATTTGACCCAAAAGTCCCACAGGTTCTGCTGAATGTTTAAACTGGCAGCTGCAGTATAGACAAGGTTCTGGTGGCCTGTGCCATTTTTTAAAAAAATTGCCATTTTAATTGAAAGTGTGATAAAATGGATCTGGCCTCAGGAGATTTGTTTGCACTGCTGCTTCTAATGGTTTTAGCAGTGGTTCAGTTGGTTCCCCTGGTTCAACCGGTGGTGGTAGAATGAATGGGAATATTTTCTTGAACTTTCTCATGTAGCGAATGCCTTAGAGTACTTAGGAAGTTTCTGAATTTTGGATTTGTTTTGTGTTAAGAACCTATTTCATTTTTTACAGGTTTACTCAGGTTCAGGAAAGAGAGACACATAACAGTAGAATTTGGATAAATCATAGTTCTGTTTATTAAATACAAGAAAAACAATAATACTTTGAAATGTAAATCAGCACTTTAGACGTTTTTTTTTCCTCTCTTTTCCAAGATACCTGGACAGTTATTGTCAAAATAAATGGTAGCTTCCTTTCTCTTTACACAGCTGTAACTCCTTGGTTTTACTTTACATTTTATCATGATCTTATTTAATATTAATGGCTTAAGGTGGGTAAGTATGTATTGTCACAGTGAAAATATTCACTGAAGTGAATTTACAGTAGTCTCTCTTTAGGGGGGGAATGTTGTTTTTTAAGCTCCTACGTCTGTTGACTAGGCTCTGTTCAACAGCATCCTCTCAAATATCCAGTGTTGCAGTAGTTTCCTGGTCCAGTGATCTGGTTTGCACTGCCCATAATATCTCATGTGTCTAGAAAGACTATTAGACTACCAACTCTTTCTAGTCTGCATCCTCAGAGTATTTTGTCTGGGATAATTTGAAATTGCATGTTTCTCCTTCAATTGCAGTGTTACATTTCTTTTTTTGACTAGTAGTAATTCAGTCCTGTTAATCTGAAGTTATTTAAAGCCCAACATTTATGATTAAAGTAGTTGCGAACAAAAAAAATAATTCTTAAGATTAAGACCAGTCCCATACTAGCTAATAATTAAAACTTCACTAATACAGAAGTTTGGGGCACTGGATTCAGTGCTCACTGAAAGTTTTCTTGTCAGCGAATTGTGAATTTTAGTTTGCTTATCTCAGTTCTTGCCTAGACTTGTCATCCCACGTCTGATTCTTAAGAGCATTTGAGAAGATATATTAGGCTAACTAATTTCTTCTATGCACAGCCCTTTCTTCCCATGTCGTTTCCCAGTAATTCAAGAATTGAAGGGATTCCAGAGGCTTCACTGCTTCCTGACCAACTTTTATCTGCTCCAGCTGTAGCACAAAATCTCTTCTACGGGAGAGGATTTTCAATTTCTTTTCCTTTTTTCTCCTCTTCAGGAGAAATAAAAGAGACACTCTTTTTGGGCTCCCCAACTATCCTGATCCTCCATATTGATTCAAATACAGCAACAATATAAAAGACTGAAATTAGTCCTCAGCAGTCTGACAGTTTTGTCCACACTCTTGTGGTCACTTCAACATACATATGCAAAGACTAAATATGTTCTCATTTTTTAGCAGTGATGTGCCGAAAGAGTTTTTGTGATGCTTTAAAAACAGCTGATCCCTGTCCACATCGTGCTTGCACTGTTGTAAATGTCCTCCTTAACTGTGGAAAGAACTCTGATACTGCTTTGAGTGCAGTATGAAAACCCTAATTGGAATACCACCAGGCACAACTAATGAAAAATTAGTACAAAATTTTCTAGTGTAGATAAGACATTACAGAACTGCAGATTTTCCAAGGTCTCCATGCTGGAAGGGATCAGTCGTGGGCCATTTTTTGGATGACTTAATCCATCAAATCTTGTTGGTCATTGAACATCTTTGTAAACATTGAAACAAATGAAATGGGACATTAGCGTATGTATTTTGTGCTGTTTAGTGTTGTAAAAGCTGCTACTGAGAATGTACTTGAAAGGAAGTAAAAAGAAGCAGCATTAATCTGTGTGGAATAGATGTAATTTATTTGAGCATAATTATTTCAGTTGTCAAATGAATGCTGAGGGCTATTGTTTCATCCAGGGTGTGGTGATTCTGCCGTTTAATGATGAAAGACTGTAGAAATGTGTAGTCGATTTTATTCACTGATAAATTGTGCATCACTTGTTTTGTATATTTGCTATGTGGAAAAAGTAACAATGTAAAGCAATAAGAGAGGTATTTTATAGACTTTCAGCTGGCTTGAATGTCATTACTAATTTTATCCATTTTACTTGTATACCCAGTCGTTAAGACAAGGACATCTACGTAATCACTCTTAACATTTTGTACCTACCATCATTCTATGTAACACTTAACTTTTCATTAACTACAAGATTACGGGGGGGGGGGGGGGAATTCTCTCTTTTGTGTATGAAAGCACTTTGTGAATAGTCAGTTTTATTATTTCCTCTGCTACAGGTAATTATCTTGTTTGTGTGGATGTGTCAAACAACAGCAAGGGAAATGTACATAAATACAGTACAATTTGGAAGAGGCATTCAGGTGGAGTAGTACTTGTTACAACTTTTACCTCATTTTTAAAAAATTATAGATAAAAATATAAAATTTTTATTCTAGATATTATGGAATAAGTTTTGAAAAGAGATTTTAAATAGTGGGTGTAATGGTCTGCATAATGTAATATTGACTCAAGCCCTGCAATTTATATAAAAAAAAAAAAAGCCAAAACCTGTAATGAGGAGAGAGAGCAGCAATCCAAATAACTATGAAATATCTGAGTACTGCAGCATCACAAAAGGTGTTACCCCACAGTTACATCCTACTCCACAGCTATTTTGTGTGTGTGTAAGATACAAGAGGAAAAGTTTAGAAGACAGTAGCCAGGGCATATCAGTCAATGGCATATTCATCAACAACATAAGATATGCCAATGACTTAGTTTACCCATCTCTTACACAAGGGAAGAACTTGAGAACATGCTTATTGCTGTGAGCAGTGCCAGCAAGAAAAAAGGAATGATTATGAATGTTAGAAAGTCAAAAAGTATGCTAAGTAAACAGTAACACACAAGGTAGGCAACTCCAGTACCTCAATGCTCAAGTTAAGGACATAACATAAAAATGGCCCTACTGGCTCGGGCCAGTGGTCCATCTAGCACATTCTTTTCTTCTGACTGTGTCTGGTGCTAGATGCTTCGGCTAGAATAAAACAGAACAGAGCAATTATTAAGCGATCCATCCTGTCACCCAGTCTCAGTTTCTGTCAGTCACAGGCTTAGAGACACCCAGAGCATGAAGTTGCATCCCTGACCATCTTGGCTAAAGTTATTGAAGGACCTTATCCTCCATGAAGTTATTTCTTTTTTGATTGCAGTTATACTTCTGGCCATCACATCATTGCCTGGCAACAAATTCCATGAGTTGACCGTATGAAGAAGTATTTCCTCATGTCTGTTTTAAACCTGCTGCCTTTTCATTTCATTAGGTGATCCCTGGTTTTTGGGGATAAATAAATCTTCCTTACTAGCTTTCTTCATGCTATTCATGACTTTATAGACCTCTCTCGTATTCTTCGCCCCTCCTCCCCGTTAGTTGTCTCTTGTCTAAGATGAACAGTCCCCTTCTTAATATCTCGAATGGAAGCTTTTCCATACCCCAACCACTTTGTCTTTCTCTGTACCTTTTCCAATTCAAATACATGTTTTGAGATGAAGCGACCAGAACTGTGTACACACCCACATCTTGAATACTGTCATGGCTTTATATAGTAGCATTATATTTTCTGTCTTATCTATCCCTTTAGTAATGGTTTCTAACATAGTTAGCACTTTTTTTCTTGCAGTTGCTGCACATTGAGTAAATGTTTTCAGAGGATTCCAAGATTATTCTAGAGTGGTAACCACTAACTAGACGGCATCATTTAGTATGTGTAGTTTGGATATGTTTTCCAGCCTGCATTTCTTTGCATTTATTAACATGGAATTTTGTCTTTCATTTTGTTTCCCAGTCACCCAGTTTTGTGAGATCTTTTGTAATTGTCACAGTCAATTTTGGGATTTAACTATCTGGAGTAATTTTGTATCATGTGTGAACTTTGCCACCTCACTATTTATCCCTTTTTCCAGATTGGTTATGACTGTGTTGAACAGTACTGGTCCAAGTACAGAACCTTGGAGGACCCTGCTACTTACCTCTCTCCACAATGAAAACTGACTGTTTATTCTTAGCTTTCGTTTCCTGTCTTTTAATCAGTTACTGATCCATAAGAAGACCTTCCCTCTTATCCTATAACTGTTTACTTTGCTTAAGAGCCTTTAGTGAGGGGGACTTTCTGAAAGCCCAAGGACACTGTATTAACTCAAACACTCTTGTCCACACATTTGTTGACACACTCAAAGAATTTTAATAGATTGGTTAAGCATGATTTTTCTTCACAATAGCCATGTTGACTCTTCCCCAGTGTATTGTTTCATGTGTGTCTGATAATTGTTTCAATCTGTTTGCCTGGTACTGAAGATAATCCAATTGCAGGCCAAAAAGCCTGTCTCTAGAGCCTTTTTAAAAATTCAGCGTCACATTAGCTATCTGCCAATCATCTGACAGAGACTGAGTTAAGTCATAGGTTATATACAACAGTTAGTACTTCTGTAATTTCGAATGAGTTCCTTCAGAACTCCTGGATGAAAACCATCTGATCCCAGTGACTTATTACTGTTATAATTTATCAGTTTGTTCCAAAACCACCTCTGTTGACATCTCAGTCCAGAACAGTTCCTCAGATTTGTTATCTGAAAAGAATGGCTCAAGTGTGGGAATCTCCCTCATATCATGTGCATTGAAGACCAATGCTAAGAATTCATGTAGCTTGTCTGCAATGGCCTTGTCGTCTTTGAGTACTTCTTTAGCACCACTATCATCCAGTAGCCCCACTGGTTGTTTTGCAGGCTTCGTTATTCTTACTAGTTGCTCTTCAGATTCTTTTTTGGCCTGCTAATGACTTTTTTTGCATTTGACTTCCCAGAGTTTATGATCACTTCTATTTTCTTCAGTAGGATATGACTTCTAAAGGATGCTTCTAGCTTCTAACTGCCTCTTTTACTGTGCTGTTTAGCCATGGAGACATATTTTTGGTCCTCTGTCTCTTTGGGGTATACATTTAGTTTGAACCTCTATTATATGGTGGTTTTCAAATAGTTTCCATGCAGTGAGAAGGCATTTCACTCTTCTGATAGTTAAATAGAAGTTAAAAGGAACAAACTTCATCTTTTTTTGTAGGTCCCCTTTTTGAAGTTAAATGCTACTGTGGGGGTTTCTTTGGTATTTTCACTATTTACAAGGATGTTAAATTTAATTATATTATGACTGCTGTTATTGAGTGGTTCAACTATATTCACCTCTTGGACCAGATCCTGTGCTCCACTTAGAGCTAAATCAAGAATTGCCTCTCCTCTTTTGAGTTCCAGGACAAGCTGCTCCAAGAAGCAGCCATTAATATTGTCTAGAAATTCTCTGCATCCCATCCTGAGGTGACGTGTACCCAGCCAATATGGGATCGTTGAAATTCTTTATTGGTATTTGCTTTTCTGTTTTTGTGTAGCCTCTTTAATCTCCCTGAGCGTTTCATAATCACCGTCTTCCTCACGGTCAGCTGGTTGGTAGTATATTCCTACTACCTATATCCTTATTCAGACACAGAATTTTTATCCATTGAAATTCTCTGATACAGTTTTTAAGGTTCTTACTGTATGTGACTTTCTGCTTTCTTTCACATAAATGCCACTTCTCCAGCAGCATGAGCTACTTTGTCATTCCTGTGTATTTTGTATTATCATGTCCTGCTAGTTATCAATATCATCATTCCATCAAGTCTCTGTGATGCCTGTTATATCAATATTCTCATTTAATACCAAGTTCACTCATCACAGTACTTAGAATTCTAGCATTTGTATACAAGCACTTATAAAATTTGTCAGTATTTACTTGTCTGCTTTCATATAATGTAATTGAATGGCACTTTTTTTTCATTTTACTATTTCTCTTCAGTTCCTGCTTTGTTGTGGAACAAGTGACTAGTTTCCCCTGCTTGAGGAGTCTAATGACATCAGACGGAAGATGTATGTTACTGAATATATAGATAGATAGATTTTTAATCACAAGGACTTCTGTGTAGTCAAAAGTTAAAACTGCATATCCGCACTAGGTTGCTGATGTGCTACATATGGTCACCCCTGCTGTACGGATGTGAAAGCTGGGCTCTTAAAATGCAGATGCATCTCAGAGGTTTTGAGTTGTGGTGTTACAGAAGAACGTTTAAAAATTAGTTGGGTCACCAAAATGACGCACAAGGATGAATTTAAAAAGAGCACAATTATTAGAGACCCCGTGTAAAAAATAATATGATCTTCTTGGACATATTGGTCGCTTATCACAGAGTGACTCAATTTCAGTACTCATACTAGCAGGCAAGATTGCAGGCATACCAGGAAGAGGAAGAAAGAGAACCACCCACATTGGAAATGTTGCTAGGTGGACTGGTATCCAAAGGAGAGTGGAAGCTGTACAGCTGTGTCGTGACTGAGAAAAATGGAAGGTGGAAATTGGTAACCTCTGTATTAGAGAATCACTTGAAGGGAAGAGAGAATGTTCTGCAGACCACAGTAATGAAGACAATTCATGTGTAGGAGGCAGCAAGTTACACAGTATTATTCACCTTTCAGTGTTTCATGCAATTATGAGGCATGGCTTCAGTTTTATTCTCTGTTCCTTTCCCTCCTGCGCTTAAATGTAATTATTCACTTACTGCATCACTTATGAGCAATTGGCTGTGTTGTGGTAAAACCTTGTGATTGCTAAGAGAAGTAAGTGAAGAAGAAAATTTTCAAACTGCGATCTGTTTTGTTTAATGTTAACCCCTTTGCAAATTGCATGTGTCATGCTTGTATGGCTGATTGGACCTGTGTCCCGATTCTGGTCCCTGAGTCCACCCCTGAGGTGTTAGGTCTAGGGCTGTGTTGTATTAATTTAAATGGAATATATGGGCCCAAAGAGTTAAAGATGTTTAACATGATGCTGAAACTGCCCAATGTTGAACAGTTTTAAAGAAGGTTCGGGGTTTGTTATTCAGAGCAGGGCTTTGGAGTGGAGCCCTGTCATGGTATAAATCCCCACTCTGAACCTTAGCATCCAAAAGATGGGGTACCAGCATGAATTCCTCTAAGCTTAATTACCAGCTTAGAACTTGTAGCGCTGCCACTAACCAGGAATTCCAGTGCCTGGTACACTCTGGTTCCCCCAAAACCTTGCCCAGGGACCCCCAAGACCCAGACCCTCTGGATCTTAGCACAAGGAAAGTAAACCCTTTCCCCCACCGTTGCCTCTCCCAGGCTTCCCCTCCCTGGGT